>NW_004524706.1:2465465-2471301 GCF_000260255.1 Octodon degus
TACCTCTTCCTTCTTTGTTAAAGCCTCCCTTTTTCCCCTTCCCAGGGCCCCTAATCTTGCTTCAGATCCTTCCTGGGTCCTTTGAACCTATTCCTCCCCCCACCCCGTCCCCCCCACGCCCCTTTCTCATGTTGCTGTGTTCCAGTGTGTGGACACCAAATCTTGGAGAAGCTCTATCTGTGGCCCCCACTCTGCCATCTTACTGAAAGTCCCCAGCCCTTCCCATCACACACAAAAAGCAACACAAAATCAATTCTTTTTTTTTTTTTTTTTTGGCGGAACCGGGGATTGAACTCAGGTCCTTGTGCTTGCTAGGGAAGCATTTATTCCACTGAGCCATCTCCCCAGCCCCAAAATCAATTCATTTTTATGTAATTCAGGGTCATGAGAATTGGGGCTAGGGAGATGGCTCAGTGAAATAAACACTTCCCTGGCAAGTGCAGGGTCCTGAGTTCAATCCCCAGTACTGGAAAAAAAAAAAAAAAAGTATGATTCTCATGAGAATTACATGGAATGACTTCCACAGAGCACTGTCTCTTGTCCATCAAAGAGTTCAGTAATTTTATATTTTGAAATAATTGTCGTTACTGTGGCAGGCCCTGCTAGGGCTCACCCATTTCGTGTTGTCCTCTTCTTCCTGAACACACTCATGGACCCCAGTTCTAGACTCCTTTCACCTACTGGACCTATGCAGCTAGTTCCCAACAACAGGCCATCGGTGAAAGTAGCATGTCACCTTGGGGAAAAGCAGTTAAGGGTGGCTTGCCTTCTTTATGTTTTTTTCCTTTGCTGAAGGAAGGAGAGCACCTAGTGGAGGACTCTGAGGCCCTACAGGATGATGGAACTTTACCTGACAGGAGCCAGGATCCCCGAATGACCTCCAAAGCAGGGCAGTCTCCATTGCTCTAGACTGTGAAAGCAACAAAATTCAATCCTTCGTTGTGTCGAGCCATGAAAATGGAGAGTTGGGTTTTTATGTTTGTGTTGTATGACATTTGACTAATTCAATATACTCATATAAGGTACACCCATAAACAAAACCACTCCATTCTTATCCTTCCTAATCTAAACACCTCAAAACTCCTACTTCATGTTTCACCCAGCTTCCAACTCTCCTTCCTTTCCTGGCCCTGTGCCTGAATCTTCATCTTTATACCCTGCTGCCATCCTGAGTCTGGAATCTGCACTGAACCAAATCCCCACCAACAAGCCAACATTTTAAGTAACACATCTTGATCTCTAGGTAGGGAGATCTGATAGAACAAATGTAGCTTGTTATGCTTAGAGTCTTGACATTTTAAAGACTAAGATTAAAACCTGTGCTCTACAAATTACGTCATGTGACCTGGGCTTTATGACTTTGTCTAATTTGGATAATCACGACTTCTTCATGGCATTGTTGTGAAGACAGAACTAGATAAAGAATGTGAAAGGCCCTGCACAAAATGTGATCCATACAACCTCTCAATGGATCCCAAGTGACTTCTTTCACGCTCAAGGACCACCAGAGCCAACGCGGTTTCTGGGCCGAGCCAAGGACTCTGAGTGGAGGAACGCACGCCTGGTTCCAGCAGGAACGACATCTGATCCTGCCTCTTTCCTGCACCCATAGATGCAAAACTGTAGACCTCGTATTGGAAACCCTGTGGCAACCCCCTGTAAATCACATGTTGGCAATGACACCATCAACAGCAACAACCCCGTGCTCACACTAGTTAAAGTCTACAGAGTGTACGGTGCTGTAGACTCCTCACGACACAGTCATTTAATTTTCACAACAATCCTATGAGCTATATAGTCTACCGATGAGGAAAATAAGCGTTAGAGAAGCTAAGGAACCTTCTGGAAGTCACACGGCCACCAGGTAGCACAGCTAGAAAATGAATTTGTTTATATATTCCATGTTTCATTGATGAAGTCAATGAGTTGTTTCTGCTATTTGCTCCATACCAGCCCACATGCTGAATATCAAGACACCAAGACGTAGAGGGACAGTCCATAAGACACACAGAAGGGAACAGATCCTTGGCTCACAAGCTGCAGTCCCACACAGAATGAGGCCTGTGCAGTATCAGTCCCTCTCTGGTCCCCTCCCCCAGCGCCGCTGCCTCCAAAAGCTCAGAACCCCAGCAGCAACCCAGAGGTACTTCCTGAAGCCGCTGTTTTCCTTGGCCCCTGAGGTGGGCAACAGTGTGTTCAAAAGGGTGGAAAACAAGACAAGGGTAGTGGGAGGTAAGGGGAGCACAACCTGCCTCATGTCCAGCCACCTATCTCTGTCATGGTGAAAACAGCGGAGTGAAGGGCTGCCCCTCCACCCGCCCACCAGCCCATCCAAGCCATTGTTCACTTGTTGTGACAGGGATTCAGCTGGGGCCCATGGACAGACGCTGGGCTTCCTCCCTGGCTCGCCATGCTTGGACAGCTGGAGGAAACAGGCAGCCAGTGAGCCAGCTCTCCACTCCAACAACAACAGCCTGCCTGCCCGCTGGCGGCCTGCTAGGGGCCCGGCCTGGAGCCAGAGAGGCCACCCCACTCCACCCGCACTGGCAAAACATGTTTTCTTGTTTTCCAAGGGGGAGCAGGAGGCCCATACCCATCCTGAGCAAACACAGGAGCTGATAAGCATAAAGGGCGCTGCTGCCGCTGCAGGCAGGCCCGCGCCAGGCTCACCCAGGTCACTTGAGCCAGTCTGCTGGGTTCAGTCACGCTGAAGGAGCAGAAACTCCTGGCTGTTTCAGGCATACAGGACCCAACATAAGTCAGCTTCTACTGAAAAGAGAAGATTCCAGAAGCTGCCAAATACAACTGTCGGCCTCTGAGAGCTACAGTGCTCTGCCGGGTGCCAGCTCTCGGCCAGCTTCTGGTTCACTGTCCTTGCCAGCAACATCATTTCCAGTGTTCTAAAGAAAGGGAAGAGTAAGGGTTGCTGCCCATGACCTTAGGATGAGGGGACAGGTTCAGAGAGGCTAAGAGACTCACTCACATTTCCAGCAATTGATGCCTGCTTGGGATGTAAGCTCACAGCTACTTGACCACCACGTCCATGTTCTTTTTTCCATGCTCTGGCCAGCCCCACCGCCCTTCACAGTGTAGGGGTCTTTGGTTGACAAAATGCCATGCTCATGTATTCATCTCCTGGAGCTACTATGGGAGCCACTGTCAGTCGCCCACAGCTATAGCTCATTTTTTTGTAAGGAAGCTCACAACAGACCTGGTAGGTTAATGTCTCAGTTTGGGTTCTCCCAAAGCATGACGTGAAGATTTGAGTCCAAGGTGATTTGTTTAGGGACTGAGCCCAGAAGGCTTCCACAAAGGGTCAGCTATGCAGAAGGGAAAAAACTACTATCAGATGCCTTAGGGAGCAGGGACTGCTGTGAGGAACAAGGACTGGAGCTCTTTAGGGACCTCTGGGAGACAGCATAGAGCAGCACTGTCCCTCACAGATGCAAGAAAGCTATAGCTTTGATCCAGCTCCAGCCCAGCCTCAAGGCGGATGGCCTGATACCTTAACTCTGCAAGCTTCCAGATGGTCCCGTGAGCAGAGCAAACACACTCCTACAGCCAGGGCAAGTCCTCAGGCCAAGAAGTGCAAGTTCACAGAACGTGGGGCAACAGCCAGCGCCACCAGGATATAAGTAGGACAATGACGAAACAGGGAGCAGCACCCCCATTTTGTAGATGCAACCCTTGTCTTTCTAAGCCACCCCATCCCGTGTCTGTGCCACGCATCCTAGGACCCTCTACAGCTCCAAGGAAGAGGACGATCTGTCTCCGAAGGTCACAGACCTGGAAGCCAACCCCAGGGTTCTGAAGCCCTTTGGGAGATCACAAGCTTGCCATTTCTGCAAATTCTGACCCTGTCTAGAGACAGTGCCTAACCTCTGAGTCTTTCACTGCCATCTGCAATCTCCCTTTCTGAACAATTGAGACAGTGCTTATTTTGCTTCCTTGGCTGAGGAGTAAGGCTTAACTTTTAGTGTCTAGATGGCATATCACCCATCCCCAAGTCCCCTTCCTCATATCTCCCTTTGGGTCCAGGGGCTCTGTGCAAAGCAAAAGCTGGGAGCCAACCAGCTCAGCACCATAGTGCTCAGAACACTAGAAGGAGGCACCGTCTGGCATTTCCCCGCACAGAGGAAGGCAAGCTCTAAGAGTCAAGTGATTTGTCCAGCTTTCACATGGCAAGCTGTCTTCTGATTCCAAATCTTTAGCTAGAAGGCAGTGTGCTTCTTGCCACTGGAGGTTTACAACAGATGCCAGGAAGGATGCTCTGGAGCTTCCTCCATCCTGCCATTGGCATGGGTACAGGGCTGTGCCAAGGTAGGCTGCTCCAGATGTAGGCAATAAAGGGGGGTGCCCTGTCTGTAGGAACATGAGAGAGAATAAGATGACTAAAACTCAGTCTGCTTTATGTTATCACCATACACAGCCACTGAGGGGAATAGTATTAAAGTGTGCCCACTGGGGTGGGCTGCTCTTGTCAGTCCCCCAAGGGCAACACTGTACTCCTCTCCCTTCTATAACCATGGCAGATAGAATGAGCAACTCAGCTGCCTCCCTCGCATGGAAGTAGGATGCTGCGTCAGAACCATCTTCCACATGTTACTCTAGGCAACCACTTTTGCTAGCATCAGAACTGAACCTTTGGGGCCGGGGAGATAGCTCAGTAGAATAAGCGCTTGCCTGGCAAGTGCAAGGGCATGAGTTCAGTCCCCAGTTTCCCACATAAAAAAAAAAGAACTAAACCCCGGCCATGCTCTCAAACTTAACCCTACTCCGTACCCCCCACCTCTGTGATTTCAGTCTTCATTGATCTTTTTGTTGTTGTTGTTGTTGTTTTATGTCTTTGGTTGTTATAAGGTCTCACTACACAGCTTGGATTCATAGTGATCCTCCTGTTTTCAGCCTCCCAGCACTGGGATTACTGGCATATGTCACTATACCTAGACTCCATGGCAGACTCAGTCTGCCCTGGGGGCGGGGCTGGCAAGACATGTGGTGCCAGGAATTGAACTGTGGTCCCTGCATTTGCCTAAACTTCTCTAAGCAGGCACTTTAGTCCACTGAGCTATCTCACTGGTCCATCGCTAATCTCTTTTATTATCCTTGGGCCCATTTTTGTTCTATCCAGCTACATACCTGCTTCCTGTCCCCAGTGCCTGGGCATGAGAATCCAACCCAAAGAGGCTTAACTTCCTGTCCATATAACTTCCCTGAAGTTAGATGGCTCAGTCCCTCAGGAAGCCCTAACAGGTGATTTCTCAACTATGCATTGTGTTACCAATCCAACCTTGAACGCTTTGGAAAATCCCCTGAGAGGCACGGCCTTTAGCTCTTACTGCTACCTGGAGTTATGTTATGGATTTGCTTATAGCTTTTGTATCTTCCCCTGCATTGGAAAATGAATTTCAAGTAGATAGAACCCTGGCTCATCTTATCGCAACTCCATCCTCAAGGTCCAGTGCAGTGTCTTGAACAGAGTAGACATCCCATAGGTTCCCTTACCTCACACTTGGGCCCCCTAGGCTTAGATTCACCCTGGCAGCCTCAGTGCCCATAGGCTCTGCCTCAGGGTCACAGCTTCTGAGCCCCATATGAGGGTGCTCACCCTTTGGGACCTCAGGCCCTTCTGCAGTCCCAGGTTCTGATCATTGACCTTCTTGTCCCCTCACCAGTCCCTCAGTTCTGGGTCTTTCTCACATGTTAAACAAATAAGCAGTACCAGAGTTGGAAACTAGGAGGCTAAAGCACAGAGGTAGGACCTGCAAGCCAGAGGGGCCCAAGCAGCTGTGTGACTCTGGGTCGGTTACTTAACCTGCCTATAATTCACTGTCTT
>NW_004524706.1:2471587-2476541 GCF_000260255.1 Octodon degus
GACAGTGTTCTTGCTGTGCAGTTCAGGCTGAGCATGAGCTCACTTTGTAGCCCAGGCTGGTCTCAAACTTGCAATGATCCTCCTGCCTCAGCCTCCTGAGGGCTGGCATTACAGGTATGCGCCACCATGCCCGGCCTTACCATTCTTCTTTCACTCTTCCCTGCACCTAAAGCCTTTCCTGTTTTCTCCTCTTCCACGATCCAGGCCCTGGCTGTCTCTGACCAACACAGTGCGGCAGAAGTGAGTGTGTGCCAACTTTGAGCCAGGGCCTCCAGAGGCCTTCCATTTTATGTCTACTCTTTTACATCCATATCATCCTCCATCCCTCAAACTTAACCCAGAAGACAAGAGAACAATACCAGAATGGCCTTTAGGTGGATGGAGACACGTGGAGCAGACCCAGGCCACACCCCCCGGGCAACTGAGGCAGTCTAGACCAACCAACAACTGAGCAACACTCAGACCTCTGAAGGAGCCCATCCAAGATCAACAGAGCTGCACAGCCAACTCGAAATCCACCCCAGATCTGTGGCCTGGGAATCCTTACTGCTGTATACCACTGAGGCGTCATGGTTCTTACATAGCAGAAGCTGACAAATACACCAATTGCACCACTGTGCTCCAGCCCTCTATCAATGGCTGCCAGGCTCTTCGGCTTCTATTACTTCCATTTACAGGAACCTAGTTACCTGCAAAGACAGCCTGTTCAAAAACTGTATTCATGTCAAAGAGATAAAATCTCTGTGTGTACTTCAACCCTGGGAACAAATTCCTAGATTCCCACGAAAGTAGCTCAGTCTGTCTTACAAGCCCATCTGCGTGCTCATCCCGCTGTACACCAAGCACTTCAAGGTCCAATTTAGAAGAGATGCTTTTCTGTCTCTCTGCTCATATGGGACAAGAGCCTCTTAGCTCTCTGCAGCTTCATTCCTCCTCACCCCTACAGGGACACAGCTGCCAAATGCTAAAGATTCTATTTCATCGGCCATCACTCTCCAGGGGTGGCTCCACATCTTTGGCCTGGATCCCTCCAAAGGCGACCTCCCTGCACCAGTTGCCATTTTCCATTCCTTCCATGGTGTCAGCTGTACTCGTTCACCAAATGTCTGAAGAATGCCATCTAATGCCTTCTGGTTCCAGGAACTGTGCTAAGACTTAGGAGTCAGGAGGTGTGGTCCCTACTCTGGAGGAATTTTATTAGTGAAGGGGCTCACCATTCTAGTACAGAGATCTGAGTAATGATAAAGATAATGGATCTTTTATAAGGTATCTCTTATACCAAGTACTTGAAATCATACTCCAATTGTCCATCAGACTACTGAGCTTTACTGTATTAATTCTTACAGGTGAGGAAACTGAGACCAAGAAAGTTCAAATGAGTTGTCCCAGCTATACTGCAGACATGGCCCCAAAGCCCAGGCTCTTTCTATGCACCAAATTGCCTTTTATGCTGTAATGATTCCCTTACTGACATCCACAGCAACTCTCTTCAGCCAGAAGCATAAAAGTCAATCTCTTCATCTTTCTTTTTTTTTTTTTTTTTTTTTTTTTTGCGGGACCGGGGATTGAACTCAGGCCCTTGCGCTTGCCAGGGAAGTGCTTATTCCACTGAGCCATCTCCCAGCCCCAAGTCAATCTCTTTAGCATGGACTTTTAAGAATCAACTGCTACTAGGCTCATGCCAGGACACCATCCCTCGGTTTTCCCACACCCCATAGCTTGAGCTGTTCCCTTAGCCTGGGATGTCCTCCTTCTACTGGACCTACCACTTCCTCAACACCCAGTCCAGAAGCACCTTCTCAAGAAGTCTTCTCTTCCAGTGGGACTCTCCTATGTACACAGAACTTGGCCAGATTCTCGGAGAAGGTCAAGGCCAGTCCCCACAAAAATATAGGGGTCCTGGAAAACACAGACTGACTCAGACTCATCTCTACATTTCCCCGATGCCTCCTGTACTCACCAACAATGGAATCAGACAATTTGGACTGGATTGGACTGGACTGGATTGGGTTGGGCTGTCTGGGCTGGGCTGGGTTGGGCTGGGCTGGGCTGGGCCAGAGTGGAGTAGAGTGGAATGGAATGGAACGAAATGGAATGGCATGCATTGGATTGGATTGGATTGCGTTGCGTTGCATTGCATTGTGTTGCTTTGGGTTACATTGGGTTGCATTGGATTACATCAGGCTGGGCTGGGCTGAGCTGGGCTGGGCTGGATTGGATTGCTAACAAAATCAAAAAAGTGGGCACAAACCTTTACAACCCTTTTCTTGGAGTGTGTCCTATAGAATTAAATTCAGCAGATCCCACTGAGGGAACCCCAACTAAGCTAATTCTCTTGTTTTTTGGATGAGGAAACCAAGAGACTTTCATTACCAGGTCGCTGGCCTCCCTACGTGTCGGCCCAGGGCTCATGGAAAAGGCCAGTTCCCAGGAGCAGGTGGCAACGATGGAGGCAAGGACCTCCACTGAGAGAACCATGCAGGCCCTCTGCAGCCTCCCTGCCTCGCTGTCCAGTGTGCTGACATGAGCTCACCCTCCAGGTGGAGCAGAACAATACCGCTCCTTGGGCATTTGGGCCTCACTTCCACCCTTGGGAAACCCCTTCAGAGGAAGGGGACTACATTAGGAGCAGCACTGGGCAACCAGAGCAGCTCACCACCTGGCTGGACAGCCAGAAGGAAGGAAGCAGACAGCCAGCAATTTGCAGGTGCTTGGGCGCTGACTGTGAAGCAGGGATGCTGAGATCTGGCTCTGGTTCAGTCACATAGCTACATGACCTTGAGCAAAGGTAGTCAACTATCTGAGCCCTGATTTCCTCTTTTTATTTTATTTTTTGAGACCTGATTTCTCTTGTTAAAATAAAAAAAAAAACTTCTCCAATGAGACATTTCAAGTGAGAGTATCCACTAAAGTGTCGAGCGTTGCTCGAGTGTGCAGTTGCTGTGGAGATCAGTGAAGATGCACACCTCTTCCTTAATGCCCGGCCCTAAAAAAGAGTTCTTGGGTGGGTCACAGCAACTCCTGGGGAACATTCCAGAGAGGAGGTGACTCCTGTTTGGTTGGGTTTGGCAGGGTTGTGCCCCGCCCAGAAACAGCGAAAGGATAGCAGAACAGGGAAGTATTCGTTCCAGAAATAGAATTTATTAATTGAATGCTTTATGAGATTAAACTCAGCAGACCCCACAGAGAGAGTTGTAACTAAGATAATAATCTGATAATAATCTAGAAACATTTAGCATGGCTTTAAGTGCAGGCCGGGCACTATTGTCAGTGCTGTACACATGTGAACTCCTTTCATTCTTCCAAGAACCCAGTGATACAAGTACTAACGTCATAACGTCAATGATTTACAGTGGAGGCATCTGAAACACAAGAGTAGAGGTAACTCACCCAAGGTTCAGTTGGAGGTAAGATTCTCATTCGGGGAGTCAGGCCCCAGATTCTGGGCTCTTACCCATTGTAGTAGTCTCCTGATGCTTGAGAAAATGGGTAAATGAGGTCAACGTGGATGTATGTGTGAATATAAAACTACATGTACAGGCAGGGACGGAGTTCACTCCCAACAGCACACTGCTCAGAGAGCATCCCCCTGTACAGGCTCTGGGGGCAAAGGAGGTGGGGGTCAACCTGGACGGGAGGGAGTCCGAGAAAGCTGTCTGAAGAGCTTCAGAGTATGTGGGTCATCATCCAGTGAAAGGTGACAAAGGTTTTGGATCAAGGGCTGGGGAGATAGCTCAGTAGTATAAGTGCTTGCCTGGCAAGTGCAGGGTCCTGAGTTCAATCCCCAGTACCACCAAAAAAAAAAAAAAAGGATCAGAATGACCCTAAGACCTAAAAGAGAATACAGAGACAGTAAGAGAGAGACAGTGACTGCCAACTGAACGGGCCCTGAAAAAGCCACAGGCAAAAAAAAAGCAGAAAACAGCTGAGTATTTCATGACTAACTGCGCCCAGCCCAACCTCCCTCTAGTCCCGGGACAGAAAATAGCCTGGCTGACCCATAGTGTGCAAAGCATTTCCTGTGCAGCCCTGGGGACCCCTGAGCTGTACTTTCTCAGGGGTGGGGCGGACTGGGGGTGGAGGATGGGCACAGAGGACAAGTGGATCAGCAGTTCAGGATTAACTCTCCACCACAAGCAACTGAAGAGAGGAAGAAACAGTACCTCCAGGCATGCATGTGATTAACTCAGGTTCTATATGTTTCCTAATGGAGAAGGAGGCCAGGAGTAGTGGTGCATATAATTCCCACACTCAGGAGGCTGAGGTGGGAGGATTGTCCTAAGTTCAAGTCCAGCCTGGGCTGCAGAACCAAGGTCAAGGTCAGCCTGCACTACAAGTGAGACTGTCTCAAAAAAACCGGGGGGGGGGTGGTTGGAGAGAGAGAGAGAGAGAGAGAGAGAGAGAGAGAGAGAGAGAGAGGCAGAGAGACAGAGACAGAGACGAGACAGAGCGGGAGGGAGGAGGAAGCGGAGGACGAGGAGGAGGAGGACGAGTAGAAGGAGGAGGAGGAGGAGGAGGAAGCCTGGATGGACACACAGCAGTCACGCTGGTCACTGCTCTATGTTAGGTTCCAGGGCCAAAGAACCCTCTGGCCATCATAAGACATCTCCTCTGGGAAACCACCCGATTCAGCTTTCCTGGAGCAGCTTCCAGTTGACTGTGCCTGCCTGGCCCCCCAAGGACCCCACCTCTGTATGCTGCCTTCTTGAGTCAATGACCTGGTCCCAACTTTTGCTGGTGCCTTAGTGATCCAGCCAGAACTTTCGCTGAGGGCCTTTCCCAGGAAACAAGAGGAGGAGCTCAGGAACAGTTAGGCCTGAAACCTTTGCCTGGGGAAGACAGCTCCTCCCAGGAATATCCAAACAGCCCCAAGTGACATTTCCATGACTCCTTGTCCCTAGTTCCAACATTACTTTCTAGATGAACTATGACCTCATCCTGTCTTTATATAGTT
>NW_004524706.1:2477436-2479060 GCF_000260255.1 Octodon degus
GAACCGGGAATTGAACTCAGACCCTTGCACTTGCCAGGGAAGCACTTATTCTATTGAGCCATCTCCCCAGCCCTTAAGTGAGTTTTATCTTAGTTACTTTTCTCTCTTTGCTGAGACAAAATATCTGATGCCCAAGGTAAAAGGTTTATTTGGCTCATAGTTCACAGAGGTTTCAGTCCAGAGTCGGCTGGCTCCAAAGCTGGTGGCTTGGCAGACAGAGGAGCATCATGGGAGGAGAAACAGCTCATAGGGCAGAGGACAGCAAAAGCACCAAGGGAAGGAAGACAAGACTCTTCCTATTCTTTCTATTGTATTCAAACTGCCTGCCCTGGGCCGGGGATGTGGCTTGGTGGCGCAGCGCCTGCCTAGCAAGCGCGAGGCCCCGAGTTCGATTCCCGGTACCAAAAAAGAAAATAGTGAAAATAAGATCAAACTGCCCACCCTAGGGTGGGTGTAGCACTCACATCCTTAATCCCAGTGCTGGATCATGAGTCTCAAACCCTGATTCAGCCACCTCTAAAAAGCCCACGCCCCATGACTGCATGAGGCTTTGGGGGACCATCCAGGCTCAAACCATAACAAGGCTAGGTCAGGTTTCAATGTCAGGGTAGATAGATATGTAGAAGGACAGTTTCTCCTCTTCCACCCACCAACACTAGGAGGGCACAGCATAGGAAGAACACGCAGGGGTCAGAGTCTTAGAGAAAGAGAAGCCAGCACCACAGGGCCTTTCCATACCCAGGTCCCAGGCCTGGGTCAGAGCCTTAGGAAGAAGAAATTGGTGGCATAGTGATGGATAGAAAATTAGTCTCTCTGTGATCTGGAATCCAGACACTAGACTATAAAAACTTGGTGAAGAAAATAGAAAAGAAATAAATTTCTGGAAATCAGGAAGGAAGTGACAGGAAAAATGAAAAGAAGCTACAGAGAAATTAGAAAGAGGTTCACAGCATGGAGAAAAGATGACACAATTTGGACTCTTTTCCTGACTCCAGTGGCTCTCAGGCAGGGGAACTTGTCTCCTCAGAAACAAGGTAGGCACCCAGGGCTGAGAGATCCGGGGGGGGCAATACTGGCAGAGCCCATAGCCTTTGTGAAACACAAAACCAGCTTGGAATTTTCTCTCAGAGAGCTCCTTCCACACAGAAAGCAATAGCCAGAAAGTGGTCTCAGCATGGGTACCCGCCACATCACCAGACAGTGCTCAATTGGGTTCCATTTCAGGATGGAGTTGATTATTTAAATCTGGGACTTATTACAACTAAAAAACCCACTCAGGGCTTGTGGTGTTACCTTTCCACAGTGATTGGTTGACACAGCCACAATGGATAGTCATGCATACAAAGTGGGCTAGAACGATCCCCTGAGAAGTTGGAACTCAGGCTGGAAGGACATGGGCCCCAATCCCCACAGTGAGAAGCCAGACCCCACTTGAGTGGCATTCAGAAAGAGTGGGGTCTGAGAGTGCCTGCCCGCCTTAAGTACTTGAGCCCCCAACCTGTTGCCTATACCCAGCACAAATCTGAGATCCGACCGAGCTCCCCATCCACCAACATGAGCAAGGGTGTGTCTTGGTGTGAAGATTGCCACAGTGGGGTACACAGGGGGCCTCTGGAGGGGGTGG
>NW_004524706.1:2480322-2484048 GCF_000260255.1 Octodon degus
TAGTTTTTTTTTAAGAGTAGTAAAATTTATTGGGAAATAGTAATATCTTATCAGGGATAGAAGGAACCCCAAATGGGTTGCCAACAAACCCACTTCTCTGAGAAAGTTTTATAGAGCAAAGAAACACGGGGTCGGTACAACATGGGTCAAATTATAATTATCCAATAGGATTTAAATAGAACCACTCAGACAGGCTTGATGGTACAACCCTGTAACCCCAGCTGAGGCAGGAGTATTGTTGTGAGCTCAAGGCCAGCCTGGGCTACAAAGTGAACATAGCAAAACCTTGTCTCAAAACAAAACAAAAAGTATAGCCACTTGGCTAATATTGATCCAATAGAAGCAAGGACATATAGTCAATGATCTATAGTATTAGTTTTGTCTTTAATCTTAGTCTTAGTGGGTAGGAGAGAATGGCCCGCCTCTAGTGGGATAATGGCCTATTTATATTAAATTGCCAAAGAGTGGTCCCAATAATCTCAAACTTCCTCATGGCAGTATATAAATCTGGCTGTTATGACTTTTTTCTTTTTATTTTTTTAAGATTAGGAAAATTTATTGGAGAAAAGGAATGGGGAATAGGAATAATCCTGAGAGAAAGGAGAGATCCTGAAGGTGTTACAAATGGACCTACTTCTCAAAAGGAAATTTCATACAGCAAAATGGGTATATAAAGCAGGTATGATATGGAATAAAATTATTATCAGCCAATAAAATTACAAGTACAGTCACTTAGGTAATATTGATCCAGTGGTGGCAAGAGCACGTGGGTGACATCATTATTAATTTTAGCTGAGAGTCTTATACTCTCATTTAAAATTTTTTTTTTTAATTTTATGAATTTAGGACAGGGCCTAGGGTATACAGAGTCTCTCTACGTAGATTGGATTCATAGTGATTCTCCTGTTTGCAGCCTCCCAAGCGCTGGGATTATAGGCACGCGCCACCATGCCCAGCCTCAATCAGTGTCTCAGCGCACCCCAGGCACAGGGCCAGCACGGTTCACCCGGGATCGAACTTCAGCCACTGTGCTCTGCCTAAGCAGGTTCTTTAGTCTACTGAGCTATCTGGCCAGTCCTATAATCTTGTTTTAAATCTTAGTAGACTTAGTCTTAGTGGTCTTTGTTTTAGGTTTAGTGATTTTAGTTTCAGTCTTAGTTTTAGTGGAAGGGAGAGGATGGTCCAGCCCTCATAAGATGATGAAAAATCTCAAAGGGTGCTACAAGTAATCTCAAGCTTCCATTTATCCCTTAGGGAAGTATGCAAACCTAGCTATTGTGAATTTAATCTTCTTCAGATGTGCCTCCAGCCACAGTCTCAATGCAGTCCCATCTTCAGCACTGACCTCTTTAAGGGCCCATCCCTCTCTGACTGCCCGTAACATTTCCACCTAACTTAGCTGCCTATAATATCCCCCCTCTGAAGAGTTATTCCTAACCATGGTTAGGGGAGAAGGGGTGTAGTTTCCATCAAACTGCTTCAAGCTGAGAAGGGTCTGTGTAGGGGAAACCAGTCAGGAGCTTCCTCCAGAGAGCTAACCTAATGGGCCTTGGATAGAAGTCATATTATGAACTCCCTCCCTCTACAGGCTCAACTTAGTAGATCCCGGTAGAAGGAGGCTGGCACATTTATCACTGGTTCCATCTGTGTGATTACTTGGAGATCAGCAGCCTCTAAGCACGAATGAACATATTTTCCAAGAAATTAAACCATGTATACTCAAAGCATG
This sequence comes from Octodon degus, assembly GCF_000260255.1. NCBI lineage: Eukaryota > Metazoa > Chordata > Mammalia > Rodentia > Octodontidae > Octodon > Octodon degus. The sequence continues at coordinate 2,482,052 of NW_004524706.1, forward strand.
AGCACTAGAATGGAAAGGCAGGTTGCGAAAAGACCCACATCCAAAAAACTGTTCTTAGGGCCGGGAAGATGGCTCAGTGGAATAAACGCTTCCCTGGCAAGCACAAGGGCCTGAGTTCAATCTCCAGTTCTGCCAAAAAAAAAAAACAAAAACAAAAAACAAACAAACAAACAAAAAAAAAAAACCAAAAACTGTTCTTAATGGAGTAGCAGTTGTTACCAATTGGTTTTTAGACCTCCCTATTAATGGAGGTTTTTCTATAAGTCTGATATTTCTTGTTGTAAGTTCCTCCAGTTTTAACTGTAAGAGGATGGAGAGTTCAATGGATTTGAAGGACAATTTTAACTAAGGGATTTAAAGACTATTGTTGAATTCTTATAGATTTCTCTATAGTCTTTCCATAATATACCAAAACCGTGGTTGGTTAGCAGTATAGCTGGAGACTGCAGTAGGGGCCAACAGTGACTGGAGGCTCCCCTCCCCTTTTTGGAGGCAGAGTTTCACTATGTAGTACGTGCTGGCCTTGAACTTGCTTATGTAGCCCAGGCTGCCCTCCAACACACAGTGATCCTCCTGCCTCAGTCTTCTGAATGCTGGGATTACAGCTGTGTGCCACTATGCCCAAAGGAGTCCCTTTTTATATGTAGCTTTTATTACTATGATATTATTTTCATACATTTTTTGATTATATTTTTCTGCTGGGTGTTTAAGAACAAGTGAAATAGAGACCTGGGTTAATCAAAGTTAACCTCTTTCTGTCTATTAAGATAAACTAAGTCTCCTCTGACTTTACTTTTGGAACCATGTGCAGAGTCTCTCAGTTCTTCTGTCAGTGCCAGCCACCGGATGGGTCAGGGTTTTGCTTGACCATGTTGTTTTCTTTGAAAGCACGGGAGACTTTTCCCCTCTTCTGGCACAATGTACATATGTCGATTTCAGTCCTCTGCAGTCCTCCCTGCTCAGGAGGTTGAGTGACTCACCGAAGTTGTAGGATCCTACAGAAAATGTTCCCTCATGTCCTGGATCCTCATTAACTTTGGAAGGCCAGGGCAAAATATTGGCTGTTTTCTTGCCCCAGTTGTCTCTCTAGTTTTAATCTCTAAACTTCAGTTGTTGAGCACCCTGAGGAGATGAACAGTTGCATCTGTGTTGCAGATGGAGCAATGAGCTTAACTATTATAATCTCATGTGAATATCAAGCACTTTGAAATACAAAGGCTAGCCGGAGGGCTGAATTTCTTACCAATCATGGTTGTTTTAGTAGTTGGATCCCTGCAGAATATTAATAGATAACAGTTAGACAGTTTTAGAGAAAAAACTTGAGGCCAAAAGCCATACATGGTATTTCAGAAATGACAATCATGACACCATCATCTTTGAAACACACTTACGTGTTTATCTTAGGATAAGATGGCTTTTTTAGTCAAAGATTTTTTTTGTGTGTGTGTGGAACTGTGGATTGAACTCAGGCCCTTATGCTTGCCAGGCAAGTACTTATTTCTACTGAGCCATCTCCCCGGCCCCAAGTCAAAGATCTTCAAGATATTAAATGACTCAAAGAAATCCTCACCTAATTTGTTATCCCTCTATAGGATGCCACCTAAGGAGCATGCACTTCCTATAAATGTGCCTTAGAAGTTTACAGTGTCTACCTTAAATTTTTAGTGTATGACATTGTTTAGCCTATTTTATGCCTGAGTATCTCTAAGTGTAGTGACACATATGTACCATACACATCATATAAGTATTTTTAATATTATTTCCCTCTATTTTTCTCTTCACCTCTTTTTGTTGTTGTTGTTTGTTTTTTTAAATAGAGTTGGGTTTTTTGTGGAACCGGGGATTGAACTCAGGCCCTTGCTCTTGCCAGGGAAGTGCTTATTCTACTGAGCCATCTCCCTAGATAGTCTTGATATGTATTCAGGCTGGCCTTGAATTCATCATATAGCCTAGGCTGATTTTGAACTCACAGTGATCCTCCTGCTTCAGTCTCCCAT
>NW_004524706.1:2485838-2496783 GCF_000260255.1 Octodon degus
CTCTCACTTTCCAGGCAGGCACTGCACTGGTGGGCTAAACCCTCAGCCCATCACTGATAGTAAGTAGAAGTACAGATTATTATTTTCTTTTGCATAGGCAATTATGTTACCTGAAAATAGGGACTGCCTTATTTATTCCTTTAAATATGCTGAGGCCAGCATAGCTCAGTGGGCCAGCAAGACAGCTCAGTGGTATAAAGCACCTGCTTAGCTTGAGAATTGATCCGGGCACCACATGCTGCACCAGCCCCATCCCCAGGGCAGGCTGAGCTGGGTCTCATACTAAACAGACAAAAATTGAAAGCCTTCACTTTAAAATCAAGAACAAAACAAGGATGCCCACTGTCTCCACTCCTGTTCTGTATAGTTCTAGAAACATTAGCCAGAGAAATTAGTCAAGAGAGAGAAGTAAAAGGAATAATGACTGGAAAGGAAGAAATGAAATTATCACTATTTGCAAATGATAGTCTACATAGAAGACCCCAAAAACTCCACCAAAGGACTTGCAGATTTAATAATCAAATTCAGTAGCATAATAGGATACGAAGTCAACATTTGAAAATCAATACCATTTCTATACACAAACAATGAATGCACCAGGAGAGAAATTAGGGAACTATGCATTTCACAACAACAGCCCCCAAAATGAAATACTTAGGAACCAATTTTATAAAGGAAGTAAAATATTTATACAGTGAAAATTATAGTTCTATGAAAAAAAGAGATTGAAGAGGATTTCAGAAAATGGAAAGATATTCCTTACTCCTGGATAGGAAGAACCAACATTGTGAAAATGACCATACTCCTAAAATTGCTATACAGTTTCAATGCAACCCTGATTAAAATACCATTAGTATACCTCACAGATCAAGGTAAAACATTCCTAAAATTCATCTAGAACTAAAAGAAACCTAGAGGGCCGGGGAGATGGCTCAGTAGGATAAGCACTTGACTGGCAAACTCAAGGATCTGAGTTCAATCCCCAGTTCTGCAAAAAAAAAATAAATAAATAAAAAATAAATAAATAAATAAAACCTAGAATAGCAGAGGTGTTCCTGAGCAACAAAGGAAAGGTGAAGTGAAGGTCCTGAATTTGATCCCCCTGGTACCAGAAAAAAATGAAAAATAAACTTTTTACATACACCTGTGAAGGCAAAGATAGTGTTTAAAAGATAATTTTTAAAAATGGGCTCTAGGCTGCCGGTTTAGCTGACTGAGTACCAGGATTCTCATTATTGCTTTGATAGCCGCAGTCATTTGATAGTCACAGCTGATACTCAAAATTGCTGTTTTGATAGCCACATGTGACTGTTCCCTATAGAGGGACAGACTATTAAAGGTAATTTTAACTACCTGGGTGGGGGTGGGGAGCACGCGCCAGGCTTGGGTGTAGTAAGAGATCAGGTGGCACTCTTTAGAGCTAAGTATGTATTCCAAACAGCGAGGGAAGAAGCGCTGCCAAGGTTCCAATCTGCACTACTGCACGTGTCTGCCTAGGACAGTTTCCCCCACTTTGCCCATGACCCTTGGCGCGTACTTAGCTCTGGGCCTCTTTTTCCCCGACTTTCAGTTACCACATCTCCAAGAACAGTGCCTGTCCTGGCAGCTGTCCTGGAGAAATCAGGACGAGAGGCAGTCTGCTGGAGACTGGGGCTGTGTCTATTCTTTAATACCTGTTTTTGTTTAAAATGGTTATTAAACTCACAAGGTTCCCTAGGAATGTTACATTCTACCAATGAATTTATCTGTAATATAGAAATCATTTAGTCTTCTCCATGCTGTAAAAACCGTTCAGCATCATTCTTCAGGGGAGCAGAAGTGAGAACAGTTAATCTCCAGTTCTGCCTAAGGAATGAAAGGTAGATAAACTTGGACCAAAACTGACATTTATTCTTTGAGAATTTCTGCATTAAGTCTAGACCAGTTTTTTTAGAATATGGCTGAGAGATAAGTGCAGGTCAGCTTCACTCTGGAAGGGTCTCAGGGAAGGGAACTCCACTCTGGAAACAAGATCCTGAAATCCATCAGCTGTTGAGAGCTCCGTGTGTGTGTGTGTGTGTGTGTGTGTGTGTGTGTGTGTGTCTTTTTGAGGCAGGGTTTCACTATGAGGTTCAGGCTGTTCTTGAACTCACTTTGTAGCCCAGGCTGGTCTCAAATTCACATCTATCCTCCTGCCTCAGCCTCCTGAGAGTCGGGATTACAGGTAAGCACCACCATGCCCAGCTCCATTGTTTAATTTTTCAAATTTTTATTTTTGCATTCCCCAATTTCCAACTTTTTTGTGTGTGTGCAGGATCTACACTATGCAGCTCAGACTCATAGTGATCCTCCTGTTTTCTGCCTCCTTAGTGCTGAGATTACAGGCGTGCTTCACCATGCCCAGACTCCATCGCCAGCTCAGTGCGCCCAGTGGCAGGGCTGGCATGGCTTGCAGTGCTAGGGATCGAACCCCGGCCCCTGCACTTACGTAAGCAAGTGCTTAGACCAGCCCCTCCAACTATCCTTAATAGTATAATCTTTTTTTCTTCTTTTTTGTATTTTAGGGAAGGGTCTACAGGGTGTTCAGGGTCTCACTACTAGATCAGACATGTAGCAATCCTCCTGTTTACAGCTTCCTAAGACCTACAGGCATGCGCCACCATGTCCAGTCTCAATTGCCATCTCAGCATGCCCCGAGGGCGGAGACAGCATGGCAGGCCTGGGGACTGAACCCCTGGCCTCTGTGCCTGCTTGCAGGCAGTTTAATCCACTATTTGGCTGGCCTAGTATAGTATAATCCCTAAGCTTTTAAAATCTTTAGATAGTTAATTATAATTCTGTTACTACTGTTAAATTCCTATTAGTGGAAGTATAGTTAGCACATTTAGTAGATATTGACTGACTGGCAATGCTTGGTTTGTCTCAGGGTTTATACTATAATTATAGATTTCTTTTCTGAGGTTAAGGGGGGTACATTATTGGTTATTATAGTATGACAATATCCAGGCTTTTTGGATAATATTACTGTTGTTGATTTACCCAATATTTCCTGGGTCACAGTTACTGTTATTAATAGGTTTTCTCTATACGGCAATATCCAGGTTACCTTAGTGACATTAACAACATTGTCCACTGCCCTTCCAAATGGAGCCAAGGGAAGATGGCTACCCCATGCACTTCTGAAAATCACCATAGCAGAGAGGCTGGACCCACCATTGTACACCCAAGTCCACATAGTCACACCTGTTCTCTCTTATAATGCCATCTAAGAAATCATGTGCTTTCTCAAGGACCTGTGACTCCATCCATAGGCCACAGCAGAAGTTGTCATCTTCTTATCTAATACTTTATCCCAGACTTCATTTATTAACCAGGGACAGCCGCCTGGGCCAGTGTACCTTTTCTGGAAATTTTGGATTAAAGTCAGTCTGTGCTGTAGTCAAGGTTTACAAGGACAGAGATTTAACATAGGACATAGGATTTGTAGGATTATTTTTTAATATTCAGCCCAAAAGTCAAATGCAGAAGACTGCAAGAGAATTTGTCCATATGTACTAGAGAGCCAAAGAATCCAGCAGAGGACCTGGATCCCACAGTGATGTCCTGCAGGGGTCCATCTGAAGACCTAGAGCCCTAGAGTCCTTCATGAGTCCAGCATGACCAAGGATCTGCTCTGGGAAGGCCCAAAGGTCAGTGGTAGAAGCTAGAAAGTGTGCACCAGCAGGATGAAGGATCTTTGCTGGCAGGCTGAGGGATCTGCACTGAAAATAGGAAGCCACACTCAAGGCCAGGACCAGAGCTCCCCCAAAGAGAACTGCAGCCATCCTCAGGGACAATGAGGACCCAAGCTCCTCCAACAATGAGGACAGCCAAGTTCATTTCAGGATGACCGGCATGACAAGCTTCTCCAGGAAAATCAACAACACACTATCTTCCTGCCCAGTTTCCCTTTTATGCTGTTGGCAATAATCCTCAGGTGGGCCTTCCACACCCAGAGCCATGCTGATTCAGCTGATGTTAGAAGTTGACCACTGGTTAACCCACCACACCACTCCTGCAACACCAATGAGTTGGGAGATACCTGGGCCCTCATCTTCTTCGAGGAAGAAAAAATAAATACGCAGTAAGAGATTAGAGCCACCTCAGACAACAGCTTGGAGGCAAGGGGCAGAGAGTAAGAACTGGGACTTTTGTGTCTATGGTGTTCTTTTTTTTTTTTTTTTTTTTTTATGGTGTTCTGAAGACTGTTAGATCTTTCTGCCTGAACAAGTGTATGTTGGATTTGGTCAACTGCCTGAGACCTTCTAGCCCTGGCATGCCCTTTTGCATCCTCCCAGGATAGGAAGGACAAGGAATAGTAACACCAGGGAAAGAAAAGCCCTCCCCCAGGGGAGAGCTGTCCCCATTTGGGCTGTCCCTTGGGTTTCTCCCAACAATGACATGGGCAGCAACACTGTTTGTTTCTGGAACTGGGACCCCTCCCCGGATACCCCCACCCTCCGCTGGCAGTCAAGTGTGCCAGAGACAGATGTGAATGGCAAGACTTAAGTGTCTTTGGAAAGCTTCTAAGCCTGGGGACCTCCTCTTTGACCACACCTTCATGGGGGCAGGAGGAGAAGAGTAAGAGGTCAGAGGGGGACAAGGGAACAGTTTGTTTTATGCTAAGGAAGAAGAGGGTGGTCCCAGGCTTGAACAGAGGAAAGGACTAAGAGCCCTCAAACTGACAGAAGATGGATGGACAGCTTTCACTTGGCTCCTCCTGCCTTAGCCCCTTCTTCCTTTGTCTCAGGGTCCCCAACTGTGAAAGACACAATGGGCAAGAGCCTGATACCTGATCACTCCCAAGTTGGGGTACAATTGGCATTACTGTTGTTATGGCTTGTATTTATTTTATTTATTTATTTAAAATTAATTAATTAATTAATTATTTAGTGTGTGTGGCCAGTTCAGCCCACCAGGGGGCGGGGCTGGCTGGCATGTAGTGCTGGGGATTGAACCGTGGTCCCTGTGCTTTTGCTTAGCTTGTTCTAAGTAGGTGCTTTAGACCACTGAGCCATCTTACCAGCCCTTGGCTTGTATTTTTTTTTTTTTAACTACAAGCCAATTTTATTTAAATCAGGACTGTCCAACAAAAATATTCTATCAGCCACTCATGATCTGAATTCTGGTGTATGAGATTAAATTATGGTACACATACAAAAACCATGAGACATTTCTGTTCTGTAATAAATAAGGCAGTGACTATTACTCATTAGTAGCCTTTTTGAGGTAAGCTATTAAGTCTGCCCTTTCTCCCTTCTTCTTGATGCCAGCAAAGATCATTTTTGTTCCTGGGATGTACTTCTTGGGATTCTCCAAATACTCCATCAATGTATCCTCTCCCCAGGTGATACCTTTGTTCTTGTTAGCATCTGTGTAAGAGAAGCCAGCAGCCTGACCTGTCTTCCGCCCAAAGAGACCATGGAGATTTGGCCCAGTCTTGTGCTTGCCTCCCTTCTCAACAGTATGGCACTGGGCACACTTCTGTACAAAAATTTTCTTGCCTTTCTCAACATCACCCATTTTTAAACCTGCTGCAGCTTCCGCACCGGGTGGTCACCGGTCTTCCCTCGTTACCACAAAGAAGGTTCCAGGGCAGAAGCCTGACGTCCCGCTCTCTTGGCTTGTATTTAGATGTGTTCCTTCCACACCAAAGTTCCATGTGGTCATAGGTAGGCCTTCTTCAGAAGTGACTGGATCTAGAGTGTGTGACACTGGGAATTTATTTATGGTGCAATGCTAGGCTCAAGGGCACCAGGCTTAAGATGTGAGTGCTACCTGCCTTGAAGAGCCTGGATAAGACATAAGGGATAGAAAGAGCTGTGTTTGTCCCTTGCTTGCTTTTCTGTTTTCTTCCTGCCATGAACTTTTTCTCCTCTACTATGCCCATCTTCCATGCCACCTGGCCTTGGAGCCAGTCCATTATGGGCTGGAATCTCTACTACAAACTGTTGCTAAATAAATCCTTCCTCTAATTTTGGGTGTTGGGTATTTCTGTCTCCACAGTGAGAAAAATGTCTAAGACAAATGTAATCCCAGATTATTCCTAACTGTTCCTAACCTGCCCAGTGGATCTGAATTCTAACTGGTGTGACCATCTGTGACCCTGCTGAAGGAGGCAAATCTCTGGGGCTTCCCAAGACCTGTCCAACACTAATGACCTCAGTGCCAGACACACAGGGACTTCACTGTTGGCACAGCTGGTGGGAAAGCTTAGGTGAGCTTGGCAAGGAGGTAGAGCTACGCCAAAGGCAAAAGTCAGCGCACCAGTTTCAGGCTACTATGATGCTAAGAGCAGCCTGCAGGCTCAGAGTTGCAGCTTCAGGAGATGGTGTATTCAGAGCAAGAACCCAGGTCACAGCTGGAGCACAGAGGTGCTCCTCCAGGGGCAAGGGAGCAGGTCACTGACAAGACTAGCCAGAGTGACAGGAACCAAAGCAGAACTTATAGATCAGGAGCCAGTGAGATAGCTCAGTGGAATAAGCACCTGCCTGGCAAGTGCAGGGTCCTGAGGACTTATAAACCAGGAGAGAACCACTTAGGTTAGAAGACTAAGTTCCCAAAGTGCTCAGCACTGATGCACACTGGGCTTTTGGCAACAAAGCCAAGCCCCAGAGCCCTGTGATCTGCTCAGATCCAGGAGCCAGGTTTGGCTGGTGCCCACTCAAAGAATGGTGAGAAAGGGATGGCCAGATAGCTCAGGGGACTGAAGCACCTGCTTAGGCAGAGCACAGTGGCTGGGATTTCATTCCTGGCACAACACGCCAGCCCAGCCCTCGGGGCACGCTGAGACAGGGACTGAGACTGGGTGTGATGGTGCACGCCTGTAATACAAGTGACTTGGAGGCTGAAAACAAGAGGATCACTACAAATCCAATCTACATAGTGGGACCCTGTAGACCCCGTAGACCCTGTCCTAAAGACATAAAAAAAGAATGATGAGCTTAGCACCTGCAGCCAACAATCTGAAAAAGGACAGACTGAGTGTCAGATGCAGGAAACATCATCCAGCGCTCAGGGATGAGTGAATCATTGACTCACAGCAGGGGAAGGACATATGGATATCTACGGCTTCTCTCCCTTCCTCCTTTCTCCCTTCCCTCCCTTCTTTCTTCTCTGTCTTTTAACAGTACTATGGTTGAACAGTACTAGGGGCCTCACATACACCAGGCAAATGATATACCTCTGAGCTATCCTTAGCCCTTGTTAAATTTTAGGGTCTCAATTGCGTAGGCTGATCTCAAACTTACAATCCTCCTACCTCAGCCTCCAAGGTAGCTGGGGTTACAGGTATGTGCCACCACACGTGCCTTACTGTCTGTGGTTTCTGTGCAAAGGAGAGGACAAAGAGGGAAGCAGAACAACTGGTTTAGAGTAAAGAGTGTCACAGCTGTTGTGGTTCTGCCAGCCCAAGCAGTCCCAGTGCATTCCCGCAAGGGGACCCTGGCACCCAAGGCACAGTCAGAAAGGCCTGGAGATGACTTGTCTCTGGCACACAGGCCAATGGTGGCTTTCTCAGCCCAAACCTAGCAGTCTCACCCAAGCGTCAGACCAAGAGTGTCTTAGCTGAACTCATCAATGGGGCAGCAGAACAGCATGAAGCCTTGCATATATTCAAGTGCCTAGTGGTGCTAGTGCCTTGGTTCTTGCTGCTCATGCCCACCGGGCTCACCGGTTCATTTCCTCCTACGTACCAGGTTCCATGGTTGCAGCCTCTACTCAGCACTGTGTCACAGGACATTCTACAATTTTGACAAGAGACTTCTGTCTCTGATATCCAATACCATAGCCCGAGTACCTGGGGCTACGTGTGTGCCCCCATGCCACATGTGCCTGCTGAGTGCTTGAAAAGTAACCAGCGAGGACCTGGGGTTTTTCCATTTTAGTTGAGGCCATATTTTTCAATTTCATTTCAGTTTGGTTTAGGAGGGGAGGTATTCAGAGTAGGGGTGCAGTGACAGAGAAAATAGGGGAAGTGGAAAAAAGGAAGGAAAACACCCGGATGATGGGCACACGCATTTCTTTATTTCACCTTCACAGAAACCCTGCAAAATAGAAACAGTGCACACTTACAAGGTGTCACCTTGCAAGCAAAGTGAGACTCAAGTAAGCCAAATAATTTGCCAGTCACGCCATTATGGTGAAGACTGCAGTCAAGATTTGAATGCGAGTGTCTGACTTCAAAGCACGTGGCCTCCATTTGCGGCTGCTTCCAGCATTGCCTGGTCGCACAGTGGAACAGGGCAGAGCCTGGGGCCACCAGACAGTCCCCTGGCTCACCCCTCCTGAGCTAGGGCTGCCCTGCTGCAACATCACTGTTTAGCCTGAGGTGAAACGCTAGAAATCAAATATACCCAAATGCCCACAAAAGGTCAGAGGCACATAGACAAAGAAAAATGATCTGCTACTGTGCCATCCATTAGTGCAGATAATTAATAGTTGAGCTGATACTCTCAGCATAAAGCAAGGCAGAGTGCTGCTTTGTTTGGGCTGACATTCAAACCCCTCTTCATAGCCTGTGCTCACCGCTTTACTCACTCAGTAGAGGACCAGACAGTGGGGTCAGAAGTGAGCTGAAAGGGAAGATGAGGGTGGAGGAGGAACTAACATTCCTTAGACATCTAGTGTGTGACAGACGCCAACCTAAAATCTTCCATGCACTGCCTCAAGTGATGGCCAACCCTGTGAGCTAGTTGTCCCTAAGACTACCCTCATTTTACAGGAGTGGAACTGAAGCTCAGAGGAGTGACGCAACATGTCCAAAGCCACACAGATAACAGTGGCAGAGGTTGTCTTTGAAATCTACGCCTTCTCAACTCCAAGCCAGGTCCTCATCCCACTGGCTTCAGGCAGAGACCTAGAAAACCCACGCACGTTGATGAAGCCCACCAATGCTAATAAAGTGCTGGGCTGCTTTCAGCTCTGCCTGGTGCCATGCCTGAGGTCAGGCGCCCATGCAGCTATCCCTTCTTCCAGAAGTTCAGGCTCCCACAGCAGGAGAGGACCCCAGCTCCCAGTCCCCAGCCCCCAGCCCCATTGTGCGGCCCATGACAATAAGAAGCAGGCGTCCCCTTTCTTACCCACCATTTTCCTCTCCACCCCGTGGGGTGCTGCCAGTTCAGTACAATAGTACATTCTGTGTCCAAGAGCCTCTGCTGGCGGCACCCAGGCTTTTGCAGCCCCTCCAGACAATGGCAAGGCCCAGAAGGCCTGATAGCTGGTGACAAATGTATGTGAATGAACCAGCTCACAGGAAGTAGCCTTCAATGCTCAGATAGCTTCCTGTATCCTGACATTGTGAAGGTCTACTTCCTGTGCTGTCTCCAAAAATACAGCCAAGTGAAGCGGGGGCAGGGGCAGGGGCAAGGTTTCCCCTTCTCCCCCTGGCTCTGGCTTGCCTCAAGAATTGAGCTCTGTCCCTGAGGATGCCATGACTCTCACCTGACATGGATTCCACAGTGAATAACTTACTGGTCTCAGACCAGCCCTTCCACTTCTTAGTCAAACCCCACCCAAGCCCAGTCAGAACAAAATGACCTATTTTTAAAGAGTTCCTTGTCTTCCTCAGGGACACCCAGCTACTGCCTGTCTTTCCAGGATTAGGTTCTTTACTGCTGGGAAAGTCTTTCTCATAGCTACTCGCATAGCCCTGCTACACAATAAACACATTTCCTGGTATCCGCTGGTCACTCTGCTCCGAAGGATAACCTCCGCTGGGCTTGCAAATGCTTGCTAAGTCACCTTTCAACTTTATCTCCCCAGCACGGATAATCACAGTTCCTTTGGCTTCCTCCATGTTGCAAAAAACCAAAATGAAGCCCTGGGGACACATGGAGGCCTCCTTGGTCTCCAAGTCCCAGCTAAGCTTGGGAAAAGGCTTCTTCCCCAGGTTGTGGTTCCCGCTGCACCTGGCCTCTGAGCAGAAGCTGGTCAGAGACCAAGAACACCCAGTAACTAGCAAGAAAGCCGGGGCAAGGCGTGAAGCTGATGTCTTGTGTGGAGCCGGGCACTACTCCAAGAGCTCTCCTCTCAATTATTTGGTGAAATAGGTAGTAAACCCTCATATTAAAGATGAGGACACAGAGTGGTTAAATCACCTGACAGCGTCACAGAGCTAATGAGAAGCACAGCCATACCACCCACAGTCTAATAAGAGGTAGTCCACGCTACCCATAGCCCTGCTTGGCACTGGGAGACAGCTTTAGGTAGAAGGGCATGGGAAGGGTACCATTTGCCTCCTCCTCCCACACCTGCAACTAGAATCCCATACCATATCCCAGGCCTTGAAAGTTCCTGGCACTGCTGGAGTGAGCCAGGGGGTGGCTCCTACAGCCTGTCTCTGGGAATATTGTTCTCCACTTTCAACACAGCAGGTACTGAATCAGTCTCAGGCCTCTGTGGCTCCCTGTGTTGGGAGGGTTGGCGGGCAGCGGGGAGCAGGTCAAGAGGTGACAACCCATTCAATCCTTCCCAGCCACCGGAGACCTGAGAATTGTGCTCCATCAGTCAGGAGCCCCCAGCCTGAGAGTGCAGGAATCCAGTGAACAAAGAGTTCTCCAGAGGTGGAAGGAAAGAGGAGAGGAACAAGTCGACTTTCCCACCCTCCACCCTCTGCTGTTCAAGAAGAAAGGCAAGGGCAAAAGGAAGGACAGCCTGCTTCGAGGGAGGCAGAGAAGAGATCCAAAGCCAGCAGCGCTAGCCTTCCTCCCAGCACCACTACCTACTGTGTGATTTGCAGTTGCTTAGTGTCTGAGGCTCAGTTTACTCATCTGTGAAAATGGAGGAGATAAACCCTAGTGTGCAGGGCTTTTTTTTTTCTTTTTTTAAATATATTTGGTACAGTGTCTCACTCTGCAGCTCAGACTTGTAGTGATTCTCCTGTTTTCAGCCTCCCCAGTGCTGAGATTACAGGTGTGGGCCACCACAC
>NW_004524706.1:2496993-2509534 GCF_000260255.1 Octodon degus
TAGGTGCTTTAGACCACTGAGCCATCTCACCAGCCCCAAGGGCTCTTAAGATGACTAAATGCAAGAAAAAGCATCCAGCCCCACACCTAGCCTTGATGAGTTCAGTGAGCAGTGTTCATTTTCTTTGTTTGGGATTTGTCTGCCTCAGCTTCCCAAGGCTAAGAAGGCCCACAGGAAGAAGATTTGCTGCCCTCTGGTCCTTTTCCAAGAAGCAAGAAACCTCTGCATTCCTGGGACTCACGACTGATTAGGCAGAAGGCATTGAAAGCATCCATCCTGCCTGCCCTTGGTCACTGGAGGGCATGAAGCCACATGAGACCAGGGCTGCTGACCACCCCGGGAGGCAGAGAGTTGGGCCAGGACGATGCCTCACCAGAAGCGAGGTGACCTCTACCCCACCTAAGGGGGCGGCATAACAGTGCAATGGGGAAGTGGGTTCTGTGGAAGACGCGTGTCACCTGTGGCCAGTTTGATACACTTCCAGAAGGCACACTTCTGAGCCACTTTCATACCCTACCCTCAGCTGTTATTGTGAAACACATGAGCTTAGGGAAAAAGTCTTCACTGGAATGCCAGCCTAAACCACTCCAACCGGGCAAGCAAACCTTCTAGGAAAAGTAACACGAGTGATGTTTGGATTCTGTGCGCTGTTTCCACCCCTCCCCCACCTGGCAGGATACATGGAGAATCACAGAGCTCAACCAAAACCACGGTGCAGGGTTACCTACTCCCAAGTCAGCATTCCTCCAGTAGGAAAGCCTGGGGTCAAAGGCTGGAGGTGGAAGGCCAGCCTGCCCTGACAAGGCAGGGGAAGGGTAAGACTCTATCTGGATTCTGTGACTGTCCCTTCACCCCAGATGCCATAGGGATAATCTCACAGAGCCTTCCGGCCTCAGACATTTAGTTTCTAAGCTTCTTGGGGAGAGGACAAGGAACCAGCACCAGGCTCATGCAGGGCCAAGCACGTGGTCGGGGACCAGCATAGGCCAAGACCCCACATCCAGGGCGCTGGCTGCCGTGCTCCACAGAGGCTTCACCAGAAGTGACCCCTTCCATGCTGTCATTGCCTTTCCTCCTGTCCTGGACTGAATGTGTCCCTCTAGAACTTGTGTGTCAAAGTCCAAGGCCCCACAGTCCCTCACAGCATGACTGTCTTTGGAGATAGGCTTTTAAAATAGGGATGAAGATAACATTGGGGTGTGTCCTGGCCTAACCTGACTGCTGTCTTCAAGAAGAGATTTGGGTGCAAAGAGATGTCAAGGCTGCTTTGGCACTGAAAGATGGAAAAATGAAGGGGCAGAAAATGACTATCAACTGCAAATTTAGGAGAGGGAACTTAGGTGCCAACTCTGCGGGCACCTCACTTTTAACTTCCAGCCTCCAGAACCATGAGAAAATAAATTTCTGCTGTTTCTGTCCCTCAGCTGGGGCGTTTTGTTATGGCAGCCCTGACTTTTCTGGGGGATCATGGGGAAGGGTCACAGTCTTCCTCTTTACACGCTCTCAGCTGAGCTTCACATTGAATGTTCCAAAAGCCGACAGAACCCAGACAGGGCCCCTCCACTCAGCCGGCCCCTCAGCTCGGCTCCCCAGCTTCTACAGCTTCCTCTAGAAAACTCCATCTGCCTGCAGGCCAATCAATGAGCCAAGGCAGGGCTCAGCTGGAGCTGGGGGGTTGCTGTGAGCTACCGGGCAGGGAAGGAGGGGACTGGAGAGTGGGCAGGCAGCGAAGCAGGGGACGGGCAAGTGGCGGACGACAGGTTGTTGTGCAGAGGCTCGGGCTGCCTTCCCATTCCCCACCCCTCTGCCACAGCACTGGTGTACACCTCAGTTTTCCCTCTATGCTCCGACACCCCCTCTTGAGAGCCTAGAGTGGGACTAGGGTTGTGAAAGTATGGCTATATGGGTGGAACGGGGGAAAATTCTACTAATCATAATAAATAACTCTTCTTAAGTGATAACTATGTGTGGGACCAAGTTCCAAAGGCGTTGGTGTGTTCTGGTCCTTGCATCCACCTCGTAAGATAAGTAGCTTATTAGCCCCGACAGGTGGTTGAGCCACTGTGAGCAGAAATGGTTTGTGGAAGGACACACAGCTGTCCACGGCAGCTTTGAACACAGCCTAACCCCAGAGTGGAGTATCTTGCAGGGGTTTGTGGGACGACTAAGGTTGAGCTCACCCAGGCCCTGGGATATATGAGCAAAGCTAGAGGCAACCGAGGACAGGGCTCTCGGGACAACAACAGCTGTACAGCCCCCCTTACAATCAATCGCCCAAATGGTAAACACACAGGACTCTCATCTGTGGGAAACACTGTGACCTCCTACCCTCCCGCACGTGTGGAAAACAGCACAGCAAGCATCAAAGACCCAGAGTTACCCAAAAAGCTCATCTTTGGTCAGTGCCCTGGGAAATGAAAGTAGAAGGGGCAGAAAAAGCAGGCAGCAGCCTGCAACAGGGGTAAGGCGGGGGAGCCACCAGCCACAGGGGAGCCACAGCCCCACAGGGACACCATAGCCCCACAGGGTCTATGATGGCGTCCGATGGCCAGAAGGCACTCAAGGATGTTCCTTTCCATAAGCTTCGTTTTTGGTTTGAGTTTTTTTATTTTGGTTTTGGTACTGGTATTAAAGGCAGACATACACTCTACCACTGGGCCATATCTCTAGCCCTCTTACCTTAGCTTTTTTTTTTTTTTTTGCGGAACCGGGGATTGAACTCAGGCCCTTGTGTTTGCCAGGCAAGCACTTATTCTACTGTGCTATCTCCCTGGCCCCCTACCTTAGCTTCTTGATGAAGTGGAGTGACCAGAGCCTGCCCTTCCAGTCTGCATGTCTCTCAAGCCTCACCTGCCAGCCTGCCCTACTCTTTCAGGCTCTAGGCTGGGGGAGGGTGCCAGGGCAAAAATAAGACAGAGCAGAGACTCTCCAGGATGGCTCCACAGGCTCTGGACAGGCATCCCCACCCCGACGCAGGTCGTCTTTACCCCATAGGCTTGTCCAGGGGTCTGCGGAGCACACCACTCAGGAGTGCACTGACTGGCTCCCCTGGGCCCAACCTCAGCCTTGCTGGGCTCCTTGGAGCCTCCCTATACACCCTGCTGAGCCACTGTGGAGCTTTGATCACTGCTACACAAGGGCTTCCTGAATGCTTTCCTGAGGACATTGTTCCCCTCTATGGAGTCATCAGGGTCAAATTCATCACCGGCTATGCCGGTCCAGGTCCTGTCCAGTGGAGAAGTGCGGCCCTTTGCCCAAGCCCCACATCTCTTGGAGAACTAAGTCAGTAAATTTCTCTTGATTTAGTTCATTACCAGCCTTTGGGAAGACAAAGCAAAACACTGCTGCCCTGGACACTGGGTTGCTAGGCACCCTTGCAAATAGCCCTGCTCCCTCTCCTTCAAAGCCCACCAAAGGCAAGGGTCTCTTCATTCATTCAATGTTTACGGACAACAGCCGTGTGCAAGGCATCCGCAATGGGGCAGAGAGCCAAGACCTGGTCCCTGCCCTCAAAAAACTCTCAAGTCTACGGAACACAGACGCGCACTATCACACTGCCTGGCAACAGACACCCCAGGAGAAGGAACACGGGACTAGAGAAGCAGACAGGGAATGACAGTCTCTGCTTAGGGAAGTCAATGTGAATCTATACAGTCAATTTTATGGTATAACTCGGCACTCACCAGGTAGTCGAAGAGGCAAGAGCCAAGGAGACACAATGAATAGCACATGTGAAGATGCCAAGGTTTGAATGAATGTAACACATTCAGGAAATGTTAAAAACTAGGTTCTTTCTCAGGGACTGACGGGACATAAAGCTAAGGAGATGGCGTGGGCAAGACGGAGAGAGATCCTGCATGATGTGCAGGAGGCTGCAGCTTTTCTCCCATGAGAGGAGCAAGAAAGAACTTTGAAGAGTAAGTTCATCAAATAAGTGTGCTGTAGAAAAGAAATTCTTACAGAAAAAGAAAGCCGGGGAGATAGCTTAGTGGCATAAGCACTTGCCTGGCAAGTGCAAGGTCCTGAGTTTGATCCTGGAACTGAAGCAAAAAAAAAAAAGCTAGGAATTTTAAGGAAGAGACTACAGGTAAGAGATGATGAGAGCTGAAAGTAGGGGTGTCAGACAGACTCCAGAGGCAGAAATGGGTCACTACAGGTGGCGACAGAATCCATGAAGGCCTGTGGGAAGAGGGCCTGAAAGGACACGAGCAGCAAGGTGGAGGAGATGGCTGTTAGACCCTGTGCTGAGTGACATTTAAACAGTCTTAGTCTTCACAGCCCTGGGCGGCAGACAGAATTACTGTAATCCCATTGTACAGATGATGCTTGGAGGGTTTGAATGAACTTCTCAGTCCCACAACTAGAGTACAGAGTTAGGTTTCACACCCAGGTCACTGCTTTAACCATCACGGCACATAGTAAATACAGGCAGAGGGGCATAATACACTGTTCTAGATCATGTACGTTTTAAGGATTTTTTTTTTTTCTCTGAATGCCTTCAGGGCAGGTTTGGCTGGCTTGAGTTGTGGGGATCGAACCACAGCAACCTGAACCTGACAGCTTTGTTGAAGCAGCCACTTAAAGAACTGAGCTAAGGGGCAGGCCCCCAGATCATGTACATTTTACAACCCAAAGTAAAAATACACATTGGCAGATAGCAAGGTAGATACTGGGGTTGAACCAGAAGTGAGGTCAAGTCTGCCAACAAGACATTCAGGCAGAGGCAAGAGTGAAGCTGAAGAACACTCCCACTGAGGGCAGGAGGGGACCACGGCAAAGCAAAGCTGGAAAGGGACACTGAGGGGGAGGTCGTGTCGAGGGAGAAGCTCAAGGAGAGAATGTTAAGTGCTGCAAAGAGCTACAGTGTGACCAGGACCAAAACAAGGACACCAAATTTGCCATTACAAAGGCTTTTGGCCAAAATGGCATGGCTCAGGCATTGTAGGGAGCAACAAACAAACAGCAAAAAAGCTAAGGGAGCAGGGATAGGGCTGGAAGCTTACGGATCCTTCTTTTAAAAAGGATCACTATGGAGTGTCACTCACTCTTTTCTTTTTCTTTCTTTTTTTTTTTTTTTGCAGAACCGGAGACTGAACTCATGCTCTTGTGCTTGCCAGGAAGTACTCATTCTACTGAGCCATCTCCCCAGCCCTGCCACACTCTTGCACGAAGAACCCACAGATGCAGAAGGCTAGACACCATGGCTATGTGAGGCGCTTCAGCTTTACCTGGCAGCTCAAGCTCAGAAGCAAACAGAAATGCACAGTGGAGCTGGACTTGGACACGAGTGAGCAGGGCAGCAGGAGAGGCCGTACGACACAAACACCTTTGGACTCATCCAGACGGAAAACCTGCCCTTGCTGGAATGCTAGAGGCTTTTAAAAATTCAGTAATTTGGAAGACCTGTTTGGCATTTTTTTTTTAAAAGCCTGGCTTTACCTTTGCATTATGTAAAAAAGGTTTGACAAACAGATACACAATGTTAACACATTTAATTTTAAAGGAATCAACTCTTTTTTAAGTCCATGAGAGGCTCTGCTAGAACAGGATGAAAACCAATATGCCAATTACTATACTCTTCAAGCTGATTCCCCCAAAGACTTCTATTTAGCAAATACTTTTAAGAGACTGTGTACAGCAAAGGAATCAAAGAGCAATTTATTTTTATCTCACTGTTCAGACTGACTGCCATCCCACTTAGATAAAAGGGAAGTTTTCCAGGGTCATCACAGCCAGCACTTGCCTGTCTTCAAAGCACGTGTAGCAGCTTCTCACTCTTTGCACCCCGCTGGTAGGGAATATATTCACATCCCCATTCTGCAGGTGGGGAAACCAAAGGCAGGAGAGACAAAGGCACAGCCTAAACACCAAATTCCCTTGCCTCCGTCACCTACCTCTGCTCCTGAATCTTGACCTGTTGGGTATTGTGGACACCCTTCTCCCCACTTTTTTTTTTTTGGCTCTGAATGACCTCAGGGCAGGTTTGGCCTGCTTGAGTTGTGGGGATCAAACCACAGCAACCTGAGCCTGATG
Source organism: Octodon degus (assembly GCF_000260255.1). NCBI lineage: Eukaryota > Metazoa > Chordata > Mammalia > Rodentia > Octodontidae > Octodon > Octodon degus. Next base: position 2,503,027 of record NW_004524706.1, read on the forward strand.
GCTTTGTTGAAGCAGCCACTAAAAGAACTGAGCTAAGGGGCAGGCCCCCCACCCTTCTCCCCACTTCTCACCTGTGAATGCAGGCTGCATTGCCAGAATGACATAGTGACCCAGGGCTGAAGCGTGCAATCCCACCCCAGCTTGGTCCTTAGGCAAGGAAAACCTTTCCTGAAATATTCCTAAAATGCCCTCAGCCAGACCTGAAAGAATACCTGTTCTCACTCAGCCAAGATTGGTCTCTCCTGCCATTTCCTAGGATCACAATGATATATCCAACTATTGTAGGAAATATAAGCACTTCCTGCAACAGACTTAAAGCAGCCAGTGTTTGCTGTGGACCACGCTAACAACTTCACATTTACATTTTCCTGGGGACAACCCAGCAAAATTCTTATCCCTGTTTTATAGAGGACATTGAGGCTAAGAAAGGCTCAGTGACTTCAGTAAGGTCATTTAGTTTGAGACAATATTCTTAAGTCTGACAATATTAATTCAGTGACCTGAATTTTTACCCTCTAGCATGTCCCTGGCTTGGCAACCTATGAACACAGAGACCCACCCCAAAGTAGCAGGTGAGCCAGGCAAGCCAGAGCTTTTTAAATCTAGCTAGCTGCTTGGCTCACAACCCAGACTCCAGGGAGGCTAATTCCGTGCTGTTTCACGCAGTCAACAGTCTGATCAGCCAGGGCACTGGGAAGCTGACGACGACGAGTCAAAGGGCTCCCTGGCCGGCTTGTCCTGGCAGCTACCCAGCTGACTTGTGCTAACACAGCACAGGAAAGGGTCTAGAGAGAATGGAAAAGCACCAGATACAGAGCCGCTGAGGAGAGAGAAGGGATTCCTGCCATGCTCGGGCAGGATAACCCTGATCCGAAACTACTACCATCACGAGGTTTGGAAAAGACCTGGGGTGGAGGGCAAAAGAGTTGGGCACATCTACTTACTGATGTGTTTCACTGAACTGTAACTGCTGGGCCAGTTTAAAAGAGGATCACATAACTCCCAAGGCAAATTAGCAAGCACAGAAGAAAACCAGCCCATGCCTGGTTCACTCCAGCAACCCTGATGCACTCTCTGCCCACGGTCATGGAAGCCCTGCTACTTGATGTCACCTGTGCACAGAAAAAAGCGCACGCTCTACCTTCTATTTGGTACGGCAGCTGTGGACCTCAGCCAGCCCATGGGAAAGGAAGATTAAGCGGAGAGTATTAATAGACTTGCCGGAGCCAGAAATTCAGCCAGGACATGCCCTAGGAAATGAAATTATTTAAAAGTGGGGTACACAAAGCGAGACTGGAAGAAAAGAGCAGCTTGGATTTCCAAAGATAGCACTTCTTCACCCAGACATGGGTAGGAGGGAGGTACACTAAAATATCTCAAAGTCTAAAACTGTCTGTGGGAAAAATCTTTCACGTATGCTCCCCGTGGCTTTCCGGAACCAAGTATTTTGCTTAGGTTGATATTAAACTGTACATATAGTTTTCACTGGAAATCAATTCAGTGACCTAATATTTGATGTAAGCTGTTAGAAAAAAGTATATAGTTCTCAGATGTCATTGGAAAAGGGACGTTTTGTTGTCCATATTGCTGAAATGCTGGGGGCACTAACAGGCCGGACCAGCCCTTTCCCGTATGCCAAAACCATACTGGCATACGAGGGGCATTTTTGAAAGACAGCAAAGTGGCCACCACTGGTTCAAATGGACCCAAGTATGTTAGCATGCTTAGACTGTCAATAAACTGCCAACCTTAAATAATTAAAACTCCACTGAATTTTTAACATTTTTAAGGGGGAAAAAAAGGAAAACTGGTGCCACCACTGATCAAGCCCCACACTGGAAGCTGGATCGCTACTGCCCCCTTGTGGCAGGGCTGTGCTCTGCCCACTTGTCCTTGATGCAAAGGAAGGAAGAAGTACTTGTTATTCCCGATTCCCAGGCCTAGTAAGGCTTCCGACCACCACAGGGTGGCAGCAGCAGCCTGTGAATGCCACCAGCCAGAATCTGCAGCCAGAGACGGCTGGGCAGAGCCTTTACCTCACCTTCCTGGGGTGGCAGTCTTTCCCCACTCTCCTCAGATTCCTGTGAGAAGTGATGGCCCCTCAGCTCAACTCCACTAGGCGACCACAACACTGAGGGGAAGCCAGAGTGAACATGATCCTTCTCTCAGGCCACCTCTTACGAGCGTCCTTGTCCTTTTTACAGCTGTCACCCCACCTGTTCAAGAATTCTACCCCTCCCCATTGCCACCACCAGGAGGCCCCCAGGGGAGAGGTTGAGGTAGAAGACAGAGCCAGTTCGACCCACTTTCCATGCAAATTCACTGCGCAGTGGGCACGATGGACGCTGCCCTTTGCACTTAGGCTAACCTGTCTGCTTCACTATGCAGCAGCAGCTCAGGCAGATGGGCACTAATGCCTACACCCCTCCCACAGACACTGGCTAGTACACCTGGCCTCTCCACACTATTCATCCCATGTCATCCAGTGCCATTTACTCTTTGTAGCACGGACTCTGAACTGCTGGAAAAGCCTTCTATGAGACAGCCTGCATCTAAGCAACTTCTTTGAGGATGACAGCATGCAATATAATAACCACTGCTAATTTCCTATTATCTTGTTTGGAAATTCTCTATCATTATTTTTACTTTTCTCTTTAAAACAAAAAAAATGAGGGGCCAGGGAGATGGCTCTGTAGAATAAGTGCTTCCCTGGCAAGTGCGAGGGTCTGAGTTCAATCCCTGGCTCGGCAAAAAAAAATAAAAATAAAAATAAATAAAAGCTATACAGAAAAGTAGTGAAAAGATAACAAAATTTGAAGAGCAGTTGTGTTAAGTGTTGGTGACCTCATTCTAATCCCTGCTGAATCGCCTCGGAGCTTTAGGCTCTGGAAGAGCTGCTGCCTGTTATCATGACGATAAAAAGGCTCCTGGGAGCCAAGGCCTCCTGGACTACAGCCACCACTCATGAAGATAAAGCTCCCAGGTCCCAGAGCCCTTAACCGCTACTGGTGTCCCCAAATGCCACCTAGAAGACAGGATTCGATCAAGATGGTTCTCAGATGCCACTTTAATCAAGGTGTTCAGTACACAGTGATGAGGGGTGGAAGGCGTGACTGTGTTCAGGCAAACGCAGCAGGCACATGTTCCTCCCTGCCCCAAGAACAGCCCGTGCATCTGACAAGAGAAAAGCACTTTCCCTCCCAGGGAGTCTCATTCCTGAGCTGACAACAGGATTGCAGGAAGAATGAACACAAAAGACAGGGCAAACTAGTCAGGTAAACCAGGCAGATTTCTGAACTCTTCCCAGTGCAAACTAGAACTAGGCATATGGGGACCCCTCCCAAAGAGAACACCCAAATCCCGGCGGTTCCGACTCCAGGCCAAACAACCTTCGCAGGGAGACTGAGAGCCAAGGTCCATTTATAGTACTCCTCTGGGCAGGGCACCAATGGAAGCCTGGGAGCCTGAGCAGCTGTGGACCCCGTCTGCAGATTCAGCCTTGCTCCTGGCTGGCCCTCAGCTGCTCCTGTGTCTCCCTGGCTGTAAAGCAGCAGCCAGTACACGTGGGGCTGTGGTGTGTAGAAGGGGCCAGAATAAGCAGCAAAAGAAACCAGACATGTGTTCTGGGGCTCGGTTGCTACCATGGCAGGACATGTCACAGCCTGCTGACCATAGGGTCCTGAGTCTTCCATTAATTCTTCTCAGGGCGGTTTCTGTTCAGCACAGATTTAGGGGCAAATTCCAGCTTGTCCTTAAGGCTCACCACTTGTGTATGGTCCTTGCCTAGTAGTTCATCCAGTTTACGATCCTCCCGGCGCTCTGAAATGCTCTTTTCTTCCTCCACAGGCTGGGGGTCCGTTCCCCTGATGAACCATTCCAGGTGGTAGCCCACAGCCCCAACCACGAAGGCCACAGGAAATGTGACATAAGGAGCATAGGTACGCACCACGGTCCAAAAGACAGGCCACATGACATCTGCAGAAGAGCACATGGTAGCATTAGGGAGAAACAATCACCCCCACCCACCCCCACCACCAATGGAAAGCCCACCAAGCACTCTACCTAATAGGCTGCCTGGCACATTTCAGTGATCAGCCACCTTATGCAGAGTACAAGAGGGTACTCTGATGCAACAGTTGGGCCCCTAAAATAACCTAGAAAATGCTGGAAGACTTCATTGTTGAGGAAGGTAGGCAGAATCCCTATTTTACATACTATTCTCTTTTGACAACTGTGTGCCTACATATGGCAGTGTTCCCCACAAAGAGACCTCTGAGCCTTTCCCAATAGGGGATGTTGACCTTTGGTTTTCCCTCTCCAGTCTCCCTACATTGCAGAAAGAAAAAAGCAGCATTTCTCTCACTTTTTTTTTTGTACCAAGAATCAAACTCAGGAACTTGCACTTGCTAAGCAGGTGCTTACACTGCTTAGCTATCTCCCAGAGAATAGCCAATCACCACATACAATCCCATGGTGATTTATCTCCTGGTTCTTCAAAAATAAGTAGTTCTGGTAAGGCACAGTGGTACACGCCTGTAATCCCAGCATTAGGGAGGCTGAGGCAGGAGGACTGTTGAGTTTGAAACCAGCTTGGGCTACAAAGTGAGCTCGAGGCCAGCCTGAGCTCAGGCTTATAACCACTTACAAAACATGCTATTTTAACACAAAAAACTGAGTCATTCTAATGGCTATTTTGTAACAAATGATTATCCTCATTATTAACAATTACTAAAGACCATTCATAATTATCATACTACCACTTTATACACACTTCATATATATTCATCCTCCTGAGGTTTCAACTCTTTGCAAGTGGACCTAAGATGATAATGGACCATCCTAAAGGTGAGACAAAAACCCAGAGCAGCTTCAAGTCCCCTCTGTCCTATTCCTAACCCTGTCTTGGTGCTGGGCCTACACTGGGCAATTTTCACATCCGTTATTATCTGACCCTCACAACACCCCCATGATGCACAAATCATTAGGGCAAATCTTTGTCTAAGGCCACAAAGACTCAAAAGGCACTGTTAACTTGCCCAAGATTACCAGAAGCAAACAGACTCACTGATTTTAAGCCCAGACCTCTCCAACTTCAAAGCCTGGGATCATTCAATTCGAAAGGTACAAACTGCAGGTGGTGGTGGGGGAACCCATTGCAAATAGGTATTTGGCTTCTATCCAATTCCTGGACTTAAAGGAGAGCCTCCTGCAGTCTCTCCCAACTCCCCCAGTTTAGCATCTTATTACCTGGAGGAACTTCCACTTTTTCTTTTTCTTTTTTTTTTTTTTCATACCAGGAATAGAACTCAGGGCCTTGTGCTTGTTAGGCAGATGCTGCACTGCTGAGCTATATCCCCAGCACAAGCCTCCACTTTTGTAAATTCTGAGCTTATACTGAGAGATCTATGAAATTCTAAGATACAGACATTAAAAGATGCATTTCTGAAAAAAACCAAACCTAACACTTCCCTACTGTATTCCTGCCTTGTAAGATATATTTCTTTCATAAACAGTAACTCTCTATATAAATTTTTGTCTTAAAACACATCAGCCAGGCCAGGGAGATAGCTCAGTAGAATAAGTGCTTGCCTGGCAAGCGCAAGGTCAGGAGTTCAATCCGCGGTACCGACAAAAACAAACAAACACAGCCCACAACGAATACTCTCTCTCACACCACGCTTATATGCCAATTATTTTCAAGTAAGGCCACTCATTTATTCAACACAGATATTCAACATATGCCATCATCTCCACGTCAGGCATGGTGCTGGACTACCTCACCTGTCAGAATTTCCTCAAAACACCATCAAATGCCCAAAGAACACCCCAGCCAGCTCCCTGCCCTTTCCGCTCTTTCTGGAGTATTTTTGTTTTGTTGTTTGTCTTTTTGAGGCAGGGTCTCATTATTCAGTCCAGGCTGGCCTCGAACTCTCGGCAATCCTGCCTCAGCCTCTCAAGCGCTGGGATTATTGGGTGTGGTACCACTCCAGGCCTTCTCCCACCCTTTCTAGTACAAAGTGCTAAAGAAGTTTGCTGACCAACCAACGAGCAAACGAACGAACGACACAGCTTGAGCAACTCATTAGTGTAAAGCCAAAGCACTCATCCACCCACGTGGCAATACCCCAGCAGATGCCTTTGCTGATTATGAGAAGCTAGACCTGCAGAAGTCACCCCCAGGGCCGTGAGAACCAAGGAGACAGAAGCGCTGCGACGCCCGTGTGCAGCCCGGCACGGAGGGAGCCTCCAGTCCAGCACTAGTCAGCTGGGCAGCCGGGAAACCTGCCCTCGAGACCCGAGGCGGCGTCGCCAGCATCCTCGAGCCTTGCTACCAAGACGCGGGAGGCCTGGGGAGCAGGGGGCTGTCCCCGACCCGAGCCCAAAACCGAGCCGCGCGCGCGGGGCGCTTCAGTCCGCCGCCCTGCGCAGCGCTCCCGCTCGCGGTCTGCACGCGCGTTCGCGCAGGGGCTGAGGCCCGGCCCGGACCCCGGAGCGCCGGGCGGCGAGG
>NW_004524706.1:2509634-2536574 GCF_000260255.1 Octodon degus
CGCAGCGGACGCTCCCCGCCCCTCCGGCCCTAACTCGGAGGTCGCGGCCCGCAGCCGTCGCACGGACGGGAGGGCGGCCGCGACAGCCACCCCAGGAAGGAACGGCGCGGCCGACCTGCGCTCACCTGCGGCCCGGCCCGCTCGCCTCTCCTGGCCTGGCCTCGGCTCTCCGCCCGCTAGCCGGGGCACGGAAGTCTCGGCTCCCAGCGGCCCGCGGGGCGTCGCCCGCTGACCCCGCCCCCGGCCGCGCTCGAGTGCAGGGATCCGCGGAGCTCGGGTCAAGGGCCGAGAGGAAGCGGGACGTCCGCGAGCGCGCCTTCGGGCCTGCGTCGGACAGCGCCCCCTGGCGGCCGGGAGGTTCCCCGGCGGCGTCCCCGCGTGCGTTTCTCGGAGAAAATGAAAAATCATCTATTTATATTCACTTGTTTAACTGACATTTATTAGGCGTCTCCTAAAACCTACATCGGATATGCAGAAACATGATCATCCGTAGAGGCCGCTTTCCTTAGCAGAGTGTCATCTAGTGCTTTAAAACCTTTTTGAAGCCGAGCTAACTTTCTACTTGTGTTACTTTGAGAATATTATTAATCTTTCAGGGCCGCCCTTCCTCTGTGCAGAGGCGATAACATCTATGTAGCAGGGATGTTCTGAGGATTAGATGAGATCGTGTCCATAAGGTACTGTGCCAGGCACAACACAGCAGCGACAGAAATAGATGGTAGCTACTGCGAGTCTACAAATAATTGAACTATAGTAAAACCTGTCTTATACGATCTCTGAAATGTAAGTATTCACTGTCTACTCCGTGTTTCCACGGTACCTTAAATAGATGTCTATTTTAACACATGCCAACATGGCCCCAGTGCTCAGTCTCCTTGATGCCCCACATGGCCCTGCCTTCACAATCTCACGCCCACGGCCTCGGCCCAACATATTTCCTTCTGTTCAGGAGAGCATCCCTTTCCCTATCCTCCTACACAGAACAAACTACTTTCATATCTGTGCCCTGACTTATGCTTTTTCATCTATCGGGAAGTCTCCCTTCTTTTCTTTACCAAAGTAGCTCTGGCTTGTTTCACCAAGTTCATGGGTCACCTTCACAGGCAGTGTTCTAGACCACATTATCAGGTGACAGACCCTTCCTCTATCGTGGCAAAGAACTCAGAGCTAAGCTTGCCGGTAAAGAAGACATAAAAACAGCATGAAGACATATTTAGGAAACTATTTTTAGCAGGACAGATTTGCTTGTATACTGAAGAATGTGTAGAGAGGAGATAGGAATAGAATTGCTTAGAATATCTGGCATTCAGCCAGACAATCAACACATGCTAATTGGGGATGTAAAAGTGACTGGGACCATCCCTGTCCTCAGGAGTTCTGTCACTGAAGAGGAAGCCAACTCACCTACAAAATGTCACCTTACTGTAAGAAATGTGATACCCAGTCAGGGAAAATCAGGGAAGGTTCTCTAGAGGAACCAGCCCTTGAGCTGTATCTTGAGTACTAAGCAGTTCCCTCAGGGAGAACGGAGGACTCAGGAGCCCAGCCCAATGGTTTCAACTTTTCTCTCTCTCTCTTTTTGAGACAGGTCCTTGCTATGCAGTTCAGGTTGGCCTTGAGCTCACTTTGTAGCCCAGGCTAGTCCCAAACTTGCAATAATCCTCCTGCCTCAGCCTCCCACGAGCTGGGATTACAGGCATGTGCCACCACGCCTGGCTTCAGCTTCTGACTCTGCTGTCTGCTAATCTCAGAAAAGCTACTTACACTCTGTTCTAAACGACAATAGGATTCACCTTCCAAGACTGCTGTATTGAATCGCCTTAATGTGTACATAGTGCTCAGCAAAGCGCTTGGCACCTCTTCAAGAAATGTTCAGTAAATGGCTACCGAAATGTAAAGTATTCCCTGAATTCAGTCCTTCTCTTGAAATGTCCTATGTCCAATGTCCATTTTTGGTGATTCCTTAAACCAACAGCCGGAATGACATCTTCCGGGCCTTCTTTCCGCACTGCTCCCTGGTCCAGCTTGTGGAGCCTGTGCCTAGATATCTCTCAAAGCCAACGCCATTCTGTCTTATCTGGACCCTTGTAGCACTTCTCATGGTGCCCCCCCCCCCAGCCTTCCCACTGTTCCCTCCAGGCCATTTCTACTCTCACCAAAAGGTCTCTCGGAAATTTAAACAAAACCATGAAATCTCCAGCTTGGCCTTGTCGCAGGTCCTTCTAGCTACATATCCACGCTCTTCACATCCCCGTCCTACTCTGTTGTCATGGGTCAACTCACATTTTAGGCTATAAATGTAAATCTTGTGTTTTCTTTTGTGTAAAAATGTATACTCACCACTGTTCTAAGTTGTTTAGTAAATAGTGGTTGTTACTTGCTGTTTGCTAGATAAAATTCCTACCTAACCAATCCCTGTAAACAAAGTTATGTTACAGAGATGACTCAAAAGGAAACTAAATGGGATTTAACTTCTTGTAACCTGGGGCTATGCAAGGTTGTAGGTATTAAGGTGCAAGATAACCAGAAACTAAAACAAAGCCCCAGGAAATTTAGTTTGGGTAGTGCTCACAATGACCCTGAAAGCATTGTTTTGTGTCAGACAATGAATTTGTTTACCAAACAAATTGTGGTTTCATGTTTTAAGAGCCCCCCTGCTTCCTGGGCTAGCCGCCTTTCGGTCCTCTCCTGTGCGAGAGCTGACGGGGGCCCTGAGCTCAGTAATAAATGGCTTTCCAAATTCCAATCTGGCTGATCTGGTTCCTATTCTGAGTGACCCATAACACGGTCAGCTCAAATGACCCTCCTGCCAGCCTCCCAGGGAGCTGGGACTATACTGTTACCATGCCCTGTGTTTAGGTATCTTGATCTTGGACTTCCCAGCTTGCAAAACTGTGAACCAACTACCTAGTCTGAGGTACTCTATCACAGCAGCACAGAAGACTTAAGATACCCTGATTTCTAGAGGACCCTTCCTCCTATATCTTCAGGCCCTCTGGGAGAGAAGGTCTGATTTGTACCACAACTTTCTGTCCATGTGCTGGCTATCGCCAGACTCAGACCACATGGACTAGACACCCCCTCCCACACACTGGCAGCACCAAGGGAGATTTTACTATGCTCACAGGGGGATGACCATCATCACAGGCACTGACCATACCTGCATACTCACTTGCGCCTACTTCATGATTCCAAGAAACCCAGCCCTGTTTCTGAGAAAAGACACAAAACCATTTTTAAAAATTGGATGATGTAGGTTAAATTCTGTCTCAGCCCCTTTCTCACTTTAGCATTTGGGTAAGTTGCCTAGCTTCGCCTAGCCTCAGTGTCTTCATCTGCCTATGGAGGTGGTTGCAATGGGTCAACTCACATTTTAGATTATAAATGTAAATCTTGTGTTTTCTGTTGTGTAAAAATGCATACTCACCACTGTTCTAATTTGTTTGGTAACTAGTGGCTGTTTCTTGCTGTTTGCTAAAATAAAATTCCTGTAACCCTCACCATCCCTGTTAACAAAGTTAGCTCACAGAGATGTCTTCAAAAGGAAATTAAACGGGCTTTAACTTCTTGTAACCTGGGGCTATGCAAGGCTGCCTGCAGGTACTCAGGGGCAAGAAAACCAAAAGCTAAAAAGAAAGCCCCAAAATTTACTTTGAGTAGTGGTCACAATGACCCTGAAGGCATTATGGTGTGTCAGACAATGAATCTGTTTGCCAAATGGAATGTGGTTCCAGGTTTTAACCCCCTCCCCCTGCTTCCTGGGCTAGCCCGCCTTTCAGTCTTCTGCATGAGAGCAAACCGAGGGCCCTGAGCTCAGTAATAAATGGCTTTCCAAATTCCAATCTGGCTGATCTGGTTCCTATTCTGAACAACCCATAGCACTGATAACAACACTTGTTCATAGGATGGTTCTAAGTATTAACTAGTTCAGAACTCATTCACGTCTATTATGGTTTGTATTTATTCCCCCCCAAATCCTCATGCAGTCATTGAGGGGCAGTTCTACAGTTCGTAATTAATTCATGATCCAAGGCTGGGATTATGGGTGTGAGTACTGCTGGGATTATGGGCATGACTACTACTGGGATTATTAGTGTGAGCGCTACACCCAGCCTGGGGCACATAGCCTAAATGCAACATAAGAGACAGACTTGCTCTCTGTAGCCATTTGTTGCTGTTACTCCTCCCTTTTGCTCTTGCTGTTTTGCTGCCTTTTGCCACTGTGAAAGGCTACGCCTCTACCATGTATCACTCTGCCTTGGAGCCAGATGAGTAGGGACTGAAAACTCTATTAACTGTGAGCTAAATAAACCTTCCCTTCCTTCATTTTGGGTGTCAGGTATTTGTCCCAGCAATGAGAGAAGAGTAACTGAGACAATGTCCCAATTTTAGAGATGAAAAACATCTGAGAGAACTAATGTAGCCTAGGCCTCACTCGGCAAGTCTAGGGGAAACAGACCAATGAGCATTTCTAAAGGAAGCCGGTGTCATCCACTCTATTCCTAAACCTGGCCGTGCATCAGAATCACCTGGAGCACTTGTTAGAAACTCATTCAAGTGCAGGGTTTATTCACTAAGTCTTGGACCAGGCTCAGGAATCTGTATGGGATCAGCTCCAAGCTGGTTTGCTTTTGGGAATTCAAACCACATAGAAGCCCTCCCTGTGGGCGCAGAGGAGTGTACACATACAATCTTTTGCTTTCCAGAAGCCGTCTCCAAGCCAGCCTGTAAGAAATGTTGACAGCACTCCAGTTCAAACCCCTGCCATAGCCTCAGGCCCGCCTTCCTCACCAGCGTCTGTACGTTGGCATGATCAAGTTCCCAGTGGGACTCAAGTGGCTCTTCTCCAGACCTTTGCATGAGTGCACCTTGGTCTTGGGACATTCTTTCTAGTCGTAGCACTCCTCCAGTGGTGAAGACCTAGTGACCTCTGGCACTCACCGCTTCTATGTTCAAGTGCATTGTTTGATTTGCCAATTTTCTCCATAAAGCTCTAAGCTCTCTAAGGTTAGAAACTACTTTGTTTAGGGCTCAGTGGTAGCCTCAGTGATGTTTGCTGGGTGAATGAGAATGGGCTGGTCCAGGGTGTTCCCAAAGAGTAGCTGAGCCCTGGGAAGGCTTCGCTCTCCTGCCTAGTGTGAAGCACCAACCCCAGGGAATTAGAAAGAGGGATTTCTGGAGGAGGTTTTCCTCTTGGAGCTAGGGAGGTTTTAGAACTAAAAGCCCATGATTTGGCATTAGAGCTGGCTCCACTGCTAGCTTTGTGACCTCAGACAGGTCGCTTAACCTTTCCTTAGCTTCAGCTTTCCCACTTGGTGAAAGGATGAACTTCCTTTACGTAAAACATTCCCTGTTGCCTGAGCCATGTTAAGCATTCAATAAATATTTTCCATCCCCACTAGGTTTTGGCTTGGCCCAGATAGTTCTGTTCTACCTCTTTTCCCCAAAGATGTCCACACACAGGAGGTAGAAGTGACAGCACTCGTCTGAACAGTTTTCTACTGTTGTTTGGGAATGACTGGAACAGAAGGAACAACATGCTCTCAGGGGAAAGAAACCATATTTCTCAATATCTAATAATAAACACAGTCCTTGTCTATCGATCACAGGCTGTGTGCCAGGCACTAAGCCCCAGTGCTTCCCTCTCTGGGGATACCCTAGGACTGAACAGTGGGGAGTGGAGAGGTCCATGCCTACCTACCTGCATTCCACCCAGTCCCTTCCGGGAAGGCCTGGGTCCTTACTGTGGTCACTAAAGGGGCTGAATCCACCCTTTCCCCAAGCTGGCTCATCAGCAGGAAGGGCTCAGGCAACCCATGTCCCAAAGCAAGAGGGCACGTTCCAGGCCCTTTCTCTTCACCCCCACCCTACAACCAGGCAGAGGTGGCCCCTTCTCAGCACCCCATATGGGGCACAGATGGCCTCTTCTGGAGAGAGCAGGTGGCTCAAGTGCAGTTCTGCGGTTTTATTTTTCCTGGGATACTCGAGGGGATGTGGGAACAGCCACAGGTGTGGTGAGGGGAAGCCCCCATCTCCCCTCCCCAGCCGCTGGGACAGGGGAGAGGCCCAGGCGCCCTGGTCCTGGGTTGGTCCAGCCACTGTGGTCCCTGGGCCCTGTGGGCAGAGAGCTGAGGGTGGAGCCCCGGGAGGGTGGGTCGGGCTCCTAGGCGGGTTTGGGGATTCTTCATAAAAAGCCACGAAGCTTGATCCCCCACGAAGCCCAGCCCCGCGGGGTTGGGGGGACGCAGAGCCCAGATGGGGGACCCGGCCCGGCCCGGCCCGGCCCACGGGGGGAGGGGGAAGGATAATGGCAGAGATGGCGCCCTGGGGGGAAATGGGAACGAAGCGTCGGACCAGGAAGGTGGGCTTCCAGGTGAGGGGCACGGGGTGGAGAGGCCCGGTCCGGCCCAGCCCGGGCGCCTTCGCGTGGGGTCAGAAAGGTAAAAAACCCACGAGAGTGTGACGGGCAGGAGGGGCCGGGGCGTGCGGTGCCGGCGGGGCGGGCGCACGGGGCTGCCCGCGTTCACAGTGACCTCGACGCTGGGTGTACAGTACGGGTAGAAAACCGCGGGCCCGGGCCGGGCTGGGCGGGCCGGGCGGGTCACAGCCTGGTCTGGGCCTCGGGGATGTAGATCTCGATGCTGTCGGCGCTCTCTGTTGCCGAGCTGTGGCGGAAGGAGGCGGCGCGCTTGGCCGCTAGGAGCCGCTTGCGCGCTTCCTGCCGCTGCCGGTCCACGGAGTCCAGGGAGCGCTCCTTCACAGGCACGCCCCGGCCCCGCGAGGGCTTCTTTGGTATCGGCGGAGGGACCTTCTTCTCCTCCTGTCCGGAATGAGGGCGAGGTTGTGGCGGTGAGCCCCGGGGCCGGGACCACCCCCAGCTCCCAGAGGAACCGGACCCCCACGGCTGCGCAAGGGAAGCACGCACGGATCCCACGACCTAAATCCCAAGGTCAAACAAACTCAGCATCCTCATTAAAGCATGATGGATTCGAGCTCCCCCTGGTGGAACTGTTCTTAACTGCTTTCATCAGCGCGCTGTTTGGTGATCGGTTCCCTCCATCCCCACCAATCCCCGCAAGGGGAGGAGGAGGGAGTCACCACCATGCCCCCTGAGACCCATCACCGACAGACAGGTCGAGTAAGCTGAAAGACAGGCATGCTCAAGGCTGTGCCCAGGCCAGAGCTGAAGGTGACCTTCTAGAAAGTCTAGCTGTACTCCCTCAAACTGCAGCTGGCCACAGATGGCAGGGGAAGTTCTGAAAGCTTAGGCAGTGAGGAGCACTGAGGCCAAGCAGCTGGCAGTGACCAGGAGTGTGGTCATTCTCGAAGCAGGTGGTCATCGTCATGTGTTCCCTGCTGCACACCAGTCTCTTCCCCTGCACGCCTCTGCCCCTAAACATATCACTGTGGAAGGCCTCAAGGGACCACCTCCTACATACACACCTTCGGCTCCAGGAGTTTCCAGCTATTGGCCTTGAGTTGCTGTAGCTCCAGGAACTTGAGGGTCACATCCTCAATGGACAGCTGCAGGAGGTCCCAGAAACCCGCCAGGTCCTGGAAAGTTGGCACGGGGAACGCAGTGGGGTCCTGCAGCAATGGAGATACAGGAGTCCACACTATCAAGGCAGTCTGATGCCAGCCAGAACCACAAAAGCCCTATCCAGTCTCACTGGCAGGAAAACCAATCTGAGAGCATGGGATGGGGCTGAAGACAGGGGGCAAGAAAAAGATTGGGCCTCTCACTCTCGGGTGGGGGCAAACACCAGGCCCCACCTCCAAGCACAGTATTCACAATGACCTCTGTGGGATGCAGACCTGGTCTCACACACACACACACCCCCTCGGCCAGGCGCAAACATCTAGTAGGCTCCATTCCTGTTGGCACTCACCATGCTTTGCTGACACAGCCGGAAGAACTGCTGGACCTTCTGGGACAGGAGAAGTTGTGTGCTGCCCACAGCACTTCGGATCTTCTCCAGAACTGGAGAGCAGAAGGAAATTCAAGGAGAATGAGTCATCTTCTTCCCCGGCTCCCAGAAAGCCCACCCCCCCAATGACTTCCGCCTCATGGTCATTTGTATTGTTTACCCATCTGTCTCGTCCAATCTCTGCTCTACCCCACCCTCAAGTTCCTGACCAACTGCTCTGTCTCCATCTCACCAAGACTGGAGACTCAGGTGCTGTGTTCCTTCCTTCATAAGTACTTACTACATTTACTGACCATTTATCTTCCTGTATCCTTCCTGCCTCCCAGTTTAGCACAGAGAAACCAGCCCCAGCCTAGCCTTACAGCTGTGGCCAGGGCATCAGCTCAATGACCACCCATTGGCTGAACTGTGTCACTCATCAGAGCATGCCTCCTTGGCCCACCCAGAATTACTAAGTAATTTCATGAACGAGACCCTAAGTCATAATCCCATCAACCTGGGGATTGTGCCATAAGGGTGTGCTAGATCCCCAAACTAGTTTGGATCTAAACAGTTCCCTTTGTCCTCTTGACCCTGGTGGCCTGGACTGGTAGCCATCTCCTAGAAGATCCAGTCCTTTTCCCCAGTTACTGTCTCCAGTCCTAGCCCTGGCCTCTGAAGCTGCTCTTCCAAGGAGCTCCTGGCATGTGCTACTACCAGTATGGCATCTTCAAGCTCCTGTGTGGAAGGGCTGGCAAAGGCAGGGCCATGCCCCCCAGTAGAACTTCCTGCCCCACTGCAATCCCCCACCGGCCATCATCTCCAGAGCACACAGCACACGGGCCCAGCACCCCCTGCCGCCAACTCACTCTCTTCTGGCAGCTCATAGTCCTCCGCCTCGCGCTCCATCTGCTGGCACCAGTGCTCCAGCTTCTCCACCTCTGCCCGCAGCATCTTGATGAACCACTCGCCATCCCGTGGGCAGGGGGATGTGCGGCCTGAGTCAGGGAGGCTTCGCGAACCACGCTCCATCCAGGAGTCTCGGCGGCCAGACCCAGGACCGGGGGTGGGGGTAGGGGCAGGGCCTGGTGACCCATCGGTGGCTGGCGGCTCATACGGCAGTGGGTAGCCCTCACGGTAGGCCCACTGGCCTTGCGTGTGGACCGTGCGGAAGACTGAGTAAGTGGGGGCCCGGGGCCCAGGCTGGGGCTCGGAGGCATGCCTCTGGAAGGAGCGTCCAAACTGCAGGGCCTTGTCTTCTGTGGCCACTGTGGCCAGGCCGGCCAGGCCTTCAAGCTCCAAGTCTGCCTGCACCCCAGCCGTCACGCTGTTGGAGCGCTTGAACCTCGCCCGCCTGTGGAAATAGGCACTTGTCCCTTCTGTCCAGTCTCATTCCAGGCCCACCCCCACCCCAGGCAAAAAGAGAAGGAAATGAGGAGTATATAGAGGAGTGGCCATTAATTCACACACTTGAAACAGGTCAGTCCTTGCAGCCAGGAGTTACCTAATAACCTACCCATTGCACCACCAATAGACAAAGATGAGGGTTAAAATATCTAACAAACACTGTCCCATGGTCAGGACATTCTAGTAGGCACAAATCAAAGCCTATACCAGAGGAATCAAATTCAGAATCTTGCACTTGCCAAGCAAGTGCTTATGCCATTGAACTATCTCGTCAGCCCCTCAAAGCCTATACTGACCAAAGCATCACAGCCACACCTGTAGCTGAACTGTGGGGTGGACCAGAGGGACCCACGGAGGGCCCAGCGTAGTGGTAGCTCCTAATGCAGAAGTATTTCAGTATTCTATCAAATGGTACATCTGTGCTAGTTACACTGGATGTACAGTGTGTCATCAGCCCTACAGAAAGATGAGAACACTTGAGGCCCAGAAAGACCCACGCTTGTCCAGCTACAAAGGAGCAGAGCCAGGATTTGGACTCAGAGCTGCTGGATTCCGCTGTCAAACACTCTGCACCATACCGGCTGCTAGAACATCACAGCAAGAGATGCCGGGAGTGGCTGGGAATGGAGTGGGCCTGCAGCTGGGAGGATTTTTCCCCTAGGGACCCTGACAGCACAGCCCAGAGCCTGGCCAGACACAGTATGCCAGTGCCAGTGGAGCTGAATTAAGTTGTTGGCAGGGATGACACAGGGCCTGGAGATTTCTCATCTTTGAATTAATAATATGCAAATCCTATGCAAAAGAGAAAGTCAACTGCCCTTGTTTATTTTTCCCTTAGAGTTGGGGGGGGGGCTCTTTTCTAAGAAGGAGTTACTGGCTACCTAAGATGGCATGAGGTTCAGGCCAGACAATACTTAGAAAAGTGAGAGTCAGAGGATATGGGGGTAGAGCATATAAAGAAGTTCAAGGCCTAGGAATTCAAGGCCCTATGGATCTTGAATTCTCTTCATCTCTACCTAGTCAGAAAAGAGAAAGTCGTGCCAGCCCTAGAGGCCTGTCCAGCTCTCCAGGAGACTCTCCCAGCCCCTACAACTTCAGCCTTCCTTATGCTACCCAGGCCCTCTCTCTTTGCTGCCTGCCTGCTTCCCTCCAGCTGGCGGGCTGCCTGCTGGGAGCCTGTTGCCATAGAAACCAGGCCCAGAAGGATGCTGCAGGACCCAGGAAAGAGATGCACTCATGTGCAGTCTCCACAGAGCCCTATGTCCCCACCCCCACCTCTGTAAGGAGAGAAAAATATGTCTTCATTGCCTCCAGCATGGTATTCACCTTGGTGTCTGCCCTGATCAGACTGGCACCTGCATTTGCCTCAACTACTAGACTGGTCTCTTTTCAGGCATTTCTGCATCCACTCAGTATATGCCGAGGAAGAACACTGAACTGGGAGGCCGACCTGAGCTCTAGTGCCGGCTCTGTCACTATGTGCCTTTGAGATGTCCTCCATTAGGGCAGCTAATATGTGTCTACATAAAATACATGAATCTATATGGATCGGTAATTGCCAAGGTATTTTTCTGTCCAAAGTTATACCGTGCATATTTTAAGATCTGGGGCCCAACAATCCCCCCTCCCCCCACAATCTATCCAAGACTGGAACAGTCTTTCCACAGCTGAACTCTGCAAAGTCATTCCCCTGCTCAAAATCTTCCCCTCGTTCTCCGCTGCCATAAGATAAAGTTTAAACTTCTAGTGCCAGCAGTTACTGGTGACCCTCGTGCTCTGGATGTAGTCCTCATGTTCAACTTCATCTCCTCCACCTTCTCCTGGTCCCAAGCAGATAACATGTGACCCCGACTCTAAGCCTTTGCACATCCTGTTCCCTTGTGGCTCAAAATGGCCTTCCTTCTCCTTGCTGCCTACTCCTTGCTCAAGCCCCTCTTCCTCTGTGGCTCCCCTGGCTGGCCACAGGACCCCTCCTCAGCTGCACACCACCTCAGCAATCTTCCTGTATTAGCCCCATTATTTGGTTAAACTGTTATCTCCTTCTGGTGAGGCTCGTATGTCTCCCTATACCATCAGGATGCACCCCGGCTACCCACAAATATTTTTGGGCTCTAGAGCTCCAGTTGGCCTGTGACTCCTTCAGAGCTACATCAGTTACAAACCACAGAGGTAAAAGCAGGGATTGCCTCAATAAATACATCCCTGAAGAGCCACTATTCCTGCTGCTTCCTTGAACATGGATTTGTCCCTGGGTATCACTAGGTTTGCTGCCTCTTACCTTGCCCTCTGAGACACCCTAAGGGAATCACAATCCACCTTGATGGGAGCCACAGTATGAACAGAAGCACAAAGTGTCCCAGGCTTCATGGCTCTCAAGTCTCTACCTCAACAAGCTCTCTCACTGCATGTACTTCAGGGAAACCCGAAGGAGCGGAGGAGCTTAAGGGATTAGTGGAAGCACAACCTTCACTAACACTCCTAGCCAGCAGCCAGAGACTCACAGAGCACAAGTGGGAGCCAGCCAGCCTTGTACAAGTGGCATTTGAAACTAGCAGTGTAGGACAAGATCTCCCAAGAAAAGAGCAGTGGATCAAAGATCTAAAGTCCTGGGGACATGGACACTGCAGAGGTAGTGGGAGGCAGTGGAGCCCACAGAAAAGAGGCAGAGACCAGAGGGCATGAGGATGAAAACTAGAAGACCCTATAGGCTGAAGGGGAGAAGAAAGGGATCAAGAAGGGACAAGCAGCCAACACAGAAAATGAAGCCACTAAAGAATGTAAGGTGTCCATTGATTTGGAAGTCCAGGAGCCACTGGTGACCAGAGACAGGACGACAGGCTTGGTGTGAGGCAGGGGGCAGATGCCCACTGCACCTGGCTGGCAAGAAGTGGGGAAGTCCAGGCAACACAAGTTCTTTAAAGACCTTGCAGAAATACAAAGAAGAGCAAGGGAATGTCTGTTACAGGAGTGGTATTTTCTTTAGGATGGTTCTTGCTTGCTACATCTCAAGGGAAAAGACCCTTGAGAGATGGCAGGATAATGGCACCGCACATGGTCCATGTCCTAGTCCCTGAACTATGTGAAGTTATATTGCCTTTCATGCCAACGGGATTGTAAGATGTGTCTGAGCTGAGGATCCTGAGATAAGGTGAATAGCCTGGATTATCCAGGTATGTGCGGAGACAGGAAACTAGTACAACCTGTAAAGAGAAATCAATTAAAGACAGAGAAGAGAAAAGCAATAGTCAAAGGAACCAAGTATAAAGGGGGGGTAACAACTTCTGAGTACTTAGCTTGTGCTAAGTACAGCACTCTACATGAATAAACATGCTCAGTCCTCACGACCAGCCCCATGTTGATGGTGTCAGAATCATCCCTCCTCACAGAGGAGACATGATGCACAGGGAGGTTAAGTGACTTTCTAAGGTGAGAAAGTGATCCAATTAGCACGGAGGCCACCTCTCAGGCACTCAGAAAGACAGATGCCCAGTCACTGAGACAGGGCTGGCGGAGGAGGCAGGGAGAAGACGCAAGCAAGTGGAGAGCTGATCTGGAAGCGGGCTAGGGTCCCACCAGGCGACCTCCTTCATCGGAATGAATGGCTGCGGAGGGATCTGCTGGAGACTTGGTGGGGAAGGATGAGAATGAGCCACTTTAGGGGGCTGCCTGCACTCAAAATCTAGCTCTATGGCTTGTGCTTTGTTCCACTCTCTATAAGTGAGAATAATAGTATCAGCTAGAGAGATAATACATGTGCAGAACTTGGGACAGCACCTGCCTGCCCATTGTGCTAGCAGTTGTGGAAAAGGAGGAAAGTTGGTGGCTCTCATTGTGAAGCAAGGGAGCTGGACAAACACAATAGTCCAAATGCAGCTCTGAGAACCTAGCTAGGGCATTGTAGTTATTAATTATTGTGATTGCTGCTGATCATTTCCATCTGTTCTCCCACAGCACTCTGAACAAAACCTCTTTTATCCTCTAGATCACATTGTATTGTGGGGAGTTATTTGCATATCTGTCTCTCACTAAATGGGGCAGTTCCTCAAACATAAATGCTGGCTAGGTGGCTGACTGGTTGGTTGGCTGGAAGGAAGGATGGTAGAGACCACTAATTATCCCTCAACATCCATTCTCCCTTTCTTCCTTAGTAACAGAATCCCCTAATTTTAGCTGGCCACTTTGGACAAAGATTCTTTTCCCAATCGCTCTGCCAACTAGGTATAGCTATGTGGCTGTTCCAGCACCTAGCAGAAATGGTATGTATGACTTCTAGAAAGTGTTCACGAAAAGAAGGTATTTGGTTGGAGTTGTGGCTCAGTGGTACCGTGCTGGTCTGACACACAAGACCTTGGGTTTGACTTCTAATACCTCAAAGGAAAAGTGTTACTGAAAGGAAGAAAGTGCCCTACTTTGTCCCTTTCTTCTTCCTAATAACCAGAACAAAGACAGGAGGGCTGGACCTTAAGTAGCCGTCTTAGGACATTAGATTGCACACAGGGTCAAAGGTACAGAAGTAATAAGATAGAAAGGCCCTGGGTGCTGACACCGCAGAACACCTACCAACCTTCTGGACTTATAAGCAAGAAGGAAATAAACTTGCATCTTTCTTAACTCACTGCCCTTTGGGGGTTTTCTGTAACCCCCAGGCAACTCTGATCCGAACTATAGCAGATGAATTTTCAGGGTCATAAAGCACAGGGCCTGTGTCTCTATTTCATTCTGGGTTTTGCAGTAGCTGCTGTGCGCATTACCCACCGCGGTGCACACAGGATAGCAACCAGCTTCCTCTGTGAGTTACCGCTATTACCTGACCATGCACTCACAGTATCTTTCCCAGCCTTTTACCTAAGCTGCCCAGGACTCCTCCCCTCCAGTCCTGCCCGGTGACAAGGACTACATTCCTGGTGATTGTGGAAGTCATTTTTCTGGTTACTTGGGGGAGAAGTTCCTTCAGTGACTCTCTAGGGGATAACATAAAAGCCTCTGGGAAGAAATGGGATCATCTCAAGAGACACAATGTCCAAGAAATTCTCAAGATCCACAATCATCAAGAGGTTTTGCCAGGAGTGTTGGCAGCGGGCTGGCAGAGGTGGGAGGAGGAGTGGGCAGTGACATTTGAGCCAGGCACAGCATCGTACCCACTGCTGTCAAAGCTCTTCTCTAAGAACGTACCTAAGACAATCAGGCAGGGGTCCTGAGCTCATCACCCCGGCTGTGGTAGTAAGGGAAGTGGGGTGCAGAGCCAGGGGCGTCCTGAGCACCAGTTAGGAGCCACCCTGGAGCCAGAGGCTGAGGAGCAGAGGCTGTGGCTGTATCCAGGGTTTGTGCTCAGTCAGCTACCCGAGCTTCTGCAGGGCTATTGTTGGGACACAGTTTCAGAAAATGGAAAATTCCTGCCCCGGGCTCAACGGGCTCCTTCTCTAGGCATGTGGCTTGCCCAAAGTCCTAAAGCCAAAATGGCCATAATGCTAAGGAAGGGGTGGAGTGTCCAAATACTGCCTGGGACATATTTATACCATAATTTATTTATTTATTTATTTTTTAATCTTACAATCAAACTTTTTTCTTTTTTTGGCCTTTTAATACAGGGTCTTGCTATGTAGCTCAGGCTGGCCTCAGACAACAGTCCTCCTGCCTCAGCCTCCAGAGTGCTGTCATAATGGGCATGTGCCACCATGCCTGACTTCATAATCAAATTTAACCACATATCCTAGTGTCTCTTGTTTGTTTTGGTGGGCTTGTTGGTAGTGGTGTTTGGTTTTGCTAGAACTAGGATTTGAAATAAGGGCTTAGTGGGAAGGATCTGGAGCTGGATGATACAGGGTGATCACCATGTTGAGAGAAAGCTGAAAGTTATTTATTCATTTATTTTTCTTGGCAGAACCAGGGATTGAACTCAGGCCCTTGAGCTTGTCAGGGAAGCGCTTATCCCACTGAGCCATCTCCCCGGCCCCCAAAAGCTGAAATTTAAAACATCACCTTTTCTAGGATCCCTTCCTCCTGTTCACCAAGGACACTAGATATCTTGTTATCATGGCTTAGAGGGTACTGTGTCTGAGGACAAAGGGGCAATAAGTGCATCTTGGGGCAGGGCTGGTCACTGTCTCTTAAGTATGTTCTTTCTCACTACAGGGCCTTAACATTTGCTGCCTGCGACATTTTTATCCTATTTTCATTTAGTTAATTTCTGTTCATCTCTCAGGTCTCTACTCAAATGCCACTTCCCCAGGGAGGTGACCTCTGTGAGTGGGTCAAAGTCCACAGTGTGTACACTCATGGGACACAGACCTCTCCCTCATGGCACCTGCCACAGCTGTCACTATGGGGGGATTGCACCCAGGGCCTCCAATGTGCCAGGAAGTGCTCTAACGACGAGCTATAAGCTACAAGACCCAGGACTTGTGTGTCTGGGTCTGCTAACTTCTGTGTTCTCTTTTTAAACTTTTAATATTTATTTAGTGATACCAGGGATCGAACTCAGGACTTTGCGTATGTCAGGCAGGTGCTTATGCCACTGAGCTGTCTCACCGGCCCTCATCTCTGTAGTCTCAATACTCTGCACTGTGCTTGACAAAGAATAGGCATCCCCTAGTCTGTAGGCAAATGGGGCTCGGGGTGGGGGAAGAGGTGCAGGGCAGACAGAACTGATGCAGCTCACACCCCTGTGCATTTCCAAGCAAGTCATCACCCACAGAGAGCTACACGGACCTACAGACAACTCTAGATATAAGTAGCCATGAGTCTGAACTCCACCCAAAAAGCCTGCAGGGAACAACCTGAAAGGCAAAAATAAGAGGGCTTTCCTGTTTTTTGTTGTCGTTGTTATACCAGGAATCAAACTTAGGTCCTTGCACTTGCCAGGTAGGCCCTGTCCCACTGAACTATCCAAAAGGCCTTTCCTGTCCAGCAATTTTTTTTTTTCACTACTAGAGATCAACTCCAGTGTCTCATGCATGCTCAGTGCTCTATCACTGAACTGTACTCCCAGCTTTTCTTTTGAGGCAGAGTCTCACTAAATTCCCCAGGCTGACCTTTAGCAGGCAATGTGCCTTCCCCAGCCTCCTGAATACTACCAGGTTATATTATTATTATTATCATCATCATCATCATCATCATCATCATCATCATCATCATCATCATCATTATTCAACCTCTGCCCAGTAATTTTTACAACCAAAGTACAAACAAGCGAGATAGGAGTAAGGATAAGAGTCCAAGAAAATGAGTGGCAGTCGGTGGGGGTCCAAGCCCTGGATGTCTGCCTAGCAAGGCTGCTAGAATTCATGGCTTGCTTTTATGGGCCAGTTGGGGCATGGTGTGTGGTGAGTCAGTCTTAAAGCCAGGGACAGAAGGGACAGCAAGGACTGTGCAGGTGTGTAACTAAGAATGCCTTCAGCAGACAAGTGAGGGAGCCTGGCCAGAGGGATGGGCCAGATTTCTCCTCTCCCCACCTGTCACTCCCTCTGGATTCCCAGTGTGATCACCTGCACCAGGCAGTTCAGAGCTTCAGACACTTTCTCAACACTGGCTCCCCTCCTCAGTCCACCTCTTCAAGACCTCCCCGAGCACTTACCTAAGCGCAGGGAAGACCACATCCTCCGCCTGTCCCTGCCCTCCCCGGCCCTGCCCATATGCCAAAATGCTTGTCTCTTTGATCCCCTTTTCCCTACACCTGCTGCTATCAGCCTAGTAGAGACTAGTGATCAACGCAGTAGATTGGACCAACTTAGGAAGATCCCGCCCACACCCCAAACACATAGAAAAGATGGATAAAATAAAACCAAAATGGTGGTTTTTGGTTTTTGGGTGGTTTTTTTTTTTTCCACAACTCCAACCTGAAAAGTAGGAAAAGGACATCTTCAGATACCAGACGCAAAAAGGAAATTCAAAATCTGAGTAGTGAGAGGGCATCTAAGCCAAGGGAGCCCCAGGAATTTCAGCCAGACATATGCTAGAGGCTGGATGGGAACAGAGGGAGAGGAAGGCCCCTCCTTGCCCAAGCATCCCCAGGAGCTGGAAGGAGATGATATATAATGCTGGCAGCCAAGAAGGTCTGTTTTGTTTACAGACTTGAGCCAGAAAAACACATGCCAGGGCTTCAGGAATGCAGCCTGCGAGGAGGATACTAGGAAATCAGAACATGAAGCCTGAGGAGTGTGTAGGTGTGGGGTTCAAATGTGTATACCAGGGAAACCCAGAAGCCTCACGCTGAGAAATTAACCTCAAAGCTAGTCCCAAGCTGAAGCAGTGCCGCAGGATGATGGAAATTGAGCCTGTGTGGAAGGAGTGGGCAGTAACAAACAACAATGAACATAGAAACTGTTCAAATATGTTTGTAAATCTACACTATTAAACCATAAAAGCTATAACAACAACTGATTTAGTGGAGCCTTTAAAGAGGTGTAATCAAAGTACTCCATAAATATAACATGGAAGATGGGAGGAGGCTAAGAAGAAAATCAAAGTGCTATAAGACTCTTAAGAAGGATAGAAACACTAACTTTAGACATTTTTGGAAAAATGCAAAATTAAGTATGTTTGTCAAATTTGTAAAGGAAATTACTGTTTAAGAAATGTAAACTTCCAAATCAATGGAAACAAAAATAAGAATAAAGTAAATCTGATCAGTTCAACAGAAGACAGAAAAAGTCACAGAAGAGGAAAACAAGTAAAAGCATGTTCAATGAGACACAAATCTTAAAGGGATCATAGAAATAAGTCAAAATAAATAAGTATTAAAATATCTAATAGGGGGCACAGTGTCAGCCCCCAAACCAGGCATAGTGGCACACCCCCATAATCCCAATACTGGAGAGGCTGAGACAGGAGGATTACTACAAGTCTAAACTTCATAGTGAGACCCTGTATCCAATAAATAAATTAATTAATTTAGAAAAACTAAATATAACTGGATTCAATATGTCTACCAAACCCTAGATGTACACTGCTGAAAAGCAACACACTTATGTCTCCTTATCTTTCTTCTTTTTTTTGAGATGGGTGGGCGGGTGTTCAGCCCTGGGCACTGGGCCTGGAGCTCCCACATGCTAGGCAGTAGGCGCTCTGCCCCTGAGTGATAGCCTAGGCCATAAGCAATGCATCTAAAATGCAAGAGTTGGGCCAGTGGATTAAAGCACCTGCAAGCAGGCACAGGGGCTGGGGGTTTGATCCCTGGGCCTGCTATGCTGGCCCTGTACCTGGGGCGTACTGAGATGGCAATTGAGACTGGGCATGGTGGCATGCACCTGTAATCCCAGCTTTTGAGAGGCTGTAAACAGGTAGATCACTACCAGTCTGATCTAGTAGTGAGACCCTGTAGACCCTTCCCTAAAATAAAAAAAAAAAGAAAAAAAGAAAAAGTGTAGGAAGGTAAAAGTATCAAAAGCAGCCTATTGCTTGATAAAAGAACCAATCCACTGAGAAGATACAATAACTATAAGCTTGAATGACTATAAACAGCGCACTATCAAGCGCAAGTAAAAATGAAGTAATCAGAGGAAAATATTCAAAGTCACAGTAAGACATTTTTAAAACACCTTTCTCAGAACAGATTGATTGGGCCAGCCAGACAGCTCCATGGATTAAAGTGCCTGCTTAGGCAGACACAGGGACCGGTATTCAATCCCCGGGGTGCCGTGCTGGCCCCATTCCTGGAGGGTGCTGCGAGGGCAATTGAGACTAAGCATGGTGGGAGGTGCCTGTAATCCCAGTGCCTGGGTGGCTGAAAAAAAAATAGGGAAATCACTACAAACCTGATCTGTGTAATGAGACCCTGTACTAAATACATTTAAAAAAAAAAAAGAACAGGTTAATTAAACAAAGAAAATGAAAGATAAACATATGAAGGATGCAAATTCTAAGTCTAATCATATGTATGATATACATGACAGAAAAAAGCCTCAGATAGCCTAAGCAATACATATGGTTACCACATGTAACAAATTCAGATAGCAATAATAAAAAGGCAGCCCCCCCCAAAAAATAGTTGGGAACTAAAAAAAAAAAAAAAAAAAAAAAAAATCCCAAATTTTTTTTTTTTTTTTTTTTTTTGGGCAGAACCAGGGATTAAACTCAGATCCCTGAGTTTGCCAGTCAAGCGCTTATCCTACTGAGCCATCTCCCCAGCCCCCAAATTTCTTTTAAACAAGTTATAGGTTTTTTTTTAAATTTAATTAATTTATTTGTGTGTGTGGCCAGCTCAGCCCACCAGGGGGCGGGGCTGGCTGGCATGTGGTGTTGGCAGATTGAACCGCGGTCCCTGTGTTCTGCTAAGCTTGTTCTAAGTAGGTGCTTTAGACCACTGAGCCATCTCACCAGCCCCTAAACAAGTTATAGTTTTAAAAGGAAATCAGAGTATTTCAAATTGAAAAATGAAAATACAAACTCTTAAGACTTATGAGATGTAGTTATAGCATCATAGTTAGAAGAGAATTTATATGCCTAAAAGCACATAATAGAAAAATGAGAAATATGAGTTAGGTAAATAGCACATGCCTGTAATCTCAGCTACTCGGCAGCCAGAGGCAGGAGGATTGCAGGTTGAAGGCTAGCCTGGTCAACTTAGTGAGACCCTGTCTCAAAAGTTTTAGAAAGTGGAATTATGATGTAGAGCTGTGTGAGGGTCTTGGGTTCTATTGGAAGAAAGGAAGGAAGGAAGGAAGGAAGGAAGGAAGGAAGGCAGGCAGGCAGGCAAGCAAGAGGAAGATGAATGAAGGAAGGAAAAGAAATATTGAAAGTTACTGTTTCATTCAACAGGCTATGAAGTTTCAAACATCTAGCAATGCATATAAACATAATATAGCAAGACTGTAGTAAAAACTGCTAAAACTCCATATATCCATTCTTGTCTTTCTCTCGAGCTATAAGAACCCTACTTTTTTATCTGTGTACTCTGCACCTTGCACATTGCTTCCCAACTAACAATAGCGCACACTGCATGGCCTCCCTTGCAGCTAGGTACCATCGTGTGATGCGGTTATAGCTAATGTGATCTGTGTGAAAGTATCCGTGTAACTTTGAAGGCATCTTTTTAAAAAGGGAAAACTTCATTCATTTTCTTCCTTTCTGCCTCCCCATTGCTCAGAATTCAGGCATTATAGGTAAAGCCTGAACTTCAGCTCCCCAGAGAGGATATAAGGTGATAACACAAAAACTGGGAGGGTAGCAAAACAAAAGGGCCTGGGGTCCTGACACTGTACCTCCTATATCCAGGCTAGTCACATATTTATATATTTAGTGAGAGAGAAATATACTTCTTAGTGAGAGAGAAAGATACCATTGTGGCCTGATACAGTCAAATTTTAGCCAGTCTGATTATAGAATTAAGTAGCTTATCCCAGGAATGAGAGAACGCTCCAACTTAGAAATTTTATTCATACAATGCACTACTTTCTACATAAAAGTAGGAAATCTAGGAGCATCTTGGTAGACTTTAAGAAAGTATTCAATAAAATCCCACTCACATTTTCTATCTAAAAATGTGAAAATGGGCTGGAGATGTAGCTTATCAGTATAGTAAGCATGTGCAAGGTCCAAGATTCAATGCCCAGCATCACAAAAAATAAATAAAATAAAATAAAACTCAGTCAAGTAGGAGTGTAAGGGAACTCCTTAATGTGATATAATTTCTTACAAACATCATCTTGAGAAGTATACCTTTCTTTTTCTTTCTTTCTTTTATTTTTTCTGGAACTGGGGATTGATCTCAGGCCCTTGTGCTTGCCAGAGAAGTGCTTATTCCACTGAGCCATCTCCCCGGCCCCGAGAAGTATACCTTTCAAAATCAGGAAAGAAATAAACATGCTACCACTCAGCAATGAATTGGAAGTACTAGTTAAAGGATTATAAAATACATTTAAGAATATAGGTTTAGCCAGGTGTGGTGGCACATGTCTGTAATCCCAGCACTCTGGAGGCTGAGCCAGGAACATGGCCACAAGTTCAAGGTCAGCTTGGGCTTCAAGTGAGTTCAAGGCCAGTCTGAACTGCAGAGTGAGACCCTGCCTCAAAAAGACCAAAATAAATAAATAAATAAATAAATAAATAAAGGCAGAAGAACACAGGTTTAAAGGCCATATTCTAGCCAGGTTTGATTAGATGGGACATGTCTCTAATCCTAGCTATCTGGCAGGCTAGGAAAGGTCAATCACAAGCTCCAGGCCAGGCTGCACACATAGTGAGACCGTCTCTAAATAAATAGAGACCGTCTCTAAATAAATAAAATAAAAAGAGCTAGAGAATGTAGCTCACCATGCTCTGGGTTCAGTCCCCAGAATCAGGGGAGAAAGAGAGAGAGAGAGAGAGAGAGAGAGAGAGAGAGAGAGAGAGAGAAACCAAATACTCTCATTTGCAGAAAAACAACTGACTAGATAGAAAACCCATCATGCTTTTCAGATAACCTTAGACCCGAAAAAGACAGCAGCAAGGTTACTCAATAAAAACATCAGTATACAAAATTGAATAGTGTCCCCATATTCCCAGCTGCATCCAATTATAAAATACAATAGAAAAGACAGACCCCAATCATAGTGGTCACCACAGTGGAAAACACTATTGCCTTTGTCTCGGATCATGAAAAAAATCACCCTGACTGGTCTCCTCATTTCCACTATGACTTCCCTCCAATGCATTCTCCATTCAGAAGCCAGTGATCTTTTGTAAACATAAATTAGAGCATGTCATTCTCTTTCTTTAACCTTTTAATAGCTACTCATTACTTATAATTAGATTCCAGTTCTTTATCCTGCTGATGCTCGGCTGTATGACCTGGCTCCTGGAATTCTCCAGGTCATTCCCTCACACTCCGGACCCCCCTCCACACAGCCACAGAAAGCTGCCTTCCCTTCCTGATGCCTGTCAAACTCTTTCCTGCCCCAGGCCTCTATGGATGGTATTGTTTCTCCCCCAAAACCCTCCGATCATCCCCTGAACATTCTGAAGCAACAGCTTAGATGCCACTACTTCATTCAAGTAGGGTCCCTTTTCTCTTCTCTCATCTTTTCTTTCATTTCCTCACACTGATTTGCAGCAATACCCCATTACGTATTCTACCATAATATATAATTCTATTTTTATTCACAAGTTGTTTATGAACTCAATTTCCCTCTAGACCACAACTTCCGGGAGGGCAAGAGTCATGTCTTTGATGTTTCTCCAAGCATTTAACAAGTGCACAGGAGCTGCCACACAGTGAACGCTAAGTATTTACTGAATCAGTCAAGGGAGGAACGGCAGAGCCTGCTGTACTCTTCTGGGGATTTAGGCTTGTCAGGAGGAACAGAAGAACTCCTCAAGGACCCATCTGCATGAGGGGCCCCAAGCCCTCCCAAAGGCATCTGTGAGGACACCTGGGCTTGGTTTATGGCCCACGAACACCATCAAGTCAGGGAAGGATCCAGGATCCAGTTCACAGAGCTGTACTCATCCCTACAGAACGCTCTCAAGCACTCAAATCACAGATTTGAAAATTGGGTTTGCAACAAAGTGCCCCTTTCTATTATCTTCTGTAAGAAGTTTTAGGGGTGGGGGGCAACAAAGGCACCTGTCAGCCACCCTTCAGGGAGACATTTATTGGATCAGCAGCAAATGGAATTCAAAGGAGCTGGAGCAGGAATAAAGAAAAGTGGTGATTCCCACAAGAACCCCCCAAAAGACTTGATCAGACGTATAAGACAAGCCCCCAGAAGTTCCCGGAATAGCTGGGGGGTGCGTCAGAAGGCCCAATAATGGAAGCTGGGGACAGCTTTGAGTGACTGCTACTGTCACACCAGTTTGATTCCAACAGTGTTATGACCTGGACAACTCAGACAACTCAGACGACCAAGGATCTGTATAGTCAGCCCCAGAAGATCCCCAGACACCATAATTAGGGCCACTGGTCTGGTAGCACTGCAGCGCAGAGGGCAGATGGGCCCCTGTGGCACTGCCACCTGGCATTAGACAAAGCATCTCCCCAGAGGCACACAAGAACAGAGAACTCCAGCATTCGCAACGCTAATCCTTCAGCTGGAAGTTCGGGAAGGAACATTTCTGAGGCCACCTAATGCCGGGCTTGTGGCTGCTGGTACACTGTCTCAGGCACACCAGTGACTTGGGTATATAATGGGCACCCCCAACTGGTTAAATGCCTGTGCAAGCCAAGTGAGGAGGAGTGTAATATCTGCCAGGGGGCTGTAAGAGGCAATCTTCCTGTTTGTTTCTTTTTGAATTGATATACTTGCACACTGCAGTATGTAACTAAGGACTGGCAAAATGCTGTTATCCCCTGTAAAGGACAATTGTTGGGGGCCTTTTTGTCACCTACCTATTATCTTGCCCTACCTCCCCTTCCCCCAACCACCATCCATCCTCTGTCAATGATCATCAAAGACAAGCCAGGGACAGTGAAAACTCACTGTAGATGGTGACAGCTCTGTGGCCAACCTCTACCTGTCTCCTCCCCCAATAAAAACGGGTGGTCTGACCTCCAGGAACGGGACGCATGCAGGGAGATGGTCAGCAAGGCCATTAGTAGGGAGGCCCCCCACTGTGACCTACCTCCTGTCCTCTTCCACCTGTACACCGATGGAGTGGAACTCTCTCCGGCTCCTGTTCTCTGTGTCAGAGTCTGAGATAGTCTCCACCTGGAGGGAGGGTGGAGGGGTCAGTGGCAGGGGCCAGCCAGGGGACACTAGCCCTGTCCAGGGAGAATGGCCAGCAATGGCTGAGCCCCAAGCCACTGGCAAACTGGCACAGAAAATCTTCCTGAACAGGATGAGAGGGCAACGTGACCGTTGCTGGACACTGTTAAGCACTCTCCACTAGCAAGGATAACACTAGGGACAAGGGCCGAGGCTGGTCGCCTTGCCAATGACAGGCACCTGTGATATGCAGGTAAATCCAAAGAAAAGTCTCCAGACGGCCCCTTGCAACTGCTGAACCTATTCCACCAGAGCTTGGGCCCTAGGCACCTCCTCCTCCCACACCTGCACCCCAATCCATACCTGCACCCCAATAGATGGCCTCCATTTCCGCTGCCGTGCCAGGCTCCGCAGCTCTTCCCTGCCAGGGATGGTCTTGATGATGAGCGTGGGGGGCTTGGGGCTGGCCCGGGGAGGCACCGGCGCCAACTCAAGGGTGCGTGCGCCCAGGGAGGGCCCGTCTAGTCCATCGGCAGAGCTGCAGCGCCGGGCTGGCCCCTCAGCCGTGGTGAAGCTCTCGTGCGCTGAGTCGGTGCTGCTCTGGGCAGTGATGGAGATGCGGGGTGGGGCCTGGCTTCCCGGTGGGATGGGGGGCGGGGCCTTTCTGAAGTTGAAGGCTGTGGGTGTCAAAGGCCCGGATGCAGCATATGAGCACCCACCCCTGCAAGCACCCTTCCACACGCCCACCGCCAGACACACCCATGGGGCCCCACAGGACACAGTAGTCACATGTACTCCACGCGCTGCTACATGCAGGCCAAGGACTGTCCTATCATCCCTCCTCGAGAGGGAAGTGATCTGAATAAGGTCACACAGTGCAAGGATGGCACAGGCCAGAACTGGAACCCAGGGCGCTCCCCACCCAAGGGCCAGGCAAGGGCATTAAGGGTACTCACAGGAGCCGGGCCTCCCTGAGACAGATGCGGGGGCAGCAAGGAGGGGTAGGCAGTCGTCATCTTGAGAGCAGCCAGCCTGGATGGCCCGGAGGTAGCTGTGGCTCCGCATGCGGAAACAGCCAGGCAGGTCCAGGGCGTCCACGGCCTGGGACTCAAGCTCCCCAAACACAGACCCACACACGGCCTCCAGCTGCTGGTTCAACTCCTCGCTGAGCTGGGGGAAGGAGCCAAGAGGATGGTTACAGAGCATCTGGGGTGCACTGGGGTTGCTGAGGCCCCCCACCTTGGCACTAGACCCAGGGCTGCAGCAGCTGTACCTCTGCATGGCTCCTCTGCATTTAGCCTAAAGGAAACCCTGATTTCCTGCAAAGAAGGATGAGAAACTCTGCCCTGGGTTGCCTCCAAGCCTGCCTCGGGAGCCCCTTGCTGCCCCTCAGTCTTTCCCCTAAATACCTACCGCCCCTTACAAAGGCTGACATTTTGCTCTTCGCCTAGTCCCCTTCCCTTATCTTTCTCTCATTTGGCCCTGACAGAAGAGACAGGGACCTGACATCACCCTCCTGCCTGGTTTAAGGTTGAAGCTCTGAGGGGAAGTAAAAGTATAGCTTTGACTACTTACAACCCAATACGTCATACAACTGCAGAGACATACATTCAGGGGCAGGATGGGTAATCAATGGGCACTCGATGGAGCAAAACTAACCTACAAGTTCCCCAGGCCTTTCCCTGCCTCATGGTCACTAGCTAGTGAGCCTGGGATGCTCTGCAGAAAGCTCAGCTGTCCTGAGAGGTTTTTTTTTTTTTTTTTTTGTGGAACCAGGGATTGAACTCAGACCCTTGCACTTGCCAGGGAAAAGCTTATTGCACTGAGCCATCTCCTCGGCCTGTGATAGTTCTTAGTGTTCCGCATTTTTTTTTTCATATAGAATCCATAATGTTAAATTTTGAAAAAAGGAAAGACCTCCAAAACTTTTATTCCCAGTCATGCCACACATCATCACGCTGACAATCAGCATGTCACAGGGTGCTGCTTCATTTGCGTGACAATGTGAGAAAACAGACAACAGACACAACACAAAAAAATAAAGGGAGGAAAAGGTGGGTGGCAAGGGAAGCTCCAGCCCAGGGGCCAGGTCTCCAAAGCTGCTCTCACTAGGTGCATGTGTGACCCGGAGCTCCCAGCCAGGGAAAACATGGAGGAAGGCAGCCTACGGTTACCCGCATACGCTGTGGAGCGAGACTGTCCTGGATCCAAGTGCTGGCTCTGCTACCTCCCAGCAGTGTGCTGGGGAAAAGTTAAGGTTTGGGGGCCTCAGCTCCATGGCCTGGCAAATTGGGGCGACCATGATGCCACTCAAACAAGACTGAAGGGACTCAAGAAAACATGTGAGGCACAGGACGCAGGTGCTGACACACAGCAAGCCTCGGTGGCATGAGACAGCCTCAGGGCCTACCTGGGAAACACAGACCAGGTGCTCATGAGACCTCCAACCATTTCCATCACTGGGCCCCCAAAGAAATCCCCCCAGAGGTGATTACATGCAGGCCTCTGGCTGGCAGAGAAGATGAGGCTCTGAGCAACACTAGGCAGTGAGTATGGCTATATCTCACAACTGCTCCCAGGAAAGATGTACGGCCACACATTTACATACAGCCCAAGAGGCTCAAAAGAATGGTTTGATCTTTGTGTAAAGTGCAGCTCAATGTTTTTGTAACTCAGCCTCCACAGCACATGATTTAACTGGACGCTACCTCAAACAGAATGGGGACCACCCCCACTCTATGTAGCAGTGGGCAAACTGAGACAGAGGGGGCAGGTGACTTGCCCAAGGATGTCCAATTAGTCAGTGGGAAAACTGAACGTTCCCTGGCTCCCCTGGAAGGCTGACTGAGCATCAGATTCACCCGGGGAGCTTCTTAAGTCTACCTAACTTGGGCCCTCTGTTTTTCACTGGGTTTGGTTGGAAGCTCAGGGATAAATCTGTTGAAGACAGAGGAGACTCAGTGGTTCTAATGTAAGCCCAGTCTTATTTATTTATTTATTTATTTATT
>NW_004524706.1:2537079-2538144 GCF_000260255.1 Octodon degus
ATTTATTTATTTATTTATTTATTTATTTATTGCAGAGCCGGGGATTGAACTCAGACCTTTGTGCTTGCCAAGGAAGCACTTATTCTACTGAGCCATCTCCCTAGCCCCTCCAGTAATTTAAAAGAACTTTGTGTACATCTTTCTGCAGTTTTTTGAACCCAGGGCCTCTGCATTGGGATACATCCCCAGCCTCATTTTTAGTTTTAAATTCAAGACAGGCTCCCCCTAAATTGCAAAATTGCCCAGGCTGAGCTTGAAGGTACAGTTCTCCTGCTTCAGCCTCCCAAAAGGCTTTTGGTTGGGGTTTTTCCTTTTTTGGGAGGGGAGGGTTTACTAATTAAGAAGTGAGCTCAAGGAGTACTGAGCTACATCACCAGCCCTTTAAACATATGTGTATTTTTAATTTGAGCAGTCTTCCTAAATCACTCAGGCTGCCCTTAAATTTGGGATCCTTCTGCATTAGCCTTCTAAATAGTTGGGGTACAGGTCTCACCCTGGCCAAGAGCATTTTCTTCTTAAGTCTGGACATCAGGGATGGAGGAAATCTCACTCTGCAGTTTCTGCAGCTGTTCCAGCCCTCTTCTATGTGCAAAGTACTAAGCACACTTTCTGGTAGAGTGTACATGCTCAGCAAGCATCACTGCGAGTAGCAGAAGGCTCTTCTAGCGCAGTGCCAACCCATCGCAGGATGAGAAGTCTCTCTATCCTAAGGGTCATTTTAAAATTCCATGTATAAGCCATTTCTACAACCAACTCTATCCAAGGCAGAGAGAGACAGAGACAGAGAGAGAGAGACAGAGAGAGACAGAGAGAGAGAGAGAGACAGAGACAGAGAGAGATAGAGATAGAGACAGAGAGACAGAATAAATGAGCACGAGGGGGGGGGAGCATTTCCATCCGGCCATATACATTCCAGCCTAACTGGCCAAGAAGAGATCCTGGGATTCCAACGAGGGTCAGACCCGCAGAAAAAGCAGAGGCTGGTGTAGTCTCTCAGCAGAAAACTGCACCTGAGTTGATATGTATTACATTATGCTTATCAAACAGTAACACCATGTTGTAAAT
>NW_004524706.1:2538294-2539381 GCF_000260255.1 Octodon degus
GGCACAGGGTCTTGCTGTGCAGATCAGGCTAGCCTTGAGCTCACTTTGTAGCCCAGGCTGGTCTAGAACTCACAACAGTCCTCCTGCTTTAGCCTCCTGAGTGCTGCGATTAAAGTCCTGTGCTACCACGCCCAGCTGTGAATACTCTTACTAGCCCTGTATGGACTTTCACCTTGCTCCTCCAACTGCCACTCACAGGAGAATCAAAGTCAAAAGAACTCAAAAAAAAATGGGACCTCCTAGAACAAAAGGTCCAATCAAAAAGTAGGCCACACTTTCATGAACACACACTTCACAGAGGAAGTACAAATGGCCAATAAATACACGAAAAATGGTCAATGCCACTGGGCATCAAAGAAATGCAAATGAAACAATGAGATTGCATCTTAAACTAAAAAGAATGGCCATGACCAAAAATCAAATAAGAGACACTGGCAAGGCTGCAGGAGAAAGCGAACCCTTTTTTACTGTTGATGGGAGTGTAAACCAGTACAACCACTATGGAAATGCCTCAAGAAAACTAAAATTAGAAATTCCACTTTACCCAGATATTCCCCCTCTAAGTATTTTCCTAAAAGAGTTAAAGATATCATTTTACAGTGACATATGCATAGCAGTACAATTCATAATAAACCTTGGAAGCAGCCAATATGCCCACCAGTAGATGAGTAGATAAAGAAAATGGAGCATTTACACATAATGGAGCACTACTCCGCCAATAAAGAAAGACAAACTGGAGCCATTCGTAGGATAATGAATGTACCATAATGTTAAGTGAAATAAATCAGACACACAAGCTTAAATATCACATGGTTTCTCTTCTATGAGAAACCCAAAATATAAATAAAGAGCAAGATAAAAGGTATGTAATAAGAAGTCGAGAGCTGGACATTTCTCCGGTAGGAAGGAGATCATGAGGTGGAAGGAGTAAGAGGGAGAGGAGGGAAAAGGAATGAAAAAAGTTATGTTACATACATATCAGCTCCCCACAAGGAAAGTGAACATCATGTACTGCAAACATGTACCCTTATTTATTTATTTATTTATTTATTTATTTTTGTGGCCACCTCAGCCTGCCCTGAGGCTG
>NW_004524706.1:2539541-2580183 GCF_000260255.1 Octodon degus
TATTTAAAATAAATAAATAAATAAATAAATAAATAAATAAATAAATCAGAGCCAGACAAATAGCTCAGCAGATTAAAGTGCCTACAAGCAAGTATAGGGACTGGGGGTTCGATCCCCGGGTCTGCTGTGCCAGCCCCGCCCCCAGGGCACACTGAGCCAGCAATTGAGACTGGGCATGGTGGCACCCGCCTATAATCCCAGCTCTTGGGAGGCTGTAAACAGGTGGATCACTATAAGTCCGATCTAACAGTGAGACCCTGAACACCCTGTAGACCCTTCCCCAAAATACAAAAAAATAAAAAATAAAAAATAAATCAAAGATTTCCCTGGGGAAATGAACTCCTTAACCTTCTCCAAGCCAGATTCAGAATCAATAGCCATTTCCAAGCAGGGGGGATACTGAGAGGAAAACATTTTGTTTGCATCTCATTGGAAATTGTCTGCTAGGGTGGATGGGGGACAGGCAACATCCTGTACACTTTACATATGTTATTTAGTTTAGATAACCTTTGGAAAAGCCTCCCATTCCAAACCATTCTGAAACACTGGATAGAATATAGCCAACATTATTTTATATGCATAACTGAGCTCACAAGAAAGCAAGCTAAGTCCCCAGGGGGACAAAAGCAAAGAGGAGTCTGGAAAATCAGGATCGGAACTGTATGAACCAATGCTGCAAACAGCCCGGTGGAGGTGGAGGTGGGGGCAGGGGTTGCTGGTCTCAGTAACCAAAAGACTTAGGCTTTAACACCCACTGGGATGCAGGAGTAAGGCTTTGGGCCCACACAAATTCCAAATGAGAAGTAAGAAATGAGAACCTTCATAAAGCCAGGCAAAGAAAAATCTTTGATGAAAATGAAGAGAGGAAGAAAAGAAAACTAGTCATCACAAGAGGCTGATGACAAGGGAGCCAGTCTGTAGATGAGGCTGGAAAGGGGGAAATTCCCCCAAAGATCTGGATCCACAAGCCAGTACTCCCACACACCAGAACTGTGTGTCTGCCTGGGCCTGCATGGCGCAGATTAAAAATTAACATAAGGTGTTCTCAGACCAGGAATATTCTAGAAAAGCAGCTGCAGAATGTTTCCTGGGGGACCATGCCTAACTCAAGCAGCTTGGGCTTCTTAGAGATGAAGCCCCACCCAAGGTGAGCTAGCAGGGGCCATGCGGCAGACATCTCTGACCCTATCCCTCATGGCATCTACCTCCTGGCATGCACGTCTTGTCTTCCTCTGGGTCATGGACTGGACTTACTTGCTCATTTCTAGAGAGTAGAACATCACAGATAGTGGGGTGTCACTTCTGAAACCACATGGCAAGAACCTGACACCACTGACCACTGGCCAATAGCCAGTGCAGACCCAAGAGCTACCAACCACCAGGGGAGTACACACAGCAGCTCCTGTGAAGCGGGCCTCGAGATAGCCACCAAACCTTTACTGCAGGCGTCACCCAACTAAGCAGTACGCAGAAACTAGAAGATAATACATATTTGTTGTTTTAAGTTATTACATTTTGGGATAATTTATTAGTAAGCAATAGGTAACTAATACAAACTGATATAAATAACTAAATCAATATTGAGTTATAAGTCATCGAGAATTCAGGTTTTATCTCTTAAAGCAGCTAATGTCACCTAAGCTATAACAAAGACACTTTTAAAGTATGTATCATACCTTAAAAAATAAAAACAAGGCTTCATGATGTCGCCCAGCTCCTGAGCTCATGTGATCCTTCTGCTTTCAGAAGGATCTTGAGTAACTAGGTTATAGGCACACACCATTTTACTCAGCTTTAAACTATACTTATAAGTCCTAAAATTTAAAAGATAAACTAAAAATATAAGGAGAAGAAAAAAAGAGACTAGAGATCTGAAAGCAAATCAAATCAGATTTTTAGAAAAATCAATAAAATGGCCCTGCCCCTGGGGCATGCTGAGTCAAGGAACAAGTCTAGGCATGGTGACATACACCTGTAATCCCAGCACTGGGGAGGCTGAAAACAGGAGGATCACTACGAGTCCAACTGTGTAGTGAGACCCTATACTAAACATAAAATGGAAAAAGGAAAAGAAAAGTCAATAAAATGAAAAACAATTTATTAATGATAAACAAGACATAAAAGGAAAAAAATCAGTGCACTGGAAGGTTTACCTATGGAACATGTGTGGCAGACAGGGACATCATGAAGGAGAGGTTCAGATACATGGAGGAAAGAATAAGAAGGTCCGCTCATGACCAACAGAGGCTGTTAACAGAGAGAGAGACTAGACAGATTGCAGGAGAGGTAGAATGTGAAGAAATAATGACAGGGGGCCGGCAAGATAGCTCAGTGGCCTAAAACACCTGCTTAAGCGAGCTTAGGCTAGCACAGGAGAACAGTGCTCTGATCCCTGGCACCACATGCCACACCAGCGCCACCCTCAGGGCAGGCTGAGCCACCCAATAAATAAATAAATAAATACATTAAAAAAATAATGACAGTTGTTGATAATTTTCCAACTTTGTCATGACTTCAGACATCAAATCCAATCACATAAATCAACTATAAAGCTGGACAAAACTGTAAAAAAAAAACCCAAACTAACCATTTTATCACTATTATCAAGGCGCGCGCGCGCGCACACACACACACACACACACACACACACAAAATATTTATCATGAAGTTGACTCATTTGGGGTGCATGGCTCTACAGCACTCTGGCCTGAGCCTGCTCCCCTCTCCCAGTCCCCCAGCTCCTGTAGATGCAGTGGGTCACCAGACTAGTACAGGCTATGACAGCCAGCTGCCCTACTGCCCCTTCTCTTTGGAGTACCGTCAGCTGTAGTGTCCAGGACAGGAAGGGCCAGCAGCACAGCGAGCCTCCAGTTTTAACACGTGTGCAGCATGTAATAAACCGGAAGACTAGCCAGATATTTAAGAATTTGAGCCGGGGAGATGGCTCAGTGGGATAAGTACTTCCCTGTCAAGTGCAAGGGCCTGAGTTCAATGCCTGGTTCTGCAAAAAAAAAAAAAAAAGAATTTTAAAGGATGAGATAATAACTGGGGTTTTTAACTTTTCCATATACTTTGGGTTAAGTGGAGGCTGAGTGAACACACAGCAGAAAGCAAAGAGGCCCTGACCTACAATAT
This sequence comes from Octodon degus, assembly GCF_000260255.1. Classification (NCBI taxonomy): domain Eukaryota; kingdom Metazoa; phylum Chordata; class Mammalia; order Rodentia; family Octodontidae; genus Octodon; species Octodon degus. The sequence continues at coordinate 2,542,677 of NW_004524706.1, forward strand.
ATCTCTGACCAGTGTTGCCTGTATCTATGTGCAGAGGAAAGTCTAGTGAAGAGTAAAAACCGTGGCAGGCTTGAAAAAGAAAGACCTATTTAAAATATGTTCTAATTTTTAAATGTTTTTTCATCATATTCTATCGGGACTTAAAGTTCAACATATCAATACTTGATGAAAAATACCTGTTCCATGTTATGCCTAAGATGTTTGATATGCAGACAGATAGTGAGGTTAAGCTTAACAGCCTAGGTTGTATGGTAATAACAATAAGCTTGTCTTCTAGAGGGTTAACAACCTAAGTTTGCAGACCAAAATTAGAGAAAAAGGAGGGCCGCAAGGAAAGCCAACATTTTGGTCCTAGCCTTCCAAGGTCAATTAAGACTCAGGACATATGAGAACATATACTTAACATCACATAACAGCATGTAACATCACATAGTGTCCCAAATTTTCTGATCAAGGAAATTATGGGGCCAAAGAAGAAAGTGATTGATGATGTAGAGTGTGCCTAAGGAGAGTCACATGGAGAGAAAACATTCTCTCAGGCTTTCACAGAGAGCACATTGGCCAAGCATTGGCCATGACTCATCCACATGGCTGACAGTGACAAAGGTTCTACAATCTGAGGTACAGGATCTCAGGATAAATCCTGAGGGGATTTCACTGACCCTATCAGACCCAAAAGCTACAACTCTTGTTGCATAGGTCCTGCTTTACCTTGGTCTTAACCATCCAGCAGAAAAGTATAAAAACAAAATATAAGAAGTAAAGCCATGCTGTTATGTTGAGCTGTAGGGGACTCAGGTCAACAATATCTGACATTGCCAGTGAAGTGGAAGACCCAATACTGTTATGGGCTACTGGACTCTTTTAGAATATTTTGCTGAGTTTACACACCTATAATATTCAAATAACGGAACTTAACAAAAAAAAAAGGGGGGATACAGATGAATATCCATTTTGTATCTGTGTATTCAAAGTGGTTAGGATAGATATATAGTTACATTCTCTTGATGAATAGAGGGATTTGTTCTAATGGTGTTTGTAAATAAGATATCATGTCCGAATCTTGTACAGCAATTAACCACTAGGAAAAATGTATGCAATGTGTTAATTGTTGAAACTGTCCTACCAATTTGGTTTGAAACTGTCTCATTGCTATTTGTTTCTCAATAAAATTATGGGAGAAAAAAAAAACTGCTCCAAGGGAAAAAAAAAAAAAAAGAAAGAAAGAAAGACCTAAAGGTTTCCTCCAGAAAAGAGGATGAGACAGGAAGTCTCACTGGCTTCAAATTGTTAAGCACACATCCCTAGTCCTTCTTAAAAATTTTGATACAGGGCCTTGGTAAGTTGCTAAATTGCCTACCAACTATGCTGGGTTCAAACTTTAATCTTCCTAGTTCAGCCTTCCAGAATGTTGGGGTTATGGGTGTGCACCACCACTTCTGGTTATGAGAACAACTTCTAATCAATCTTTGGGAGAGCATTAAACTCTACAGATGTAAGGGCAATCTCTAGGAAAAATGATTAGAAAGAAAAAAAATTGAGTGGAAACATCAACAGTTCTATGTTTTAGGGAAGTCAGGTTTCACAGATTTTGTCCAGGGATTAAGGAACAAAGCAATAAAAAACCCCAAGAGGGACAAAAATGAATTCAGAGTTAGGAATCTTGCCAGATTAGACCCCAGTTAGGGGTCTTACCAGATAGCTCAGTTGTTTAAAGCACCACTTGGGCAAATGCAGTCAGATGCAAAGGACCACGGTTCGATTCCCAGGTCCAGAAGCTGCACCAGATATGCCCTTAAGGCAGCCTGAAGTAGTCAAAAGAAAAAAAAAAATCCTTGGGGCTTGCCTGATAGCTTAGTTGTTTATGCAGTAAGGCGCAACTCTCAGCTCCTCAAGCCCTGCCAGATCAGCCCTTGAGGCAGCCTGAATTAAGTTGTGGGCCGGCCAGATAGCTCAGAGGATTAAAGCACCTGCTTAGGCAGACACGGGGCTTGTGTGTGGGGGGGAGTTTGATCCCCAGCCTGCTGTGCCAGGCCCGCCAGCCCTGCCACCGAGGCACGCTGAGACAGCGATTGAGACTGGGCATGGTGACATGCACCTGTAATTCCAGCGCTTGGGAGGCTGAAAAACAGGAAGGTTCATTATGAGTCTGATCTGTATAGTAAGATCCTATAGACCCTGTACTAAATACAGAAAAAAAAAAAAAACAAAAAACAAAACCTAAAGGAAACCATGTCTAAAGATTTAAAGACAAGCATGACAACAATGATGTCATGAATACAAATTTTATTTTTGTATTTAATACAGGGTTTACAGAGAAGAAAAATTCAAAAATGTTGGAAATGAAAAGTACAATAACTGAAATGTAAAATTCAATAGAGGCTGAGCCTGAATAATCAGTAAGCCTGAAGATAGATCATTACATATTACCCAATCTGAAGACTGGAGAGAGAAAAGATTGAATAGATGAATAGAGTCTCAAAGAGAATTTGGACAACATCAAGCACACTAATATACATGTAATGGGAACCCAGAAGAAGAAGAGAAGAGAAAGGTGAGAGAAAAGCAACATAAAAGTATTGGAAAAAATAGTGGGAATAGAAATATGTAACACAGGCCAGCGAGAATACTCAGCAGACTAAGCCTTGCTGAGGCAAGAACAGGGACCGGTAAAGTAAAATATAACCTAGATTTATAAAGTTTTAAAAAATATATATATAATGAATGTTTCTGGCTGACCTGGAAAGATCTCCATCGTAAACTCTAAGTCAAAGAAACTGCTGACAAACATGAACAATAATATTTTTTTGGTAAAAATATCTATTTGTGTAAGCTCAAGAAGTCTTTAAATTATTCCAAAATAAATTATTGGTGTTATGAGTAATGTCAAAAAAAAAAAAAAAAAAAAAAAAAAAAAAAAAGAACAGGGACCGGGATTCAATCCCTAGCACCACATACTGCACTGGCCCCCCCCCATCCCGGGTGTGCAGAGACAGCCACTGGGAGTGGGTGTAATGGTGCATGCCTGTAATCCCAGTGCTGGGGAGGCTGAAAAAAGGGAGGATCACGATGAGTCTGAGCTGCACAGTGAGACCCTGTATCCAATAAATTAAAAAAAAATTAAAAGCAATATGTGTCACAAAATAATAACAAAACTCTAAATTTTTTAAAAAATCTTTTATTTATTTACTTGGTACAGAGTCTCACTACACAGCTCAGACTCCTAGTGATCTTCCTGTCTCCAACTCTCCAGTGCTGAGATTACAGATGTGCACCACCACGCCCAGTTTCGGTGGCCGGCATGGTGTGCCCTGGGTTCTAGGGCCAGCGTGGCATGCAGTACTGGGGATCAAACCTGGGTCCTTGCACTTGGGAGGCAGGTACTTAGACTGCTGAGCTATCTCCCAAGCCCCTCTAAATTTATTTTTAAAAATTAACCTACAGTTCACAGAAGTTCAATAAACTTAAAGCTAAACATTAAGAGATCCAGACATATTATAACCAAAATGTTGAACACTGAAGACAGAAAAGTTCAGTAGCCACAAGAGAAAATTCTCATATGTACAGAAACTACCAGATTTTCATCAGAACCAATAAATATAATAAGACAGTAGAATAGTATGACCAAAGCACTAAAACAGAGCTGGGGATGTAGACCGGTAATAGAGCATTTGCCTACCATGTGCAAGGCCCTGTGTTGAAGTACCACACCATGAAAATACCTAAAAAATAAATATTGAAAAAAACCCAGCCCACCAGGAATTCTATATTCAGCAAAATTATCCTTCAAAAGTTAATTAAGGGCTGGTGAGATGGCTCAGTGGTCTAAAGCACCTACTTAGAACAAGCTTAGCAAAGCACAGGGACCACGGTTCAATCCCCCAGCACCACATGCCAGCCAGCCCGCCCCCTGGTGGGCTGAGCTGGCCACACATACACACACACACACACACACACACATAAATAAAATAAAAAAAAAGTTAATTAAGAAAACGGGTATGGTGGCACACGCCTGCAATCCCAGTGCTGGGGAGGCTAAGACAAGAGGATCACTATGAGTGTCAGCTTCATAGTAAGATCCTGTGTCAAATAAATAAATAAAAGATTAAAAATAAAAAGTTCAGAATAAAGACATTTCAAAAATAAATAAATAAAGACATTTCCAGGTAAATATACACTGCAGAATTTATTACGAGATCCACCTTATAAGAAAATACACAAGAAATGAAGAGCACCAAAAATGGTAAATATGTGAGCAAATATAAAAGGTTCTACTAGTTTTCTCACTCTTAACTTTTTTGAAAGATTAAGTTATATAAAACACTTATTATAATGTCAGTTTTTGGGTTATAACAATTGCTAGGTTTGTAACACACACACACACATATAGAGATTATAACAATGATGTGTGTGTGCTTGTGTGTGTGTTTTACTGGGGATTGAACTCAGGGATTTCATGCTGAGCTAAATTTCCAATCCTTTTTATTTTTTAAATTTTGAAACAAAGTCTAAGTTGCCCAGGCTGAGTCTGAACTTGTGATTATCTTTCTTCAGCCTTCCAGAGTGCTGGGATTATTAGAGATGATTTATATGACCATAATATCACAGCAGAGAAAGGAAAGCAAAAGAAGATGTATTAGAACAATGTTCCTATTTTTATCATAACTAATTATGTTAATTTATTATTATATCTAGATACACCTCATAATCCTTGGTACACCCACTAATAACATAATTCAAATAATGTAGTAAAACAATTAATGAAGGAATTCAAATGATCTACTAAAAATGTTCATTTAATATAAAATAAAACACTAAAAGAGGAACAGATACAAAAATGATGAGACAATCCAACCATACCAATAATCACACTAAATGTGAATGAATAAAAAACTCCCATTCAAAAGGCAGAGACTGATTGAGTACTGTAAAAAAGCAGGACTCAATCAGAGGCTGTGTACCACAAGCATAGCTTAGATTCAAAACATACATGGATTGAAAGTAAAACAGTGGGGAAAAAAAAGATGTACTATGCAGTAACCAGAGGTAAGTTTTAAATCCTCAGGTTTTGGGAGCATACACATGCAGATAAAGTGAAACTGCAGAACCACAAAATCAGGATGAGAGCTCAACAGCAACCAGAGAGAAATGAAATTAGCTACAAGGACATTTCTGTTAATAGCAGGCTTCTTAACAGCAACAACAGAAAATAAATGAAAATGAAATACCCTCAAAACATTGAGAGAAGATAAATGTTGACTTAGAATTCCCCTAATAATTATGGGCCAGCCAGCCAGCTCAGCAGACTAAAGCGCCTGCTTAGGCAGAGCACAGCGGCCAGGGTTTGATCCCCAGCACCACAAGCCATGCTGGCCCTGCCCCAGGGGTGTGCTAAGATGGCAATTAAGACTGGGCGTGGCGGCGTGCACCTGTAATCTCAGCTCTTGGGAGGCTGAAAACAGGCGGATCACTATGGTGTGATCTACATAGTGAGACCTTACAGACCCTATAGACCTTGTCCTAAATACATTAAAAAAAAAAAAAAAAGAATTCCCCTAATAAGCTAAGCCATAAGAAATAATAAGGGTAAATATACCTTTGTTAGAGCTTGCTACTAACAAGCATTTACTAAAAAATTTAAGAATATACTTTAGGAGAAAGGAATAACTGGAGGAGGGGTAAAATGTGAGCATCGACCAAGTTACCATAGTAAATAGTAACAACAATAATAAAGATGAATCCAGGAGGTAAAAAATGAAAGTAAAATATTGGGCAATAGCCAGATGTGGTGGTCCATGCCTGTAATCCCAGTATTTGAGAGGCTGAGGTAAGAGGATCCCTTCAAGTTTGAGGACAGCCTGGGCTACAAAATGAGTTCAGGTCCAGCCTGAACGACATAGTGAAACCACGCCTAAAAAAGACAAAAAATACGGCTGGGGAGATAGCTCAGCGGCATAAGTGCCTGCCTGGCAAGCACAAGGTCCTGAGTTCAATCCCTGGTACCCCATACCATGCCAGCCCTGGAATCAGGCATAGTGGTGCACACCTGTAATCCCAACCCTGGGGAAGCTGAGAGAGGAGGATCACTATGAGTCTGAATTGTGTAGTAAGACCCTGTATCAAAAAAGACAAAAAACAAAATAAAATGCTGGGCAACAGTACATAAAAGAAGGCAAGAGGCTATCAAATTTAAAATATCCTATCACTTAAATATTTGAAGTGATGAGTATGTTAATGGTTTAATGTAATTATATTCAGATATAACATCACATTATATACTATATATGTCTAAACTTTGTCAATTTATAATAAAGATTAAAAATTTTTTAAGGGCCGGGGTTATAGCTCAGAGGCACAGTACCTGCCTGGCAAGTGCAAGTCCTGAGTTTGATTCCTGATACCAAAAAATGTTTTGTTAAATACTGAAAGAGATCAAAGAAAGAACTAAAGCCAGGTCCAGTGGTGCATATGGATAATCCCAGCGCTTTGCAGTAGCTGAGGCAGGAAGAGTACAAGTTTGAACTGAGCCAGGCAACTCAATGACTTAGCAAGACCCTGTCTCAAAATATAAAGTAAAAGGGGCTGGGGATATAGCTCAGTACAAAGGCCTTGATTCAATCCTCAGTACTACAAAAAAAAAAAAAAAAAAAGACAAAACAAAACAAAAAACAAGGGAAACCTATGTCTAAGATAATAATATTCTATTACCTTTACCAAAAAAAAAAAAAGATAATAACATTTAATATTGTCAGGAGCACAATACTCATAAATTGGTTTACAAATTCAATGTAGTTCCTTTAAACTCCTATGTTTGAGGGTCCCTAACAAGCGTCCTTAAAATCCATATTTATATGCTAAGAAAACACACACAAAAAATCTTTTAAAAAAGTAACAAAAGCCTATTATTTATACTGACTAAAATTCTTATTACACAGCCACACTAATCCAAGCAGGTGGTAATAGCATAAGGAGAGACTCATTTACACCAATGGGATAGATCTGAAGCTCCACAAATAAACACAGAAACTTACAGTAAATTGACTTTGACAAAGGGACCAAAAATTTCAGTGAGAAAAAAATCTTCTTAGCAAATGGTACTGGCAAAATTGGATCTCTAAATGCGAAAGATGAATTTAGAACCTAACGCGAATCACAAAGAGCTCAAAAAGGACCATTTACCTAAACAAAAGCATCAAAACATTGCTGTAAATTTTGTGATCATAGATTTGGCAAAGATTTCTTCAATTTTTCATCAAAAGTATAAACAAGAATAGCAAATTTTATGGATTATCCCTGATAAAATTTAATGTGGATAGGGGACAGGGACATAGCTCAGTGGTAGAGCACTTGTCTAGCACATATGCTGGGCTAGGCTTGAATCCCAACACCACGTACACACAGAAATGTTTTAATGTGTTCCGTCCTCCAAATAACAATATGCAAATACAAGTCAGTAAGTGGGAAACACTGCCCTAGCTGACTGCTTAATATTACACTGCTAGCACCCAGCACTGTGAGTGGGTGCTGAGGGTGGAACCCAGGCCTTGTGCAGCCTAGGCAACACCCTATCACTGAGCTAGAACCCTCTACTCAAAAATAAATTTTTGATACTTAAAAATAATGAGAAGAGAGAGGATATTAACATTCAATGAAAATGTCCTAAGGTTTTTGTATGGCTCGGGAGAAGGTAGAAAACTTGTCAGCTTCAGGCTGCTAAGTTAAGTACGCACATTAAAACTACGAGAACTATAAAGAATAGAGAATAAAACAGAATGTATAACTGTCAATCCAGTGCTGGATTTTGCAAGAATAGTAAAGAAAAAATAAAATAAAATCTATCTAAAAGACGGCTGTGAAGTAGAAAACCATCACCCAAAAGAGAGGACACATAGCACAAAACTAAATAATCAAAATGAATCCAAGCATATCAGCAATCACAGTAAATATAAATGTACTAAACTCTCAAAGAATTATTAAGTGAATATGAAACCAAATCTATCTATAAGCTACTCAGAAAAGACATACCTGAAACATAGCAGACAAAAAGCTTTAAAGTCAAAGGTGGAAAAAGATGTTCTAGGCAAATACTTAACAAAAAAAATAGACTTATTAGAAAAACCATTACTAGAGATAACAGGGTGACATCTCTAGTACTTTAAACCTCATTCCTCTTCTGCAAAGCAGGGAGTCTAAGCCATTCCTCTAGGAGAAATATGTCAAGAGTGTGTGGTGTTAGATAATAGGCGGTGGGAGGAGGAGAGAGGAAAAAGAGGAGGAGGAAGAGGAATAAGAAATGTGTCGGGGGGGTGGGGGTTAAATTAAAATTTTAGAACATTTGGGAAAAGATCTGAGAGAAGCAAGAAAGGGATCCAGGGGAGTGTCTGGGGAAGAGATCTGGGCAGGGGCAGTGAGTGGCAAATGCAAAGCCCCCAAGGCTGGAGCATACTTGCAGTGTATGAGGGGCCGCAAGCCACCTCCTGTGGCTGGAGTATGGTAGGAGCAGGGTTGGGAGAAGAACTGGTGGGTAGCTCCAGCTAGATGATACAAGGCCTTATAAATCACAGCAAAACCCTGATGAGGGTTTTGACCAGAAGAGCAAATAAATACATTTTTAATGATCATGTTGGCTGTTATAACAGAAAATGAAGGAGAGCCAGGACTTATCAGGAGACCAACCAGTAGGTAATGCAGTGGCCCAGATAAAAGAACACGCATCAGAGGTGATGAAGGGGCCCTGGATCTTGGATATATTTTGGGGTTAGACATGGGATGTGAGAGAGAAAGGAGACTGACTTCATGGGTAGGGAGTGTGGGTCAGTGGTAGAGTATGTTCTTAGCAGACGCAAGGACTTGAGTTGAACACTCAGAACCAAGATGAAGGAAGGAAAGCCAATTTCGGCCAGAGCTCCTGGAAGAATAAAATTGCCATTATTTGGAAAAGGAGAAGACAGGAGATGGAACAGCACACTGGGCAGCCGGAGAGGCCATCGGTAGTTTCATTTGGCTCTCATAAATTTGAGCTGTCCACCAGATATCCAAAGGAGCTGTTGAACACACCATTCGATAAACAGGCCAGAGATTCAAGGGGAGAATTAGGCTGGAGTTATGCACCCGGCAGTCACCGTGATCTCGGCAATCTTCAAAGCCATGAGCCTGGATGAGGTCACCTAGGGAGTGGGTGCAGAGAACTGTTCAGGGATTGAGCCCTGGAAAACGTGTGCTGAGATCCTGGAGTCCCGAGGCACTAAGACACAGACGAAAATGAGCAGCCAGAGGGGAAATCTGAAGGGTGTGGTGTTGTCCTCAGAGCCAACTAAGGAAAGTAATTCGGAAAGAAGAGCCAGTAACTGTGTTAGATGTTGCTGGTGGGTCAAGTAGCAAGAGGATAGAGCCTTAACTAGTGGTTTTAGCAACACAGGCAGGTCTGATGTGAAAAGATAGCTGTGCCAATCAGATTCCTTGATTCAGGAAGTGTAACAAAAGAATAGAGAGAGACTGCTGCGGGGAACAATGGGCGCCAATGTGGACAGTCTTTTGCATGGCTTTTTGCATTGCTTTTTTCCCCCAGCAAACAGTAAAAATAGCTAACCTTTATTGAGTGGTGGCCCTGTGCCAAGAATGCTATTCTGATGCCTATTTTTAAGTAGGGACAGCGGGGCTCAAAAAAGTCAAGTAACTTGCCCCAGGTCACTCAGTTGATAAGTAGTTGAGCTGGAATTCAAACCCATCTCCTGCATTTAATTACTAAACTGCTGTTGCGGGTGTTTAGTTAAAGGGAAAACCTATACTTAGGTATGAAACTCACATTTCTAAAATATCAATTTGGGGTCAGATACCTTGTGTGTGAACACAGTTTCTTTCTGAACTCTCACAAATCCCCTGAGTGGAAAGCTATCACTACTATTGTCATTTTAAAGACGAGAAAAAGGAAATGATAAAAAGTGAAGTACCTTGCTGGAGGTTTCATGCGACAGAGGCAGTAGGGGCAGAACCCAGACCGAAGACAGTCTCAGAGAATTCTGCTTAGCCTCTGCCCAGTCTGTGCGCATCTACCCTACCTTTGTCTGGGAGTGGGCCATGAACAGTAAAGCTCGGGGACCCTCCAAGAACTGGTGCTGCCCTTTCCTACAAGCCCATCATTTTGAGCACACTTGTGCGTTCCAAGGATGTGGTTCTCTGAGATAACCCAGGCTGAGTCACTCCAGCAGTCCCACAGTGGAGTTCTCCAGAACCAGACCGGAGCTCTCTCCATGAACAGACCCCCCAATATGAGGGTGTAGGCTGAACACAGAACAGCATCCCCCCTCCTGAGCTTCCATCCACACACGCTGGGCCTCTCCCTACCTGGCCAGTGGTGAGGGAACGGCTGTAGCCAGGGATGGAGCTTCGTGGGTGGATCCGGGGCGGGACACAGCAGCTGAAAAAGGTCAAATTACCAGAGTCAGAATCAGGCTGGACTAGGAAGTGATGGAGGGCGAAGGATAGCATTAGACTTCTGACAGGTCGTATTCTCCAAAAGTCCCCAAAGGAATCTTCCAGGAGACTGAGTAAAGAGATTCCTCCACAGAGGTATGCAAACAAAGGCTACGACCAGGCAAGCCCCCACTCATATATGGAAGAGATTCTCCAGTTAAACCCTAAGCAGGGCTACTCCCCCCCCATTGGAACCCATTCTTCACACCCCTCCCAGCATCAGCTCCCTACACCCACCCATCCCTCCCTTGTCCTTACTTGATCCGGGCCGTGTCCACACTGGAGGAGCGGCGGGAAGCGAAGCGCCGGGCAACTGCTTTGGGAGATGTCTTGGGGCTGCCATCTGAATCTCCACTCTCCTCATCCCCCATGGCTTTGATGTAGCTGCCACTCCGCATTCTGCGACAGGGGATCTCCCCATCCTTGCCACCCGTGGGGTAACCCCCCCAGTCATCTTGCGGCACCTGCAGAGACAAGGGCCTCTGTCTCTCCGACATGTCTACGGTCAATCAAGAGTTAAGGCTCCAGTAGGGGGCGCTCTGTCCTCCTGGGACAGACCACACCAAGAGCATCCAGAAGAGAAATAGGAAAAGGTTGCAGGCTTTCCCTTCCCTCAGGGGAGGTGCTCCACCATGCTCCAGGGACCTTTTGCTGCTTAACTGAGGCCTATCTAGAGTGTAGGGGGCAACATGTCAGGAGTCAGGTATGGAGTTCAGGTTGAAGATTACAGACCTAAGTGACCTGTGTCCACTGTGCTCCACTGTAAGGCATCCCTTTCACCCCTCCTTCCAAGAGGCTTACATTACTCAGGCTCTGCTCTTGCCCACCCCGCCCACCCAGCAAGGAACCACAGGGGGCCTTATGCAGGGAGCACTCAGATTTGTGTTCAGGGGAGCTCTCAACAGCCCTGACAGAGGCTGGGTGGTAGAGGGCCAGGAGCAGCCCAGCAGTGCAAGTGGAGGGAGGCTAACCAATTAGGAGGCTGAGACTGTGATCCAGGCAAGAGATGATGAGGCCTAAATTAAGACAATGACAGTGAGGGGGGAAGAGAAGGAAATGGAGATGAGAGGTGTTAAGCAGCCTGATTAGCCTGGGGTGGGGTAGGGAGGAGCTAAGGATGAGTGGAGGCTGAGGGCTGAGGACCTAGGGGGCGGTGCTGTCGCTCACGGAGCCACGGAGTGTGAAGGCAGGTGAGAGCGTTGGTATTGAGCACCTCCAATTTGGCCTTGAGCTGCAAAGCAACTGGTTGGAATGTTTGGCTCTGGGGCTGGAGGCAGACATGTGGGAGTCAGGGGCTGTGACTGGATACAGAAGAATGAAGGCGACAGCCCAGAGGAAAGAGGAAGAGAAAACAGAGGAGATATCCACTGTCATTTAAGAAGGGACTGGAAGCAAGGAAGAAGAACCTGTGAAGTCACCTGTGAAGGAGTGGGCAGAGGGGTAGGAGGGAAGGCAGGAGAATGCCATGTCACAGAAACAGGAGACATTTCAAGAATAAAAGAGTCGATTATGTCAAATGCCACAGTGTGCTCAGAGGTTAGTAACTCAGGCTCAGGAATTAGAAGATCCCTGTGAAAAGTCTGGCCTCATCCCTCGCTAAAGAAGTATATGAGCAAACTGGATTAACCTCAAAACATCGGTTTCTTTGCCTGAGGACTGTAATGGTAATTATGCCTTCATCGGAAGGCGAGTAGGAAAGACAAATAACCCAATACAGGGCCAAGACATAGAAAGTGTTTGAGGGTTTGTTTGTTTCTGGTAGTCCAGACTGGCCTTGAGCTCACTGTATAGCCTAGGCTGGCCTCGAACTCATAGCAATCCTGCTGCTTCAACATTCTGAGTGTTGGGATTACAGGTGTATGCTACCACACCTGGCAATAAATGTTAACTATTAGTATAGACCTGAAAAATGTTTCAGGGATAGCTCCCCAGATGACCACTCAGGCCACTTCAGAGGACAGAGAGTGTAGTAAAGGGGACAATGGAAGAAAGTGACAAATAGGAGTCCGTGTTCTAAGAACTTGGATATGAAGAAAAGAGGAGGGAGCTATGATTTTTCATTAGGATAAAATCAATCTGGGTATTTTTTTTAGGATGATAGAAAGAGCCAGTAGTGACATTCCTTAAACACAGGAAAAAGTGAAGGATGGAGGGACCCTGAAGAGATCAGCTATGCCTTGGTTGAGGGATCAGACTGGGACTAATGGCCCTGGCTTTGCCTCAGAGGAGTCCAAGATGGCCACCCACACTGCAGGGAACGAAGCTGAGGAGGGATGTGGAGAGGGCAGGCAGGGCAGTGGTCACTTAAAACATTCAAAAAGAACAGGATGAGGATGAGGTTCTGACAGGGGCAAGATTCAGAAGCATGGGCTTCAAGGGGAGGGTGAGGCTAGATCAGACAACAGGACTCTGTGTGAGAATGGGGAATCGGGGATACGATGAGCCCCTGGAAGAAGCCCCAATGGAGGCTAACAGGGCAAAGCAAAGGGTCAGGGCTCCATCAAATAATGGGAACATAGGAATGAGACAGGGGCCAGAGAGATGGCTCAGTAGAATAAGTGCTTCCCTGGCAAGCTCAAGGGCCTGAGTTCAATCCCCGGTTCTGAAAAAAGAAAAAAAAGAAAAAAAAAAAAAAAAAGGAATGAGACAATGCTCTACAAAGGAACATGGGCCCAGAGGGAAGGAACCTAGTTTAAGGGAGGGCTGCTGTCCACAGAGGGAAAACAGCTCAACAGAGAAACTGGGAGTCCAACAAAGACACCTAGTCTCACGGGACTGGCCTCCTCCGCTTTTGGGCTAAGGGAGTACCACACTGCCTGGAAGGTTCCTGCATCCCATTGGTTCTCCCCCAGGTAGGCTCAGACCTCCTAGTCCCAAGATGCCCCAGCACCCCAGACCTTGAGATCATCCTCTTTCCTTACTCGACAGAAAGGAGCAGCAGGCACGCCAGCATAGGGGACAGACAGGGCATGCTCCACCACACCGCAGGGCTCCCACTCTGTAGCCACTGCAGAGCTCTTCGCTCCTCTGCAGGACACTGTGACGTGCATGTTAAAAAGGAAGCCCCCAGGGAAGCAGCAAGGAGGAGCAAAATGGTGGCAAGGCTCCAGGGATGGCAAGGGCTCCATTAATTCTCCATTTAGAGCACTTTCCTAACCAGGGAGGGGGCAATCCAAAAGCCAATGCACATATCCTGAGTCCCTGAAGTCTTTCCTGCTTTTACTATGGCCCTATGTGCTACCTTGGGCTTTCAGGATTCCCCCAGAAGAGCCCTCACATGGGAACGACTTATCAGAAGGTCAATGACACCCAAAAGACACACACAGGCTCACTTCTGCACACCTCTGAACATGCTGCAATCTCTTCCTGGAACACCTCTCATCTGCACCCAACTAACTCCAACTCCTCCCCAGAGATTCAGCTCAGGAGCCATGTCTCCCAGAAGCTGTTCCAAGCCACCCCTGGACACCACCACCTGGTAGGTGAAAGGCTCCCTCTGTGCTGTGCACCAGTGGTGCCCAGCATCCTCTTCTATCACAGCCTATCACCTTACATTCCACCTCCTTCCTTGCTTGTTCCCTCTACACTGTGAGCTCTCCCAAGCAGCATCTGTGTCTTCACCTCTGTGTCACTGAACAAATGAGGAATTCAAGTTTGGAAGACATCCTTACCTGTTGGATCTCTGGAGCTTCTATGGGCTTGCTTTCTTTTTAAAACTATGGGAGAGTTCAAGAAAACATTATGCACTGGATGAGGCTAGGGGTTACTGCTCTTAGCCTCATCAGCAGAGGCCACATTGGTGATAAGACAAAATCCTGGCACCATCTACTTCCAGGAAGCCCTTCCTGGAACTGTTTCAGGACTCAGACTTCAGTGCATCCCCCAACCTACGAGACTGACTCCAAAGGTTCCTCCACTGCCTCACGCTTGTACCATAAAGGGAACTCAAAATGACACACCCAGAAGAGGAATATTCTGGGATCTGACCTTCATATTCAAACAACAGAGTCACCCCGATCTGAGCAGAAAAGATGTCTGGAGAATGCTTTGGGGTAGAAGATCTGCTTTCTAACTGCTGAGCTCCATGCTCAAGGCCAGCTATGCCCAGAGAGCACCCCTATCCTGTCCACTGCCTTCCCTCAGCTTCATTCTGCCACTAACCCCACTAAGATGAAAGTCAGCCTAGCTTTTCCAGAACAGTAGGTCATGCAGATGTTTCCTTGCAATGGATGTACATTGTCAGAATAGAGAGGTCCCTTTGTTGCATAAATAGGGAAACTGAGCCCCCAAAGGGGCTCAAGGTGACACAGTAAGACTGAAAAGGCCCTCCATCACAGGAACAGCTGGCTCCCATCCAACCCTTTCTTTTTCTTTTTTTAAAAATTTTTTATTTATTTATCTCTGTGTGTGTGTGTGTGTGTGTGTGTGTGTGTGTGTGTGTGGCCAGCTCAGCCCAGCAGGGGGCAGGGCTGGCTGGCATGTGGTGCTGGGGGATTGAACTGCGGTCCCTGTGCTTTGCTAAGCTTGTTCTAAGTAGGTGCTTTAGACCACTGAGCCATCTCACCAGCCCCATCCAACCCTTTCTGCTGTCCTTTGCTGACAAGCCTAATGAGGGCTCTGAGGACCTGCCCCACCCCACCTCCCTCATTACCCAAAAGACCTCACCTGCAAATAGTGGTAAGTCCTGGCTTTAGCCTTGGCCTCCGGGCCCAGGAGCCCCTTGCCTGGCCCTGCCCCTGGGTATCCATCCCGGCCCTGACTGACCATCATGGTATGCCAGGCACTTCGCTTGACCGACTGTCCATCCAGCGACATGGACATGCCAGTACAGGCAAGGCAGCGACCTTCTGACCCGCCTGAACGCCCCTTGAAGCTCAAGTCCCGGTAGGAACCATCTGGAGCCTCCAGGCAGAAGGGACCGCCAGGCTCCCCAGGGGGGCGTCCACCCGCCAGGAAGCCACTGTCACTGTCCAAGTTGTCATCGGAGCTCCACCAGCCTGTGGCCTTGGTCTGGTGCCGCCCATCCCCCTTTCGGTCCTTGCTCTTGCTCCTCTTGCCATGCCGGGACTGGTGGTGGTGGTGATGGTGGTGGTGATGGTGGTGGTGGGAGGTGTGAGGTCCTCCAGAGCCTGGGCCAGGGTAGCTGTCACTCGCAGAGCCACCTCTTCCCTCGGCTTTAGGCCCATTATAGTCCCGCTTCCCAGGGGCCTCCAAAGAGTGGGACTTGGCAAAGAGCTTCTGCACAGAGTGAACCAGATGCCGGATGCGGCTGGGGCTTTCACTGCGGGCCTCAGAGGCAGCGCCAGACCCCGACCCAGGCCCGGGCCCAGGCCCACCCGCTGCTGGACCTCGCTGGTATGGTAATGTGTGGAAGCCATCTTGTTGAATGGGCAACTGCTTTTCAAACTGATCCAAAAGTGTGGGAGGCAGGCGGGGGGCTCCCTTGCCTGGTGGGTGGCCCACACAGTCTTCACAGGTGTCAAAGGGGCCCTGGCCAGGGTACATCCTGGGGAAGGTGCTGCTACCCCCCCCAGCCCCGGCCGTCCCTGGTCCGCTCTCAGGGCCTACAGATGGCCCCTCGCTCAGGCTCAGGGGCCCTTCCGGAGAAAGGTGTCCCAGGCCAGCTCTTGGAGCACAGAAGCGGGGCTCGGTGGAGAAGGCCTCCCTGGAGCCCAGCAGGTACGGGGCCCTGGCAGCTGGGCCCACGTCCATATGCTGCTGGTCAGCAAAGCGGGCTGGGCGGGGATGGCTGCCTCGGTCGCCATGGTAACCCCTCATGGCCTCAGCAAAGGCTCTTCATAGTGTTGGGGGCCAGGCCCCAGGAACCTCCTGGGAAAATAGGGAAGAAGAGGGATTTGAACTGAGCAACAGGCCTCTTCACCTAAAACCATCTTCAAATGGGCATTCTTGTATGCCTTTAAATACATATCAATTTATTGTGATTAAGTGTACTATCTTTCCACGAATGGGCTGAACGGTCCTTAAAACAGTCATAATAGGCAAAGATGCAAAGGCAGAGAATAATCTCATCATTTGTCAAAGGCTGCAAATTTGATAAATACTTATTCACAAGAGCAAATCTCCCAGCCAAATGGGTTTTTTAATACCCTTAGATTATAAAAAACAAAAGGAGGGCCAAGCAGACCCAAAATATTCAAAGAAACTATTCATTAGGTGAACTAGCTTTTAACAAGCTGGGTTCAGGCAGATTGAGCCAGAGCCATACCTCTGTCCCAACCTTACCCAACACCACCTCTCTGCTGCAGCTGCCAGGCCTCAGGCCCACAGCTCCCCACACTGTGACTAAAGAGAACCCTGGGCCCAACTCTTCCTGTACCCTGTTCTTTCCACCTGGCTGCACGCTCTTTCTGTCTGCCTTCAGGACTGAGACAAGAGGAAAAATCTGAAATATGTCCTTTTCTTTTCTTTTCTGTGTTCCAAATATTCCCCCAATAAAAATTCCCTTTTGCTTTCATACCCCCTTCCCACTGGAGTGGAGTCTTAGAGAAAAGCCACAGAGGAGGAACACTGTGGTCATACAAAGTGACATCTGAATCCCCAGGGGGGCCTGGAAACCAGGGTTCCTCCTCCCAGGAACAGAGGGCTGGTAAGCAGTGAGATGATGGAGAAGCAGCTCTGGAACGAGTGTCCCAGCCCCCAGCCTGGGCTTGCCAAGGCTACAGGACAGAGAGGTCAGCTCTCAGCAAGAGCTGCCTCCGATCACTGTTCCAGGAGCTGCCAGGACAGGAGCTACAGCAGGAGGGGGTGACAGCAGGAAGGACAGGGACGGAGGAGCTGGCAGACGGAGCCCTCCCTCATCTCAGACCAGCTCCTGGGCCATCTGCTGACTAGGAAGGGATGACAGTCTCAAAGACTCCAGACAGCAGAACCTCTGAGACTCAATCTCCCTTCCTCCTAGCCTGGCCTCCCCACACCCACCCTGTTAAAGCTTCTTCCAGATCCTGCTCACAGCTTATCTCTTACTAATTCCCATGCATTTGCTGTGTACCAGGTACACTGCATACCTCACAGTCTTTACTCCCATTGAAATCTTGTAATGTAGAGATTATCCACATGTATCCATGAGCAAATGAAGCTCAAAATGGTGGGGTCACAAAGACAGTAAATGGGTGAATCATTCTGAATCAAGGTTCAAACCCAAGCTACTGAAATTTGAGAATCTGAACCTAATCTCCATTTCCTAGACTTTCCTACCACTCACCATCTGGGATGTCCCATCCTTGATGTCAGGATCGCCACCACCAGGCAGATTCCTAACTTCAGAAGGCTCAGGACCACTGGCTCCTGGCAGGAAAAAAAAAAAAAAAAAAGAAGTAGTCAGCAAAAGTGGAAAACATTTTCCTAGGACTGGTCTCTGGCCTTGACAATTTTCTTTCCCAGCCCCCCACACCAAGACTGATTTGATCCCCCATGATGCAGAGCTTTCAGGCCCCCAGGGAAATGAAGTTGGTAACATTATGCAAATACATGCAAATGAGCTCACAGGTTGGACAACCTCCAACTGCAGGTGTCTGCATGATCTGTCCGTGGTGCTGAGCCACAGCAATTTCATTGCCCTTAAATGTGGCTGCATTCCACAAACATTTGTTGAGCAGCGAGCATGAGTAAGATTCTGAATGAAAATTGTATAGAGGTAATTTAAGAGTGGCCCCTGTCCTCAAGGGGTCCATAGCCTAGCAGGAAAACAACCTCTTACTTGACGGTTACTTGAGGTCCCTGTATTTTTGCACAAGCTGTTCCCTCCTAGAAACTCTGCTCATCCACCCTCAAATTCTCCCCTTTGCTAACACTCATATTAAGCTCTACCTTCCCTTCAAGACTTTCTGTACTCTTATTCTGGGTTATGCCTCTCTATAGGGCTTTTATAACATCCTTGGTAACCCCATGAAAGCAGCTATCACACTGCACTAAAATTGTGTCAGTCTCTATCTCCACCCCACTCTCGCTACAATGCAGGGGAAAGTTCTGCACACTAGAAACCAAGTCCTATTTATCTCTAGATCTCTAGCGCCTATTCCAAGGCTCTGGCCAGAGGATGCCTGGCTCATTAATAAATATTCACTGGGTAGATAAGTATATGACTGTGTTGGAGAAAAGTGCCAAAATGTTAGGCTCCAACGAGTGCAAAACCAGATTCAGTGGAGAGAAATCAAGGTAGACTTCCCAGAGAAGAGGGTATTTGATTGGTAGAATATCTGCAGACAATGGTATGAGACAGGACAATGTTCATTGGAGGAATTAGTAGGCACAAAGTAGATGAGGTGTGTAAACAAATGATTCTGATGGGTGGGCTGGGAAAGTTCCAGAAGACAGTTTAGAAATTGTAACAACTGGGAAGAACAGAGAGAGTGATAAGGAAAGATGATTCTGAAGTTTGCAATGGTCATGACTGGAAGACTAACGATGCCATTATTAGACACAGGATTGTCAGGAAGAAGAGCTAGTATTGCAAGCATGATTAATAGCTGTGGAAGGGAAACAGACACCAGGAGGAGTTTCCTGACCTAAGGGGTGGGAGACAATGAGGAAAACTGTGGAATCCTAGGTATGAGGAGAGGGTAAACATGCTCAACTGCCAGCCCATCCTAGGCCCTAGACTGGAGACTGGATGACCTCATGCCTGTCAACTGGCTAGCTCTATGACAGTTCTTCTCCTCCACTGCTCTTTTCTGGGATAGCACAGGGGACTTCAGATCAAGACGGCTGCTTCACTAGCACTTGGAAGTGAAGCAGCCATCTTTGACAGAAGCTTTGATAGTCTAGCCCTTCATCTATGCCATGCTCCTCTTCCTGACCTAGGCAGAACCTGTGTCTGAAACTCACAGCACAAAAGGTCACTGCAGCAGAATCCCACAGCTCTCTATTGCTATGTTTGTGGTCATATCAAGCTGAGCTTCACACTGTACTTGCCAGTGGTGGGTGATCTCAGGTATTCTCTGTCCCAGCTTCACAAAGGTGCTGCCACCAAGTCCCTGAGTTATCTGTCATCAAGATCTTATCAAACCTCTGTCCCTGAAGCATCAATCCCTCCTTTCCTGGCTCTAGTCTCAGAGGAAATGGGCCTTGTAATTCCTCCTCACCAAACAGACCCTGCAACTCCCTTCCCCACATCCTGTAAGGCAACATTTTCTAGTGGAGAAAGTACAATCTGACAAGTGACCTAACTTTGCAAAGCTTGATGACATCTGCTCACCCATACCCACGGCTTTAATGGCTACCAAGACACGCCTGGGATTACAGGCATGCCCCACCATATGCAGCTTCCCAGTCTCCCTTCTAACTCGGAGCCATATGATTCCATTTTGGTGAATGAAATATACATCAAAATACAATGAGATTTCTGGGAAAGATTCTGCCTTTGGGACAAAGTGAGTGGGGCTTGCTAGTGCCATTCTTCCTTTGGGTGGAATGAAATCTTGATAGCTAGAGGTAGGGTAGCTATTTTGCCAACATGAGAGAAAGGCCTTGAGATTTCCAGAAATGTTAGGTCTGGCACCCTCAAGCCATAGAACCAATGAAAGCAGTTGCCTTTCTCCAGGCCTCTCTGTGATAAGGCACACACTCTTTTAAATCACTGTTGGCCAGGTTTCCTGTATTTGCAGCAGAAAGCACTGCTAATGAATCTAACTACACCTCTAAACACCACCGTCTGCCTGTGCATCTGCAGAAGTCTCTTAGCTGGGCTTCGGTTCTCACCCTGCTTCAACCCAAGTGATCATCTGGAAATGTAAATATGGTCATGTGACTTCTCTGCTTAAAATTCTTCCTTGGCTTATTGGTATCCTTAGGAGAAAGCATTCAGCCAGGCCTGCAGAATCTGGCCCTTCCTCCTCTCCCAACATCCTCTCACCACAAGCTCCCCCTCGCGCTCTCTGCTTTCACCAAGCCAAGCTTTGTTCAGTTCCTGGCCCTTCACATCATGGAACCTAGTTCGCCTGTCCAGAGAGCTTTGCCCGCCCACCTCTGCCTCGCTAGCTCTTGCATACCTCTCAGATCTCAGCCCAGTTGTTGCTTCCTCAGGGAAGCTTTCTCTGGCCTGCCTGACTAGGTCAGATCCCCCTGCTGTTTGCTCTCAAGGCACCGTGTACCTGGCTCTTACATTGTTACCATTTTAAATTTGTGTAATTCTGAGACTGCCTGTCTCTCCCTCTAGAATATAAGTTCCACAAAGGAATTTAATCCATTTTATTCACTACATCCTCCCCAGCTCCCGATACAATGGTTGACATGTGGCAGATGTTTGTTGAGTGAATGTGAGTCTACAAAACACTAGACCTTTTCACTTACGGTGTTTTATTTAATTCCCAAAACTGTTCCAAGGGACAGCTATTATCCCTTCTCCCAATTAAAAGAAAAAGAAACTGAGGCTTACAGAGGCTAACTGACTTCCACAAGATCCTACTGAGTGCTGGTCACAAAGGCAAAAACCAAACCCAATGACTCCCAAGCTTTAGTTTCTCTCCTGGCTGTGCTGTGAGCCTGCAGGAGTCAAATTCTTAAATGCCATTCTAAAGAAACACAGTTATGAAAGTTAACCTGTTGTTTTAAAACAAATAAACAAATAAAAAGACCTCGTCTGTATCACACACTCCACAGCTCACCAGAGCATGGTTTGGCCTTTTGCCCTTGGTAGTAAACATGAGTTCACATCAAGTCTAAGGTCAGGTAGGTACAGAGCAAAGGAAAATCCCCGAAGCCCCATGACCATGCTGGCAGCCGCTGCTGTCTTCCCCATCGTACTGCACCAAGTCATCTCTCCACTATCCTGGGACACAGAGAGGTGCACAGCCGGGGAAGCTCTGGGCCACCTCTGCCACCGTCTATGGCTGGCTGGGAAGTGGGAAGCAAAGGAATCTGGGAGGGTGCCGCGAGTGACAAATTCTTCTCTGATATATCTCCAATCTATCTGGGAATGGAAGAAGTGGCACAGATGTCGTCACCAAGAAATTACCCAATTTAGCACCAACTACACAATCCAGCAATTAGTTTCTTAAACCGGAACCTGCTAGGGGCTGCCAGGCTGGTGGGGTTGTTGCTACAAATCTCACTGGGAAACCAGCTGTGTAATTCGCCAGGAGGTTGTCACCCAAGCAATTACCTTCCAGAAAAAGAATGGAAAGTGGGGGAAGGAAAAGGACTGCAGAGGAAAGAGTTAGAGTGTTTTCTCTTCTTCTCCCCCAGGGCCCTGCCCAACCAAATCAGTTGATTTTCCTTTCTTGAAACCTCGGTGACTCACAAATTCCCTGGATGAAAGCAGTTATTGGCGTGGACTCCGTCATCAGACTGAGTTCAAATCCCTTTCCCCTCACTTGTTAGTTGTGTGTACTTGGGCAGGTGATTCACCTCTCTTATTCTCTCATCTGTAAAGTGGGGATAATATGAAAGCCATCATAAAGGTATAATGATGTGATGGTTAATAAAGCAAAGCATACGAATCCCTTGGCACTGTACTAGCATGTGGCAAATAATAAAGGTAGCTGTCATTATTTGTTGTTTTATTACTTCCTTCATTGGTTTACAACGTGGCCTTCAGGAGGTTACTTACTCTCTCTGAGATAACCAGCTAAGGCCAAAGATACTCTGCTGGAGGAAAGACAAGTCATTCTTAAGACTGTCCACATCTGGAGACCCAGGGATCTAGATGTGCCTGCCGAAGGCCAGTGTCTCTGAGGTTGACACAAAGTAATGCTTTGGGCAAAGACAAGGGTTTCAAAATCCAAACATTAGATGATTTACTCTTTTCTCCAGAAGCTTCTGGGACAGCTACAAGCTGGACATGATAGGGCAGAAAGCAGCTAAAAAGTACACGTGCTCCCTGCTGGGGGGTCAGTCCTCTCTAATCCCCCCCCACAGAGCCCACGAGGTCATCCCCAGACTAACTGCAATATATCAGAACTTACTGCAAGTAGGACACTCAGCATTCACTTTGCTGCTGTGGGGCTGGATTCCTTCATGCCCATGGAAGAACTGTAGGTGCCCAAGGACCCTCAAGCTTCAGATCTACCTATCACCCTGTGATGACCCAACCATCATGGCTGGGATTCTACCTCAGTTTCCCTGGCCAGCTGCCTGTATCCCCTGACCTGACCGCAGCTTGGGTAGCAGGAGCTTTGTGTCTAGCATGAATGGCTAGTCCACAGGAGCCCTAACACAGAGCCTCCCTCCTGCAGCTCCCATTTCTGATCATTTATCCACAGTCCTGCTCCAATGCATCACGTCTTCCTGCCCTTGACCAATGTGCTCAGATGCCTTTGGCAGCATCTCTGTAGCTGGGCTGGTCCCCTGATCCCTGGCTTCCCACTACCCAGACCTGTGGCTGAAGTCACAGCATGCCTTGTGAAAAGGTCCCCAGGCCTTGGGACCCCAAGGAAAATTCTCTTTCTCCTACACACTCTGTCCCAGAAAATGGAGGACAAAAGAAGGTCAGAATGGAAGGGGCGAGGGATGTGATCTTATTTATTCACTTGCATTACTTTAATCAACTCTTATTGGGACAGGAATTTTACAGTAGATGAGTTTACTGTTGCAAAATGCTCAAGACATTGAGGCACATCTGAGTCTAAATGCATTCCTGACTGGCCAGTGCACAGCCTGTGAATAACCCACAATACCTATAATCTCTTTGAAAATCCCACCTCAGGGGGCTTTGCACTTGATGTTCTCTCTGCTGGAACACTCTGCCCCAGATATTCCCATGGCTTCCTCTGTCTCATCTTTTGGGACTCAGGAGGCCTTCCCTGACCGTCCACTCTAGCTAAAGCCAAGCCTCATCTCCCAGGTTTGCTCTACATCACCGTTTCATTGCTCTAATAGCACTGATTGCTCCTTCAAATTGTTTTCTTCATCCATTGCACATTTCTGTGTCTTCCCACAGTAGAATATCAGCTCCAGGAATGGCGGGGACTCTGCCTGCTTGTGCTCAGCAGTGTTGTGAGCGTCTAGGGGAACACACTAACAGGTGCTCAGAAAATATCTCTTGCATAAACGAATGTCTTCCTCTTCTGCCTCAACTGCTCTCCTGTGCACAAGAGGCTTTCCCTCAGAAGGCTTCAGAGAGCTCTGGAGGATCTGATACAGGAAATCCTGATTCCAAGCCCAACTTTGCTATCTCATTCGTCTAGGTTCTCTCCTAGATGTGTCATTCTGCACAGCAAAAGTACAGGAAAGGAATAAGAGTAAAGAGATGGCTCTCCCAAGACCAAACAGAAAACATGAGGCTACGAGGGGGAGCCCCAGGCTGCACTGTGGGAGCAAGGCCTGGGGTCAACTGCCAGTCCAAGAAGGTCTCTTCCCTCAACACCACTGGGCCCCAGCTCCTTCTTCGGCTGGTATTATGCTGCTGAGAGGCTCCAGAAACTAAAGTGTGAACTTCCTTTTCCACAGCTTCCAAAAGGCCTTTGAGACACAATTCATACTGATTGGCCCCATCTCTCATGACCAACTGTTTCCAATCCATTTTTAGCTATCTCATCCATCTCTGTCAACTGAACTAATTCCCGGGCCATGATGCCCAGTTATAGCCACCGTCCCCTTCCTGAAGAGCTCCAAGACCCCCTGATAACAAGAAGCAATCCCAGGAACAGAACTCCTGTGAGAGCCTGGCCAGAGATGGCTGGGAAGAGACTGTAGGCTCTGGGTCTTAAGCCAAAGTGTTTGAGTGAAGAGCCCAGGTCCAAGGTACTAAACACAAACTGTAAGGAAGTCCTTTTGTCTCTCGCCAATTCAGTTTCCCCATTTTCAAGTAGGGTTAGGAATAGTCCCTTTCTTGTTATGATGTACTGAGGATTAAGGTAATGCAAGCAAAATGTCCAGCATAGCACTGAGGATTAGCTATTGATAATAAGGAAGAACCTGTTTAAATGCATGAGAATTAGACACAGGGCCTTAGAGAGGGTTTCTCACATAGCTTCAGGCAAAGGCTGTGGCTATCCCTGATTGGTCCGCTTCAGAAATGGGTACTCTGAAAGCTCAGTGGTTTCATGCCTGTAGGAATTTGTTTGCCTAGAGCCCTTTAGAAGACCTCCCACAACTTGAGCATGCAAGAGAGAGCTGAGCATCCCCAGCAGCCAAAGATGATGACATCAAGAAAATTAAAGGCCCTTCAATCACAGGAGCCTGCAAGAGTCTCCGTAGCCCGGACTGGCAATCTCCCTTATAACTCCAGGAATATGGGAGGGAAAATCTAGCAACTTTATAGGTGGGTACCAGAGAGACAATGCTATCGGCATCACCAAGAGCAACTTGTCTTTTTCTATCTGAGCCTCAACTTTCTCATCTGTAAAATAGGGATAATGATAACTACCTCCTCAGGTTACGACAAGGAGTAACTAAGCGGATCTATCCAGGTGGTCAGGGTATTCGTCTCCATGTATTGGTTTCTCCTGGCTCTGGCACCCTGGTCCCTTTCTTTCATTTGTATGTACTATGGGCTAGTGCTGTCCTAGCTTCCAGGGTGCCACAAGTCCTGAGCCTGCCAGAGCCAGAGAAGAACAAGTGAAAGACCCAATCTATGCCAGAGAATCATGGGATAGGAACTGTTCATCTAGGTCAGGCCCATGGCCTTCCCTACTCCCAGCCTAAGACTCTGGCCCCTCTGTGGAGCTCAGGGCCTAGAGCTGCCTGCAGGCTTAGCAAATGTTTCTGTGTGAGCTGGGCCAGGACTTTCCAGCACTATGGCCCTTCTGCTACTTCTGGGCCTCTCTCACAGGAAAAGAAAGCACAGCACTGGGTCCCACACAGCCCTTTACAACTGACTGCAGTTATGTGCAGGCTGATTCCAGGGTCATGTGGGAGTATATCCCACCCCTCTGCTCTACCTGACCCTGACCCTGACCCAGCCTCAGGGAAGTCTAAGCCACAGCTCTCCTCTGTGAATTTCTGGTCTTAGGAGGAGAGAAGAGAGTAGAGCACCAGAGACCCAGAGGGGGGAGTGTGTAGAAAGGGAAAGTAGAACAGACTATAAGACCCTCATGCAGAAGGTCTGTCTCAATCTTATCCCTGTTGTGCACTCTCTTCCAAGAAGCCTTCCCTAAGAGTGCCCTCCTCATCAATCCCAGGATGCAGCAGGAGCCACCTCCTCTTGAGTCCCATACTTCTATTTAGCACAGAATGATCAACAACTGTTCACAGGCCATGAGCTCCGAGAAGGCCAGGCTTCATGTGATCTATCACTGTTTGGGCAGAAATAGCATACAGTAGGTGCCCAGTGAGCTCAAGTCAGCAAATGAGCCACCAAGAAGTAGCATCCCACTGCTGATACATAAAGAGAAGGGGACAAACAGGAGGAGGAAGGGGAGACATCACTCCCTGAAGCTGGGCAGAGCTGGGCAGAGAGGGCAGAGCTGGGCCAAAGGGATGTGGTTTTGCTGAAGAGCTAAAGTGTCTCACTTAGGAGGTGGGCGAGCAGAGCTGGGACTGACTCAAGCATGGAAGGGACAACCCCTGCTGCCTTCCACCCCTAAGGTTCAGCTCTTTGAATGCCTGCAACTCCACAGGTGCCATGTTAAACACTCTTGATGCATCTCCTCGTGTCATTCTCACAGCTGTCCTACAGAGTAGGTACCACCATGAGTCCCATTTTACAGATGAGGAGAGTGAGACCTAGAGTGTAAAGAAAAGTGCCCAAATGGGTTCTACCATACAAGTGCAAGAACAGGGATTTGAATATAAATCTGACACTCTCAACTACCAGGAGCCACCCTTCCCTCACAATGGCCATGCATGACCCCAAGACTGCTAAATTCACAGTTTAGCATGTGTTCATCCGGAGGCAAATTGCACAGTCACGCAGTCATGCACATGCCTTCACAGCGCTCGTCCTCACCTGTAGGCATCCCATAATGTACACAGACACACACACACTTGTTCCCTCAGAGGTTCATGCACATTTGCATTTTCACCCAAAGGACACAGATGTTTGTGTGCACAGAAGCTGCACGTGTGCAAACCTTACAGATACACCCACACACGGATCCACATATGAGTGTCTGTGTTCATTTCACAGCTTGGAGGCACCCATATCTGCTCAGTGTCATGCACCAAATCCTCCCCCAACAAGAACTTTATCCATTATTCCCAGATCCAATACTGGGCCCAGGTGAGCAATGATGTTTGCTCCCTCTGGGGTTGGCCAGGAAGCCCAGAGAGAGGGATGAAGGCTCGGCCTGCCTGTGATGGATGGAATTAATCTACTGAGCTGGAGAAACTAAATAATTAAATCCCTAATCACCCCCCAAGCCAGCCCAGGCCAATATAGCTGAGGGAGGGAGGGGGCTCTGAGGCCCAGACCAATATCCAAGGGGGGAGGGGCTTGGGAAGAGAGGCCTAGGCAGAATCCTCTAGAAGGGGTCTCTCAGAGGAACACACTGGCAGGCATGCAGACAGCCAGACAGACAGACAGCCAGACAGGCAGGCAGATAGGCAGGCAGGCAAACAGAATTCTCCCTTTCCACATGGAAACAGAACAGCTTGGGATGACAGGCCACCACCATCCACTAAAACAAGGCAAGAGGAGGGGCGCAGCTCGCCTGCTGCCCTGGATCTCTTCCGGTGACTCCATGGGATGGAAGATGTCTCCTGGTAGCGTAAGGGGCTGACACAGAGGACTCTCAAAATGCCCATGCCTGAGGCAGTCAGTGGCCTCTGCCCAGAACACTTCCTGTAGGCTCAGTCAGGCCTTGGTCCACCCCTGCCCCACCCAGAACAGACTTCCCCTGAGCCAGTACAGATGGCAAGCAAGGACCCCTCTACACAGGTGCACCTGCTTCCCTGAGCAAGGAGACCCAGCACGTGGCAAAGAGGCTGAGGATGGGGCAGAGACCCGTGCAGGGGGGCTCAGGGAATCAGCCTGGGAACAGGCCCCAGCCCGATTGGCTGAAAAGTGGGTCATTTTCTTTTTGAAAGATAGTGAGAAAATGGAGAAGTAGGTCGGGCTCTCATCCCCTCAGCCCCAGGCGCCATCCCCGACTTGCAGTGTGAGGAGAGAGGGAGAAGGCTGCACGTGCCAGAGCCCCACGTCCCCCAGGACCCTGGCCAGGGCTCCACGGTGCAGGAGGCCGAGGTCATCTTTACTTAGGACACCCAAGGACACACACACACACACTCTGATGCCAGGGATGCAATGCCAGCCCCGCCCTGCCCTGGGTGACCTGAAGTGAAAGGCAATGTAGCGAGGGCCAAACGAGAGGACGGGAGGCCAGAACAAGGGCCCAGCAAAGCCCCCTCCTATCCTCACGGTTGAGATGCTTCCTCTCCTCCTTCTCCTCCCTTTCCTCTTCGTCCACGTGGGCAGAGTCGTTGCCATGACACCGCGGGCAGGTGGGCGGCTCTGGCGGCTGTTCGGCCCAACCCCCAAGCTCACAGCCCAGGTGGGAGGGGAGCAGCTGTGGCACCCCAGCCCCTATCTCTGAAAGCCACAGAAGGGCCCCTACACCCCAGAATCTGGAAAGGCTTCCAGCTCTGGGCTCTCTGGATGGAGACAACCCAGCCCTAGACTAGGAGGTCTGGAGGAGGAACTTAGAGATCAGGGAGTGGTTTGCAGCAACAGGGAAAACCCACCACTCTCAACAGCCCCCCTTCCAGCTTGGCCCACAAACTAATTATCCCCTTCATGCAAGCAGCCACTTGGTCCTGCCTGAAGTCTAAGCTTAGTTCCTCATTCTGCAACTCAAGCGTAATACCCTCATAGTCTCTTGGGAGAGAGGAAAATAACTAAAGTTGAGACTCAAGAGAAACTCCTCCCCTACTGTCAATGCCCAGACTGTCCTTAGAAACTGGACTTCACATCACTAAGAGCCTGGGATGGGGCTGACTCTCAAAATCATCCCTGGCGAAGGAGTCCACCCCACTGAGAAAGAGCCTAGAGTGGAACAGGGAGGACACTGCTTTAGGACGTCTGGGCCATGCCTGAGCCCTCTCGCTCCACTTGCCAGTCCTTCTCCTGGTGAGGTCCACAGGCCTCTCTAGGTATCTCTAACTCTGTCTGTGACTCTGACACCCTAAGATGCTCCTATTGCTCAGGATCCTACTTAGTCCCTATCCCTGTTCCCCTAAGACAGGAGCTCCACAACCTGAGGGCATGGAATCAGAGAGACCAGGCTTAGCAGCCCTCTGCAGCCTGGCTGGCAGAGGTGGGTGTATGTGGGATGGTGGTGATAGCATCCAAAGTGAGGGAGAATGGCAGCCAGGGCTAGCTGGAGGACATCCAGATGGTTGTGGGGCGTTCGGGATCACATATACACATATAGACACTTTCTTCCTTAGCCTTCCCCTACTAAGCACACATACTGCGCGCATATATGTATGCACGCGTGTGCAGACACCTGCGCTTCGCCCCTCCTTTACTCCAACTCCTCTGCCAAATTTTCTACATCACGTCACCCTTATACTAATTTCTCATCAAAGCTATTGCAACAATTTCTTTACTGGTATCCCTGCCTCATATCTTGTCCTACCTGGATCCATCCTCTTCGTAAGCTGCCAGTCTGACCCGTCTATAATGTGTTCATTCAACACATACATCGGGACAGTCTACCCCAAGCCAGATATTTTTCTGGACACAAGGAGATATAGCAATGACCAAAACAAATGAAGCTCTCATTCTCTTGAGGTTCTCATTCCAGTGGGAAAAGTGAGGCGATAAACCAAAGTATGAGCTAATGGAGTGACAAGTGCTGAGACTTAAAAAATAAAAATTTTTTTTTAAAAAAAAAATATATATATATACTTGGGTGAGGGGGTAGGCTGACAAAAGGCTATTTAAGTTGGACTGCTGGGGAGGCCTCTCCAAAAAGAGACTTGAATAAAGTGAGGGAGTGAGCTGCGTGGAAACCTGGGAAAGAGCATTTGTGGCTGACAGGGAAAGCAGATGC
This sequence comes from Octodon degus, assembly GCF_000260255.1. NCBI lineage: Eukaryota > Metazoa > Chordata > Mammalia > Rodentia > Octodontidae > Octodon > Octodon degus. Next base: position 2,572,040 of record NW_004524706.1, read on the forward strand.
TGAACAGCTTAAGGGCTGGAGCATGTACAACATCTTTAGGGGACAGCCAGGAAACCTGTATAGGCTCTGGGAGGTACTGGCGACTACTGTACACTCAGCACAGTGTTGCTCAGGCTCACGTCCCTAAGCGCTATGAATTTCACTCTGAGCAAGATGCACAGCTACTGAAAAGGCACAACTTCATTGCACTCTTGCCTCTCCTGGAGGAAGAGTCTGTGGAGGAAGGTTTCAAGGGAAGACGTAGGGAGACCATTTGGGACATCTCCTGCCACTACAACATGTTTTCTCCAGTTCCCCACCTGACAAACACCTGCACCACTTCTAAGCTTTGGCTTTCTATGGCTCCTTTACCAAACCTGCCCCTTCCTACACTAGAACCACCTAACCCTCTTTAGGTCTCCATTGTCCTGTGAACATTTATGTGTCTTCAACACTCCTTATACAGCGCAAGACCTTTCACACTCATCTCCAGGTTGTAAGTTGCCTGAAGTCAAACACCATGCCTAGTGTCTAGCACAGCCTATGGTATCTAGTGTCAGGATGAGACAAACAATGCTGAGTGAGTCCACCAGATGAGGCATGTGTGAGGGGAAAGAGACCGATGTTATCCAGGGTGAGGGACACACGTACATGGCAGTGAGTTGTAATCAGATCAGTATTAACACATGCCCACATATTTCTGCATACCCTGTTCACATGTACATATGTTAATGTTTATATAGTTGCTAAATCCCCATATTACTACATACAGTCCTGCACATTTGTTTTTATATGCGCATGTTATAAAGAACACCTAGGTTGGTATGTATGAATTGTGGCATAGACAAGTAATACACACACACACACACACACAGCCTCATATGACATGTATGTGAGGCTTGTGGAAACACTTGGGCCTTTCTAGTATAGTATTATTTGCCTCTTGTTCTTGACTTTTAAAACTTCTATAGTAATATCAATGTTTCTCTTTCCATGTTCTTTTTCCTCTATGCTTCTGAATACCACAGCATCCCAACAACACTAGGCCTAGATCCTTCAGTTGTCCACTAGGCCTAAGCACATTTTCCTCTGCAAACTTCCTTCATAGGACTGGTCAGAAGTTGGCTCCCAAAACATGAGAATTTGAGAGACTGCAGGGAGCCTGTTTTCTGGATATGAGCCATGGGCATCAGAGTGGATCAAGTGCAAGCTAGTGGGAAAATCACTTTTGGAAAACTCTAATGTTCAGTCCGTGTTGTCTATCTTTGATCTCCAGTACCACCACCATCCAAAAAAAAAAAAGGAAATAAGAAAAAGTATCCCTCCTAATCTGTGTCCTGTTTCCCTCTTCCACAAGACATGTAGACAATTTATTCTCACGCATGATTCAATTTACACATGTATATCTATATGTTGATAATTCATGTATGCATGTGTACTATATGTGGCCCCACATGTATGGTCACAATCATGCTTACATTCATATATACACATCAGCAGGAAAGCATACCACATAAGCCACACACACAGTGGTTTAATCACCTTCGTAGTCGTATATATACATGGCTGCATGCAAAATCATACATAGATACACTATATATGTGCCCACACATCCATATAACCATGTTTATACATATACATACAGCCAACTCACACATACAAATGTCCACACATGTAGTCAGACACTCACAGAGATATTCAGTGGCTTCACTCTGTCCACAAAGCCAGAAGTCTACAAACTCTCAAAGTAATACCACAAGTTTCCATCTGCAAACTTGCAAGTCTCTTGCACACACATAAATGGAAGGATGTCTTTTATTCTTTCTCTTTTTTGGGGGGGGGGCATTACTGGGGACTGAAGAGAGATGCCATTGAACTTGGGCTATCCAGAAGTTTTCTCACTAGCTTGCACTTGATTCTCTCTGATGCCTGTGGCTATTCTCCAGAAAGCAGTTTCCATTTGCAAACTTACAAGTCTCCATTTGGAAAGCTGTTCCTGTTATCAACAGGATATATATCCCACTCCTGGACACATCCTATTCTCACTTACTCTCTAAAGAAAGAGAAAGTCACTCTAAAGAAGGGGGCCAAAATTCCTTTGTCCCACACCAAAAGAAACCAGTATTTGCTCAGACAACTTGGGTGGGAACAACCACAAAGCTGGTGCATCTTTTCCCATCTAGAATGCAGTCCCTCCACACATAGCTCTTTAATTCTATAAAAGGAACTGAAGAGGAAATACCACAGCAGATCCTTTTTTCCTCATACTTCAAGGTATGTCCCATCATTCTCAAACTCAAAATTAGGTATCTAAGCAGAGGAACAGCAGTAGGGAGATTAGCTCTGGTCCTAAAATCTCATGGGATACTCCTCTTGAGGAGTAGCTTCATGATATCTAGTGAACCCCCACCCCCATCCAGGGTGAGACCCCTTCTCAGAGAGAGGGTAGACCAGAAGGTCAAAAATATAAAGAGGCTGACCTGGGCCCAAAATAACAAAAGAAGCAAGTCCTTTGGGGAAAAAAAGTAGTTGGTCAGGGAACAGGGAAGAAAGCTGCAGACACCTCCTGGCAGGGAAGCATCCACTGGAACACTAGATCATGAATAGTAGGACTCTCCAAGGGGCCAGGGAAAAGGGGGTGGACATCTAGCATTCCATGTGGGGGTGGAGGGGTGACTGCTTCAGGCAGTAGCAGCAGCTCAAAAGTAAAGTCTTATCAAAGCTGTTATGTAACCAAGGGAGCTGAGTGGAGCACAAACACTTCCCCTCCCCAAACAGGCACCCACACCCACACCCACCACCTCCCAGCACCCACAGCATAGGAAAACTCAGCTCCTCTCAAGCAGCTAGAGAAAGGAGGGATCATTTTGATGAGTTACATCAAAAACATGATGGGTGAAGGGCTCCTTATTAACTAGAAGTCTTATCTGAGAAGGGCGGAACTGGTTCAGTTTGAGGTCCCCAGCTATCACTCCCTTGTTTTGAACGCCCTGACACACCCCATTTCTGCCCAGTGTCTTCTGGAAGCCCTTTCCTCCCTCTCCCCTTAGGAAGGATCCCATTTAAATATTTGATTGTGCTCTTGGGGATGAGAGGTGAGCTGCCATCAGCCTCTCCTGCCTGTTGTTCCCCCACATTCTCATCTGCATGTCCTGACATTTGGTTCTTATCCCCCTGGGATGACAAGGAAGGGACCTGGAAATAACTCCTTGCTCTATTCCCTCATGGTTACAAAGACAGAACTTAAGAACCCATAGACTTGGGGTGACCCTAACCACAGATGAGTTAATGGGGAAGCCATATCCAGGGGAACTAAGGATTGCAACCAGACACCATCCCTCACTTTGAATAATTTCAACTCCCACAGATCTTCCTCCTTCCCTACTGCCCTGTCTCCAGTAGCCTCCTCCTTCTCTTCTCCATGGCACTGAACAACCCCACCCACTCCCTGAATCCTTTCCTTAGAAATCTTCCTCCCCACAAAAGTCTCTCCTAAATGCTTCTTTGAGATAGGGTTGAGAATGGGCAGAGCACAAGACAGGCTTGCAGAAAAATTCAGTGTCATTGTCCAGAATACCAAAGTATAGTGAACAGAGATACCAAGCAATCAGATTGTCTTGAAGTCCTTATCTCCATCCACTCTGGCCCTACTGACTCAGACCCAAGCTGAGTAACCCAGGACCTCCATGAGGCTGAACTTCTAGGACCTAGTAAAGGCTGGTACTTCTTGCACTAAAAATGGTCCCAGTCAAAGAGAACTTACAGCCATAACTTCACCAACCATGCCTACCTCCAGACTAATAGTAGGACAGTTTTGGAAAGAGGAGAATGAGCTGAAATAAGGTAAGAGAAATCTCTTTTTCAACTACCACCAGTAACCATGAGGCCTAGACCTACAAGCACTATGCTCTTAGAAAGTGGGTCATCTGGTAGAATTTTCCTAGTGAGCCTTCAGCACTGCCCAGTTGCTTTAACACCATTATACAGAACACAGCCCCGTTCAGCACTCGGGACAGCTCCAAAGGCACAAACTCCCGCCGAGTACTGATCAGCACTCGGGACAGCTCTCCAGCGCCACTGGCCCAGCTGCCAGAAACCCAGGATGCCAGGAAGCAGCAGGCTTGCCTAACTAAATATCCTCTTTAAAACAGAAGTCCCCTCTTCCCCTACTTCCCTCCCATTCACTGCCATCCACGGGGGCACCAAAGTCCCCTTCCTTCCCTGTATGTCCCAAGGAAGAAAAGAAACCCAGACCCGGAGCTTTGGAGCTTCGCTGAGGGAGCCTACAGCTAGGACCCCACCCACCTCCTTTCAGCCCTGAGCCTCTCAATGCCACTCACAGCTGGCTTTAAAGGCAATGTCCTTCTTAACCATAACCCCCAAAATAAAAGAAATACTCACGTGGGGGCTCCTGGCCCTGTAGGCAGATGTGCTGGGGGGAGGCAGAAAGAGGTGGCTCCCCACACCCTGTTCAGAGCCCCCTTTCTGAAGGAGCCAGCTCCCATCTGGACTGGGGGGAGGAGAGACATGTGGAAGCACTGAGTGAGGGGAGGGAAGAGGGGAGGAGGCAGGAGCAGGGGGACGGCAGGGCGGGGGTGTCGGAATGGGGGTGAGGGAATCCTTTTTAATTTCATTCTCTCCTCATGTCTACATCAGCCCTGCAGGCTCAGCTTTTTAATATTTACACATAGGAAGAGAAGAGGATGAGAAAGAATGGAGCAAAGGAGGCAGGGGCTACCTGAGCTCAAAGGGCACAGAGGCAGAGGCCCTAGGGAGCTGCAAGTGAGCGTGGGACCCTCACATCCTCCCCAGCCCACTCCCACTCTAAGCTCTTGACTGAAAGGAAGAAGAAGGAACCCTGGGACCATCCTGTCCCTTTGTTAACAAGACACTTTGAAGCTGCATCAGAAAAAGATCACATCCCCACCCACATACCTGGACACCCCCACAAACCCAGATTTCTTGGGTGCCTTATGTGCAGATGGTAGAGGCAGTATTCATGCAAAAGTATGTCCTGATGCTTGGAAATATGCATGCCTGTGGGGTGTCATGTGAAAGCACGTGAACATGTCAGCTAGCATGAACATGTACAAGTTTACATGGGCATATTCTGAGTGTAATCACACAACATCCTGTGCAATCAACACAAGCCTATTACCCATACAAGTTAGCAAGCTCCAGCCTCTGCCATTGCACTCTAAGTGAAGTCCCAGGGCCAAGGCGACCCACCTCCCCAGATGCCTTTCCTCCCAGGTCCCTCCATCACAGCCTCACTTTTTCTGTCTGTGACATGGGAAGAAGGGCTGGTGGGGAGGGATGCTGCTGCAGGCCCAGGGGCTTGACAAGTTATTAACAATGATGAGCTGGCAGCTCGTTACCATAACGATGGTGCCACCACCTCAACTCAGCTCAAACCCAGACTCCCCAGACGGCAGGAGGCCCGCTGAGCCAGCAGCCTTCAGACTGGAGGGGGGTGGATAAAGAGGGAACTGAGACATAGTGCTTGCATAGTGAGGGTACACAGCTGTTCTTTCAACCCCCCACAGGGAGACAATGCTTAGATTCCACCAAGTGGGAATGAAAGAAGCTGGGAAAATTTCTTGAACATGGGATGCTAAGATACTGGATGGGGTCTTTGGAAGCCCGTCTGGACAAAAAAAACTTCTGTTGTCATTTGCTCCCTTCACCCCCCATTCCAACAACCTAAAAAGCCAACCAAACAGGAAACCCCTCACTGACTTTCAGTCTATTCATCTATAAAACAGGGACAATTCTATTGACCATTTTCTCTAAACTCCTGGAAGATTGAGTCAGAAAGGGTTTCGGGCGAACTATAAACCCTGCCTAAACCAGACAAGTCCCACAAGTTTCTCTACTCATCTGAAACCCAGAAAGGTAAAGAATTTTCAGCCCAGCTAGAGGCAAAATGCACCAGAAACTGGGTGGGATGAAGGAAAAAGAGCTCAGTCAGATCCAGCTCCAGCATCAGCTGGAGGAGATGTTAGGTGCCAGGCAACCACTGAAAGCAGGCACTGACACGGAAGAAAGCCCAGGAGTCGGGCCTGTGGCTGCTCCAGCCCCTCCCCAGCAGGAACTGAGGAAGACAAGCCCATGGCCTACCTGTATGTAGGTATGACTACAACTCCTTCCCCCCAGAAATATCTGTAGCTTCCTCTCTCTGAGGAAAATCTGAGGTTTGAAGGAGTTACAGCCTTTCACATCTTGACTCTTCACTTCTCCCTAACTCCTTCAGGCTCAGCTCTGATGGGGGTGGGCAATTCAGGAATAGAAAGCAACATGGAGAACTGGAAAGTTCCTGGGCCAGGACTAGCTTAGGAACTCACAAGTTTCTTGTGTGACCTTGGGCTGGGCTCCTTCTTTCTGGGCTTCGGTCTCAATTTGCAATTAAGAGGTTGGACCAAGTCACTTCTAAGGTCCTTCTCCACCCCCCACACTCCCATCATCATTTTATAGCTACATGCAAGCTCACGCCTTTGAAGTGAGTCCCCTGGCACAAATGCAGTGGGCACTGCCTGCCAGATCAGTGGGGTGGGGGGCTGTGTCTGAGGCTGTTCATCCTATGTATGTGTTCCTTTTAGAAACACCTGCCACCCTAGCCCTCCCAGCTCCCTTTTTAGACCCTGATTCACTGCCAACTCACGAAGCTTCTCTCTCCCCTCCCTCCTCTCTTCTCCCCCTCTCTCTCTTTTAGGCATTGGCAGCTGGGTACAGAAAGTGGCCCCAGCATTCAGGGAATGCTGGCCAGAGAGGGAGGGCAGTGCCCTAGTGTCAGAGAGAACACACTGCAGAGTACTTACTACTCTCTCACCTTGGCCCAGCTCAGGACCTTGGGTCACCAACAGTCCTGGGTTGGGGTCTGTCTGTAACACTGACTACCAGTGCATGATTATGGTAAACGCAATTCATCTCTCAAACCTCAATAGCCTTATATGTAAGTTGTCACTAGATTAAGTTGAACCATGTGAAATGGCTGCTCCAGTAGGTTAAAAAAATAAATAAATAACAGTTGAATATTGGCAATTTCATGTGGTTTAATCTAATAACTGCCCTGCCTGTTTCTCAAAGCTGAAGGAGAAATAAGAAGAGTTGAGAAGGAAGCATTTCCAAAAGTCCTGGGCTGACACAGAGGCACTGGTGTGTTCTTATTACTTCCAGAAGCTTAGTACAGACTCACCTGAAGACACTGGGCTGAACCCATGACCCACAACTTGGAAATCTGGGCTTTGACTCGGAGAGAGCCACCTGCTCTGGTGACAAAAGGGCAGACACTTCCACCTGGCCTCCCCAGCTCCTGGTTCTAAGCGGCTCTCAGACTTTATCTACCTGACACAAGCTTCCAGGCCTAAGAAAGAGAAGCGGCACACACAGGGCAGGCTCCTCCTCACTCCAGGCTCACCACCAGCAGGGGTCCAGCATGCAAGGACTTAACCAGCAGGCTCACCTAGGGTGGAACTGGGGACCAAGGTAGGGAGTACCACAAAGCGCTTGTCGGAGCCCTCTAAGGAGTCCCTGGGGAGAGGAGATGAGCTGACCTCTGAGAAGTCTGATCTCCCTGTTCTATGTCCCACCAGGAATTGGGGGGATGGAGCCCAGATGTGGGTGATTCAGAGTGAACCCTGCTCAGATACATTCTCACACAGCCAACACACACATTCAGTCACCTCGGGCACAGATACCTGGACCTACTCGCAGAGACAGTCACACGGACACACACACACATCCATTCATACACACTCACAGAAACATATATAGCCACACACAGTGAATACACACACATACATTCACACACATGTGCACAGATACATGTGCAGTAACGCTCTCCACAATTATTGCACGCACACTCACCCACCACAGTGACACACTCACCGGCACACACAATCACCTACAAATCCACACGGTGACACACTCACTCATCCGTGACACACACACACTCACACCTACAAAGGAAACTTCTCTCCGGGTCTCCCCAACATCACGACTTCTCCCCACAACCAGCCGGCTACTACCTCCCAGACCTAAGCCTCCCGCCGGCACGGGCTGGGCGGGGGCGGGAGGGCCGGCCTCCAGCGGCCCTGGTCCGCGCTCCGCGTGGTCCTGCTCCGCCCGCACCTCGGGTCGGGCCCGCGGGCCTCCAGGCCGGGGCG
>NW_004524706.1:2580471-2588041 GCF_000260255.1 Octodon degus
CGGGGCCGGGACCCGACAATGCGGAGCCCCCAGCAGAGGGGCTGCACCGGCTGAGGAGCCCCGAGCGAGCGCCGAGCGGCAGCGGGCGCGGGAGGCGGCCAAGCCACGGAGGCTGGATTTCCCGGGGACCAGGAAGGGGAGGCGGGGGGATCCCGCCCGCGCGCTCCGCCCCCGCCCCCGCCCCCGCGCAGGGCGGCCGGGCTGGGAGCCGGGAAGGAGGGCGACTGAGCTCCCGCCCCCGCTCCGGACCCCGGAGGCCGAGGTCGCAGCCGGCGGGCGGGCGGGCAACCGTGGGGTCCCTAAGGAGCGTCCGCTTCACACAGCGACGGCACCGGGGAGGCCCAGCTTGGGGGTGCAAAGAGGGTCTCTTCCCTGGGGCCACCGGGTCAGGGTGCGCCCAGGACCCAGGACCCAGGACACACAGTGTCACAGCTTAGCATCAACCTGGGCACGGTACCTAACCCCATTGGGGAAATGGTGACACAGGCTCACGGACAAGGTCTGCTGCCCCACCAAGGCACAGTCACGCCCTGAATGCCCAGCACAGCCCCCCGCAGGCATGTCCCCTAGGGTCACGCTGCTTCGTGTTTCGGGTCGGCACCCGACTTCAGCTCTTGCCCGGGGCCGAGGAGCCCCCTCTTCTGCCCCACCCCTGCCCGGGTGGGGCGCCTAGCCCAGCCTCAGAGACACTGACAGGCGTCCCCCACCCACTGTCCGCACAGCGGAGGCATCCCCGGTGCGACGGGAGAACCCCGCTCTACCTGCCGTCTTTGCTGGGGCCCCCACCCGCGCCCACTGTGCCCGCCCATCTGTGGGCCCCGTGCCAGGGGCTGTGCCATGACGGGGGCGGGGTGGGGGAGGGGAAGGGGGACTGTCCGGAGCGCAGCCGGAGGCTGCAGAGCCAAGGCACAGGCTGCAGGAGCCGAGAAAGGCGGAGAGCTGACTGCAGCAGTCCCTGGCTTGAATCCTTCTTGGCGCCCACAGTGGATGCTGTAATGGGGGGGAGGGGCCGCGTGGGGGAAGCCGCAGGGGGAGGGGCCGAAGCTGTGGGGGAGGGGCTGGCTCAGAATCGTGACTTTCCAGAGCGGTGGGCAGGGCGCGCTGCTTCAGGCGCTAAAAGTTAGGGTGCCAGGCAGTGTGCATCCTTCAAGTCCTCTCCATTCCTTTACTTCATCTGCTATTGAGAACTTGAGGTGGTGAGGTGTGAGCTTGGGAGGTTTGGAGCACTGTTCACCGCTCTGCGGACAGACGTTGGAGTTGCCTGACTCAGGGCCCCCTAGCACCAGCTCATTCCTCTCCATATCCTTTGGGGTGGGGGGAGCGAGGAGATGGTTCAGTAGAATAAGCACTTGCCTGGCAAGCGCAAGGGCTACTGGCTCTCTTTTTATAAATGTGCAAACTGAGGCACAAAAAGAAACCCCAGGTCCAAAAGATCCGGGAGAGGAACCCTCTCCCTTTCCCCGGGGGGAGACATTTCTAAAGAAGCCACATTACATAAATGATGTAAAGGACATGGAGAGCCCTTCTCCCAAAGGAAACTGAGAAGGCTAGTGGAAGATGAGCGAATTGGGCAACCATCCTGCAGCCTACAAGACCAACGCGTTGTCCTTTCAATCATGTGCTGAGGTTGCAGACAATTCCCAGTCCAGGGTTCATTCAGCCAAGAACAGACGTCAGAGAAAATAAGGCAGAAAGTTAGTCCCAGGAACGCTCCTTAGCTTTGAAAGAAACATTTCACTTTCTAGGCATCACGTAGGATGCTAAAAGGCACCATCACACTTCGTCAGCTCTAAGATGTGCACTTTATAAACCATACTGAAACTGGAAAACCTGTTACAATGGATGAGGACATTCAGTATGTTTTTTTCTACTTCTCTTTTAAAACTGTCATCAAAGAATTGTATTTTAAAAATTGTGCTTTTATTTGTTCATTCAACAACCATTCACTTATTTTACTTGACACCTTCCTAGCCTCCAGATATAACAATTAATCAGATGGGAATGCCTTAGAGAGAATACTCATTTAGTGATCAATAAAGTCAATGAGGAAGTAAACTAATAATTACTTTACATGTCAACCTCATGGGACTATGACCTGGACAGTCCTCCAGAGAGCCACATTTAGAAGAACTTCACTGATATTTTAATGTTCTTCTGTCACTGTCTTAAAACTTTTAATTTTTGAGCAGAGACTCTGCATGCTAAATTAGAACAGCTGCTATATTGGGAATTCTACACTTTAACAGAGGTGGACACAGAAAAAGTTAAGAGTCTACAGAGTCCTCTGCATAGGTGCAAAGAGACATTTTGAAAAGAGCCTCAAAGATTGAGAAAGAGAAATTCAGGTGCAGACAGATGCATCGAAGTTGTTAAGTACTATGTCAGACTATGTGCTTGGTTGATCTTCCCACTGAAAACATGATAAACTATTGAAAATAACAGATGAGGGAGCCAGAGATGGAGGTGTACACCTGTAATCCCAGCACTCAGCTGAGGCTCAGGAAGGAGGATCCTTGCAAGTCTGAGACCAGCCTGAGCTACAAAGTAAGCTCAAGTCCAGCCTGAATTGCATAGCAAGATCCTATCTCAAAAAGATTTTTTTTAAAAGAAGAAAACAAAAATAATAGATAAGATTTTTCAAAAATCGTAAATGGATCAATACGCTGATAAGAAAATAAGAATCTCTCCAGTCCACTGTAAGTGAAAGCAGAGAGACTTCCCAGAAGATGTCATAATGGTGAGCACCAGAGGAACAGCCTCTCTGATGGTTGGAATCCAGACATTGGAATAGAGCAATGTGAGGAAGGGAAGGCAGAGGGAAGCGAGTCCAAAGGACCCAGGAAGAATCTGGAGCAAGAATTAGCGCCCACAGGGAGAGTGAGGAGAGGGACCAAACATGGAGGAGGGAAGTGGCAAGTGCTGCTTCCTCCCTGAGCCTCGGCTTACAACGTGGGAGAGGAGGCTGAAACCTACAGAGGAACAGTGGCCCCAGAGACCTCCATGAGAAACACACCAGTGGGGCGGAGCATCGGAACACTGCAGACTGCAAGGGCTGGTGGGTTACTTGGGTTCAAATAGTCCCCAGGGGAGGGTGACTAGCCAGTAGCTATTTTGGGAAGGGGCCAACAGAAGTCTGAACTCAGAGCAGCTGTGGGTTGGCTCCACCTAGTGGCTCCAAATGTTAGGGGGAGGCATACCCAAGTTCAAGCCAACAGAGGTCACTCAGAATGTTGAGGCAGAAAGAACTTGGGTTCCAGCCTCATAGCCAGAAGCCAGAAACAGCCTGAATTTCAGTGGTCTAAAGGCTGAGGTTTGCTGGGATTATCTACCACCAACATAATTCTATGGCTGGCTTGCTGGGATCAATCAACACGGATCTGGGCTCTGTCTGCCCCCTCTATAAACCAGTGACAGTAGAAACATACATTGAAGTGGACATTTTTTTTCCTTCTTTTCTTTGCTTTTTAATTTTTTTCTACTTTTTGTCTTTTTCTTGATTGTTCTTGTTTTTCTACGAGTGAAACACTGTTTCTAGGAGTTTTTTATTGCCCATTTATCTTGTTGTTTCTATTGATTCCTTCTTTCCTCTGTTGTCAGACGACAGACCCTCCTGTCATCTCCACCAGTTCCCAAAGCTTGTATAATCTTTTTTTGTCCTCCAGTGTTGCTTCTAATCTTTTTCTCTTCTATTTCTCTACTCCCCCCACCAATTCCTTTAAAATTTTCTCTTCCTGCTGGCCACGGTGGCACATGCATGTAATCCCAGCACTCGGGAAGTTATGGCAGAAGGAACACTGTGAGTGAGGCCAGCCTGAACTACATAGTGAAACCCTGTCTCAAAAGTAGAGAAAAAATATCATCTTCCTGTAGAGTAAAATCACCACATTGAAGGGTTATTTTCTGTTTTGTTTTAGATTGGCTATATAACTACAACTCCTGCTCATATGGTTAAAGGTGACAAATTAATAATTATTACGTTTGTAATTTTCTACACTGTATCTGATGCTATTGTTATTACTGATTGTACTACTTCAGCCAAGGTGACATAATTGTTCTAAGTAGTTGTTCTTCTTGCTTGCCAAGACTGAGACTTCGTGAAGGTCATAAACAATACTATAAGCCAGTGTTAGAGAACTAGGGGCTATACCAACTAGGCAGCAATTTCTCATCCCCAATATATTGGAAAGGTGGGTTCTTGCAACACACTCAAGAGCCCAAAGCCACCTATGCATTGAAGACACCTCTGAGAAGTAGTCATATTCTACTTCTAGTCATATTGAGAGTCTCAAGACTCCCCGGTTATCTCCCTGGCCCCTAAACTTTAAAAAGTAGAAAACAAGAAGACACAAAAGCAAGCTGCAGGGACTGGGGACATTGCTCAGTAGAATAAGTGCTTCCCTGGCAAGCACAAGGGCCTGAGTTCAATCCCTGGTTCTGCAAAAAAAAAAAAAAAAGCAAGATACAACCTCAAACTACTAACTCACCAAAGGCAAACCCAGGATATATATGAAGTTAGAGAAATCACTTGTAAAAGAAAGCCCATCAAAATTGCAGCAGACTTCTCAACACAAATGCTCAAGTCAAGGAGAGCACAAAGTGAAGTATTTCAAGCACCAAAAGAAAACAATCTCCAACCCAAATTGATGTACTCTGTAAAACTATCTTCCAAGGAGAACAGGGGAGTTAGCTCAGTGGCATAAGCACCTTCCTGGAAAATGCAAGATCCTGAGTTCAATCCATGATACCAAAAAAAGAAACTATCTTTCAGAATTGATGGAGAAATAAGATACTTTCATGACAAAGAACACCTGAAGAAATACATAACCATGAAACCAGCACTCCAAAATATTCTGAAGGACATTCTAGAAAGAGATAAGGAATAACTCCATGACCCCCAAAAGAATGAATCCATCAGCCAAGGCAAATAATTAAGCAGAGGAGAAGAAAGGGAACCAGCAAGAGGAAAACAACATGACAAACTTAAGTCAGTATATATCAGCTATAACCATCAATGTGAATGGCCTCAATTCATCAATCAAAAGAAATATACTGGCAGAATGAATCAAGAAAAAAAATTCAAGTCAGGCATAATGGTACACACATATAATCCCAGCACTCAGGAGGCTGAGCTGAGGCAGGAGGCTTGGCGAAAATTCGAGGCCATCCTGGACTATATAGTGAATTTAAGGCCAGCCAAAACTACATAGCAAAACCCTATCATAAAAAAAAAACAATAGAAACACATTTAACTCAAAGAAATTCACAAACTGAAAGTCAAAACATATAAAATAATACTTCATGTGACAAAAAAAAACTGGAAAAAAGAAGACATAGCTATTCAATTTACAAACAAAGTAGATTTCAAGTTAATACTAATCAAGAAGGCCAGGGATGTAACTCAATGGCGCAGCACCTGCCTGGCAAGTCCAAGGTCCTGAGTCTGATTTCCAAACTCAGGTATCCAAAACAAAACAAAACAAAACAAAACAAAACAAAACAAAACAAAACAAAAAAAACACCAAAACCTAAAACAAAAACAAAAAACAATAACTGGGGCCAGCAAGATAGCTCAGTAGACTAAAGTGCCTGCTTAGGCAAGCACAGGGACCACAGTTCGATCCCCAGAATGACATGCCATGCCAGCCCTGCCCCTAGGGCGGGCTGAGCTGGCAATTAAAAAAAAAAGCAACTTTAAGTAAAAGGACTAGTCCAGACAGACAAAGGAGAGACTGGACATGGTGGTGCGCGCCTGTAATCTCAGCTCTTGGGAGGCTGTAAGCAGGTGTGTCACTACGAGTCCAATTTAGTGGTGAGACCCTGAACACCCTGTATACCCTCCCCTAAAACACACACACAAAAAAAGAGATCACTATATCTTTTTTTTTTTTTTTTAGGACAGGGTGTACAGTGTGTACAGGGTCTAACTGTGTAGATCAGACTTCTAGTGATCCTCCTGTTTTACAGCCTCCCAAGTGCTGGGATTACAGGCATGGGCCATCATGCCCAATCTCAATTGCCGTCTCAGTGTGCCCCAGTGACAGGGTGGGCATGGCAGGCACAGAATCGAACTCTTGGCCCTTGCATCTGCCTAAGTAGGCGCTTTAATCTGCTGAGCTATTTGGCTGGTCCCATACATCCTTGTGAAGGGAACAATCCAAGATGAAAACATAACAATCATAAATATAGATGCATAAAATACCAATGTATCCAAGTATATGCAATAAATAAAAAATTAACGGACATGAGATATCAAATAAACACTAATACAATTGTAATGGGGGAACTCAATATACCACTTATCAGGTTATAATATCCCTTAGTTATTGCAGATGAATTAGATCCACAATCTTCCAAATGAGTGTACAGTGCAGATGAAATTAAAAGAGGCAAATGGAATGATTTCAGGGTTCCAGAAGGATTTACTTATTTTATTTATTTATTTATTTATTTATTTATTTTTATGTATTTGGTTGTTACAGGGTCTCACTATATAGCTCAGACTCATAGTGATCCTCCTGTTTTCAGGGTCTCCAGCACTGGGATTACAGGCATGCGCCATACCCAGACTTGGTTGTTGGCTCAGTGCTCCCCAGGGGTAGGGCCAGCAAGGTACACAGGATGGGGATTGAGCCCTGGTCCCTGCTCTTGCCAAAGCAGGGGCTTAGTCCACTGAGCTATGTTGGCCCATCCAGAAGGATTAAAGCCCTATCACAGAATTCAAGATTCTCTGTGCTAAAACCAAGACCTTCTCTGGGGGGCTCATATTTATTTAGTTATCAAAAGAAGGGAGAAGAGTTCTCAAGAATGATGGAACCATTTAAAGGCATCTCCAAGTAAAATATTAAGTTATTCCCCCCAGACATGAGATGCCTGAGGCTACAGTCTTTATTTGGATCCAGGTGTCCTTGGCTGTGACCTTGTCTTATCATTTGAGGCTTTCTGACTGCATCCACCATTATAGGCCTCAGTAAGATCAGTGATTCACAGAGTTTCACTTACTATGAGTCCACCTCTCATTTCCAGGCAAGTGGCCTAGGCTTTGGAGACTCAAGAATAAACATAGAAAGCCCATTGATTAATTTAAGTCCTGCACAGGACTGCTTTGTAGTGGTATCCATCCACCAGTCTCACAAATAGACAGTTAACAACACACACACACACACACACACACACAAATCAATAATGAAATATCAAAATTGAACTAAACTTTTCAACAAATGGAGTTAGTGAATGTCTACTCACTGTTCCACACCAAAACATCAGAATACGCATTCTTCTCAGCTAAATAGGGACATTCTCCACAATAGGCCACACAGCTCGTAGAACATGCTTAAGTAAATTGAAATTTACCTCATACATATCACCAGACCATAGCAAAATGAAGTTGGAAATCAGTGGCAAAAGAAACCACAAAAACTTCATAAACATATGGAAATTAAATGCCCTTACATAAGCAATGGGTCACACATGAAATTAAAGAAGAGGGCTGGTGAGATGGCTCAGTGGTCTAAAGCACCTACTTAGAACAAGCTTAGCAAAGCACAGGGACCACGGTTCAATCCCCAGCACC
>NW_004524706.1:2588141-2597737 GCF_000260255.1 Octodon degus
AAAAAAAAAGAAAAGAAATTAAAGAAGAAATGAGACAGTTTCTACAATTAAATAACAATGCCAATACAACATACTGGAACTTATGGATCCAGTGAAAGCAGTTGTAGGCAGGAAATTTAGAGCATTAAATTCCATTATCAAGAAAGTATAATAAGTTCAAATAAATAATATAGTATTGCACCTCTAGCTTCTAGAAAAAGAAGAGCAAATCAGGCCCCAAACTCAAATGAAGGAAAAATTATAAATGCAACTGAGACTAAGAAAGCAATTACAAAGAATTAATGATTCAAAGAGTTGATTCTTTGAAAGATTAAAATAAAATTGACGAACCCTTACCCAATCTTACAAAAAAAAAAAAAGGAAAGACTCAAATCCATGCAATTAGGAATGAAAAAGGAGAAATCACAGCAGATCTTGCAGAAATCCAGATCATTAATAACTTCTTTAACAACCTGCATTCTAATCAGATGGAAAATACAGAAAAATTGTCAGCTTCCTAGATATATGAATTATCAAAGCTTAATCAAAAGATAAAAAGATTCTAAATGAACAAATATCATCAATGAAATTAAAGATGTAATCAAAGACCTAGCAACAAAGAAAAGCCCAGGGATTAAGGATATAGCTCAGCATCACTATGCTTGCATGGCAAGCACAAGGTCTAGAGTCTGATTCCTAGGAAAAAGAAAGAAAGAAAGAAAGAAAGAAAGAAAGAAAGAAAGAAAGAAAGAGAAAAAAGAGAAAAGGAAAAGAAAATCCTAGGTCCTGATGGATTCATTGCTGAGTTCTATCAGAAATTTAGAGAAGATTTAATGCCACTACTCCTCAAACTCTTCAGTGAAATTGAAGGAGAAACAATACTTCCAAACTCATCCCTTGAATCAAGCATTACTCTAATATCAAAACCAGAAAAGAATTTGACCAAAAAGGGCTGTCCAGATAGCTCAGTGGACCTGCTTAGGCAGGTGCAGGGACCAGGGTTCAATCCCTAGTGTGCAGTGCCAGCCCCACACCCAGGGTGCACTGAGACAGCAATCAAGACTGGGTATGGTGTCATGTGCCTATAATCCCAGCGCTTGGGAGGCTGAAAGCAGGAGAATCACTACAAGCCTAATCTGTGTAGGGAGACCCTGTAGATATATACTAAATATATCTTTTTAAAAAAGGAAAAAGAATTTGACAAAAAAAGAAAGAAAGAAAAGGAAACCATAGGCCAATCTCCATAATGAACATAGATGCAAAAATCCTCAATAAAACGCTGGTAAACAGAATGCAGAAAACATCAAGAAGATTATACACTATGACCAAGTGGGATTCATCCCAGCCATGGTTCAAAATAAGCAAAACAATAAATGTAATATACCATATTCACAGAGCCGAAGACAAAACCCATATATATAATCATCTCAGTGGATGCAGAAAAAGGTTTTGACAAGGTCCAGTACCCATTCATGATAAAAACACTACAGAAAATTGGGATAGACAGTTTTTATCTCAATCTGATAAAAGTCATCTACTTCAAACCAACAGTCATCATCATACTAAATGGACAAAAATTGAAAGCTTTCACTCTGAAATCAGGAACAAGACAAAGGGATGTCTACTGTCACCACTTCTATTTAATATAGTTCTGGAAACATTTCCAGAAGAATTAGACAAGAGAAAAAAATAAAAAGAACATGGATAGGAAAGAAGTTTAATTATCAGTATTTGGGGATGACGTGATTCCTACATAGAAGACCTCCAAAATTCCACCAAAAGATTTCTAGATTTAATAACCAAATTCAGTAGTGTAGCTGGATACAAAGTCAACACACAAAAACCAATAGCATTCTTGTACACAAACAACAAACTCATTGAGAGAGAAATAATACCTTTCACAATAGCATCCAAAAAAATGAAATATCTAGCAGTCAATATAATGAGGGAAATAACAGGTCTTTACACGGAAAGCTATTGTAATCTGAGAAAGAAAATTGAAGAGGACATCAGAAAATGGAAGTTTTTCCTTTGTTCTTGGGTAGCAAGAATCAATAGAGTGAAAATGACCAGACTTCCAGAATTGTTTATCAGATTTAATGTAATCCTGATCAGAATCCAATAGTATACCTCAAAGATCTCAAGAAAACAATCCAAAAATTCTTTTGGAAACAAAAGAGACCTAGAATAGCAAAAGAAATTCTGGGCAACAAAGGCAAGGAGGGCATCATAATCTCTGACTTGAAATTATAATACAAGGCTATAGTGACACAAACAGCACAGTATTGGCAAAAATAATAGACCCAAGGATCAATGGAACAGACTAGACAATGTAGAAACAACTTTACACATTTAGGCACTTTATCCCTGACGTAGGAGCCAAACACTTTCACTGGAAGAAAGATAGCCTCTTTAATAAGTGGTGCTGGAAAAACTGGGTTTCCAATAGCCAAAGACTAAAACAAAACCTTTATCTCTCACCATGCACTAAAGTAAAATTGAAATAGATCAAAGATTTAAATATTAAAACAGAAACACTAAATCTGATGTAAGATACAACTCTTGAAGACGTAGGCATAGGCAAAGAATTGATAAGCAAAACTGTAATTGCACAAGAAATATCACAAAGAATCAAGAACTAGGAACTCATTAACAAGATTTTGGCAGCAAAGAATGTCACCAAGAATATATAGCGACAGCTTACAGAAGAAAAAAGAAATATTTCTAGATATTCCTTAGAAAAAAGACTACTATCTAGGATATACACAAAGAATTGAAAAAAACTAGATCCCCCAAAGTTAAAGACTCAATCCTAAAATACACATCTGAAATGAACATACACTTCTCAAATGAAGAAGTAAAAACAGCAAATAAATACATGAAAAAAATGTTAATCATTACTGGTTGCTTGAAAGATGCAAATTAAAACAACTTGGCGATTCCATTTCACTCCAAAAAGAATGGCTATTATCAAGAAATCAGGAGCCGGGGAGATAGCTTAACAGTCTAAACCTTAGGCAAGCTTAGTTGAGCTTAGGCAAGTACAGGGACCGTGGTTCGATCCCAGGTACCACATGCCATGCCAGCCCCGCCCCCAGGGTAGGCTGAGCCGGCCGCGTAGTCCAGGATTGATAGCACATGCCTATAATCCCAGTGCTGGGGAGGCTGAAAACAGGAGTGTCGCTATAGGTCTGAGCTGTGTAGTGAGACCCCTACAACAACCAAATACATTAAAAATAAAAATAATAAGAAATAAGAAATCAACCAATAACAAATGCTTGCAGGCTGTGGGGGAAAAGGAACCCTTCTTCACTGTCAGTGGGAGTGTAGAATGGTGCAACCACTGTGGAAATCAGTGTGGCAATTTCTCAAAACACTAGAATTGGAAGTCCAATTTGACCCAGCTATTCCTCTTCCGAGCATCTTCTCAAAATAATAAAAACATCATGCCATAGTGTAAGCATATATGCATACCAGTGATTATAGAGGCACTGTTACTAGTATCTTAATCTTGGAAATGGCCCAAATACCTACCAACCAATGAATGGATAAAGAAGATGTGTGTGTGTGTGTGTGTGTGAGTGTGTGTGTGTGTGTGTGTGTTTAACACAATGGAGTACTACTTTGCCAAAAAGAAGGATAAACCTGAGACATTTCTAGCTAAATAGATGCCCCCGACATCATGCTCAGACACACATGTTTAAATATCAAACAGTTTCTCTGGGGGTGAGAAACTGAAAGTGTAAATAAGGAGTAGAAGATATACTAGATATTGTGAAGTAAGTGTTCAAATGGGAAGGGACACTAGGGAGGAGCAGGAGGAAAGGAGAGGAAAAGGGATAAAATAGAAGGAAAAGGGAAATAAAGCATTTATGAATAGGGAGGGGAACAGGGGCTGGAAGGGAGAGAAGCCAAGGGGACAAAAGAGGAAAAAAGATATATCCTGAAAAAGTACAAACTCCATATGATAAACATTGTCATTATGTACATCCAAAATGCACCAATAAGTTAATTTTTAAAAAATAAATAAAGTAACTCTCACCATCCTTGTTGGAAATAATCCTTCGGACTCAGTTTGTCAATGCAGACGATAAAGCACTCAGACATCAAGAAATCTTGACAAGGTTTTACTTTTGCAAAAAGGTGCAAGTACACCCCAGCAGTGGGGTAGCAGGTGTGTAGGACAGAGGAAGATCACCCTGTTTATCCCTAATGCAGGAGAAGCAGCTATGCTTTATATTCATTGGCTGAGTTCAAAAGCTTTCAATCTAGTGCAGCTGGCTAACTCAAGTGGGAGTGGGGGTGTGCTGCTGGGTAAATTAGAGTGGATGTGCCATTTGGAATGGAAAGTTCTTGGTTTTTATCTTGGGCACTGGCTCTGTTCTGGGAAAAAGTACAGTCAGCATTTCTCAGCTCTCAGGATATTAACAAAGAGGGGTGGGTAGTGAATAGATGGCCAGGTCATTTAAATCCAAAGTGGATTTGATCCCATGTCTTTTGTTTTCTGACTTTACAACTCTCTGATAGAGAGACAAACTCAATTTTCCCTTCTCTTGAATCTAGGTGGACTTGTGACTTGTTTTGACTAATACAAATGTTAAAAAAAAAAGTCATGATATGCCAGTTCTAATCATGGACCCAAAGAGACTTGCCTCCTTCTACTCTTCTAGAACCCACTTGGAGAATAGGTGATAACGTAAAACAGAGCCATGCCATCCTAGCTGTCCCAGCCAGCCAAACTATCTCCAAACATGTATGCGAGTCCAGCCTAGACCAGCGGAGACACCTACCTGGTCACAGCTAATTGCAGACAAATAGATAAGCAAGCCTAGCTGAGTGGAAAGAACCATCAAAGCACTGTGTGGAATCTTGAGCAATAAGAAATGGTTATTAATATAAGCCTCTGAGTTTGGGATGTTATGTTATAGCACAATGTCATGGCAATAGATACCTAACACAGGGACATGTGCTAACAGATGGAATTTAATTTCAGTTTTCATGATATCTCTAGGCATTAGAGAAAGAAGATAAAACTCACAGTCTGCTCAAGATGGTCAAATACTTCTCTGCATAAACATAGATTCCAAGGGCTGTACTCTTACTATAGAGGACAACTAGAAAAAACTCAACCCAACCCTACATCTAGGAAACTGCAAGAAAATTGCTTGTTTTAAACCTGGCAATAACAATTAGTTTCAGGGGAAATAATCACCTCCAGATAATCCAAAAAGTTAGATATCACACCATATCCAATTAAATGAACTATACCTAAGCAAGCTGGAAAAGACTCAGCCCAAAATTAAGCATAAAATGGTCCCAGAATGATAATATCCCACCCAGGTCCCTGGTGAAATAAATGTAAATCTTCATTAACTCACTTTCATCTCTGGCCTCAAATTATTTGTACAAATAAAGTTCCAAAGAAAGCACACAATTTACAGCCAGTGTCCCTAAACACCCTAGAAAACATGGCACCATGAATAATGTGATGGTTTTTGAACTTGTCCGGGTTAAGGGTACCCAGGTGGCTGGTTAATATATATGAACCTTCACCATTGTGGACGGGCACCATCCAATCCATCCTTACTGGATGGCCCAGTAAGAACAAAGAGACCAAAGAAGGGCAATTTCCTCTTTCTTTTTGAGCTGGGATATTGTCTTCTATACCCCGTCTCTTGCTGGGGGTCCTAGTTTCCAAATCTTCAACTTCAGACTACAGGTTAGGTCAGTGGCTTCCTTGAATTTCAGGTCCTTGAAAGTGGCTTGAGTTATACTGCTAGCTTTCCTTATTTTTCAGCCTTCAGACATCATACGGGACTTTCTGGCATCCATAATTGTGTAAGTCCCCTCCTATGTATCTATATCTATACCTGTATCTCTGTCTCTGTCTAGGTAGATAGATAGATAGATAGATAGATAGATAGATAGATAGATAGATAGACAGACAGACAGACAGACAGACAGCAGATAATTTCTCTGGAGAATTCTGATATAATCAGGAAAAGCAACAAATTACAGAAACACACCTGTCAAGAACTCAACAATTAGAACCATAAAACACAGAATATAACTCTGTTTAGCACATTTAAAGAAATAACTTATGCCTTTGGCTTATTTTTCCCGTCTTATTATGCTAGCTGGACTCTACATTGCAAAATTTAATCAAGTGGTGATGGTGGGTATATTTGCCATGTTCATAAGTTTAGTGCTGATTACCTTCTTTAGTAGGACGTGTGGACTTTCAGAGACCACTCTTGACCATGTAATAGAAGTTCCATTTTATTTCTAATTTACTGAGAGTTTCTGTCAAGTGCATGTAATTTTAAAATTAGATCATTTATAACAGCTAGAGTAATAGATATGTTAGCTATTTAATAATAAATCTAATAAAAGATGTATAAAATTACAAATACTGAAAGTCATTTAAAAATTTTGTCTCAGGAGGGGGGCCAGGGAGATGGTTCAGTGGAATAAGCACTTCCCAGGCAGGTACAAGGGCCTGAGTTCAATCCCTGGTTCTGCCAAAAAATTTTTTTTCAAAATTAAAAAATAAAAATTTTGTCTCTTTGAGAGGTTTTGCTATGGAGTTCAGGCTGGTCTTGAACACACTTTGTAGCCAAGGCTGGCCTCGAATGTACAGTGCTATTCCCGCTTCAGCCTCCTGAGTGCTGGAATTACAGGTGTGCACCACCTACCTGGCTTGAAGGTAATTTAAAAAGACTTAATAGGGTTGGGGAGATAACTCAGCAGTATAAGTGCCCACCTGGCAAGTGCAAGGTCCCAAGTTAGAAACCTGATACTGCAAAAAAGCAAAAAACAAAAAACTTAATACATGAAATAATATTTCATATTCATGAATTCCCAAACTGCAATTTAGGCCGGGGAGATAGCTCAGTGGAATAAGCACTTGCCTAGCAAGTAGACGGGCCTGAGTTCAATCCCCAGGTCCTCAAAAAAAAAAAAAAAAAAAAATTGACACCCAAACTGCAATTTATTTATTTATTTATTTATTCTTTTAAAAAACTTATTTAGGACAGGCTTTACAGAGTCTACAGGGTCTCACTACACAGATCAGACTCATAGTCATTGTCCTGTTTTTCAGCCTCCCAAGCACTGGGATTACAGGCCTGTGCCACCATGCCCCATCTCAATCGCTGTCTCAGAGTGCCCTGAGGGCAGGGCCAGCACAGCATGCAGGGGATTGAACCCCTGACCCCGGCATCTTCCTAAGCAGGTGCTTTAGTCCCCTGAGCTATCTGGCTGGTTCTTCCCATGCTGATCCCTGGATCTGAAATAATTTCAAATAAAATGATATGCAATTCTAAAGACATGATTCTAAAACTAATATGGAAAAGTAAGAAGCCAAAACAAATAAGACTCTTTTTTTTTTTTTTTTTTTTTTTTTTGTATTTTAGGAAAGGATCTACAAGGTGTTCAGGGTCTCACTACTAGATCGGACTTGTAGTGATCCGCTACTTATAGTGTAGCCTCCCAAGCACTGGGATTACAGGTGTGTGCCACCACGCCCAGTCTCAATTGCCATTTTAGCATGCCCCAGGGGCGGACCTGCATGGCAGGCTTGGGGATCGAACCTCCAGCCCCTGCGCCTGCTTGCAGGTGCTTTAATCCGGTGAGCTATTTGGCTGGCCCTATGTATGTCTTTTTCAACTCACTATGTAGTTCAGGCTGGCCTTGAACTCACTATGTGCCCCAGGCTGACCTCAAACTCATGACAATCCCCCTGCCTCAGCCTCCCAAGTACTGGGATTAAATACCACTGAAGCTATTACTCTGATACCAGACTCAAGTCTAGATGCTCACCACGGGACAGGCCAATCACACCCAAACACAAGTGTTTAAGTAAAGAAGGAATTGTACTGAAGAAGTTGGCCAGGCGAGCACATGGTAGACTCTTCTCATCCCAAAGTCCATCTTGCAGGGAAGCTGATTTAGGAATGATTTATACAGGAGGTTGGTGGGTGCTCCCAGAACAGTTGGTGCCTTCTCAGGTGATAGGTGACCGAGTACTGGAAGGTGTCCTCCACAGAGGGCGGGCCGGTAGATGCACATCTGATCCTATTCACTGAGTCATGAAATGCTTTTCAGTCCTGCAAAATTCAAGATCAAAATTCATTTTTTCCTTAGGCTATTCTTGTCACCTATTAGTTTTCCCACATGCAGTTCCTGACATATTACACAATGGACAGCTAGAGGGGGTAGCTGCCTCTAAGCCATCTTGCTGATTGCCAAACTCACAGTAATGAACAAAAGCATCCTTAATGCTTGGCTTCAATTTTACTTATACTCTATTTTCCCCATTTGGGGGCCAAAGGGAGCCTCTTAAAATTGGCTGCTGGGTCCTTCACAAACTGAGAACTACTTGGTAATTTCCTTGTTTTGTAATGTAAGTATTTGAACTTATTTTGTACATTCTCTGCACTAGGCCTGAAGATAGTCATTTTTCCAAGGATCCAGGTTGTTTTTAACTTGGAATGGTATTAAAAGCTTCAAACTAGGTACTAAAAGACCTCATTAATTATTCTAAACACTTCTGAAGAAGACTAAAGAGATGTCCTTTGCCTTATCACACCCAGGATTTATGAGGGAGATACAGCGGCAAGATCATGTGATCTGTGTCAGTTCAGAGAGACAAAATGGTCATTACAATGGACTACAGAGCTCAAAAGCAATTTAAATTTGGAACTTGGATGTATGACAGAGATGGCACAACAAACAAATAGAAAAGAGAGGAAAAATCATTGTCCATTTGGAAACATAACCTAATTGGATCCCTACTTCACACAACATACGATTCAACTCCGGTTGGATTGGGTCAGTGAATTAAATGCCAAATGAAATGTTCTTAGTAGAAGCTGTTAGTGTGGGTTTTCCAGAGAAACAGGACCAATTATATGTGTGTATGTGTACAGAAAGAAAGAAACAAAGACAGACAGACAGATAGATAATTGTCTCTATGATTACAAAAGCTGAGAAATCCTACAATCTGTAATAAACAAACTAGAGAGCCAGGGGAGATAACAGTAGGGTTCCCATCTGGAGCCCAAAATAGAAGACCATGTCCCAGCTCAAAGGTAGTAAGGTAGAGAGAAAGAACGCTTTCTTATTCAACTTTTAATTCCATCCAGCCTCCAATGTGCTGGAGGAGACCCACCCACAACTGAGAAGGCCATGTGTCTTACTCAGTGTATGACTCACATGTTAATCTCATCCAGAAATATTCTTATAGACACACCCAGGAATAGTGTTTCACCAAGTATTTGGGCACTCAGAGGCCCAGTGAAGTTGACACATAAAATCATCTATCAAAAAAATGTAAATAGGTGGCGTGCACCTATAATCCCAGTGCTTGGGAGGCTGAAAACAGGAGAATCACTATGAGTCTGATTTACACAGTGAGACCCTGTAGACCCTTTAGACCTTGTCCTAAATACACAAAAAAGAAATGTAAATAAATATCTTTTTTTTTTCCTCCCAAAGGAAAGAGTTATCCTTACATTACCCAGACTGACCTGAAAATCAGGAGCTCAGTATGTCCTCCTGCCTTAGCCTGCATGTAGCAGGGATTGTAAGTATACAACCCGTTAAATATCCTTTGG
>NW_004524706.1:2597837-2599570 GCF_000260255.1 Octodon degus
TTTTTTTTTTTTTGCGGAACCAGGGTGAGAATTTCTTAACAAGACACATCAAAAAAAAAAAAAAAAAGAAAAACAAAAACATTATCTAGCAAAGAAAAGATGGATATAAGTGACTATATTAAAGTGAAGAACTGGGCTGGGGGAATAGCTCAGAGGCTTAAGTGCCTTCCTGGTGAGCACAAAGTCCTGAGTTTGATCCCCAGTGCCAAAAATAAAAATAAAGTGAAGTACTATTATTCATGAAAACATACAAATGAGGAGGAATACTTGTAACACAGATAACTAATCAAGAATTGACATGAAAGATTGTTTATTCCTGTAGCCACACTTAAAATCAATTTTAAAAGACAAACAGAAAAACACAAGATATATGAACAAGACGCAAAGGCAGAAAATTCTTACAGGAAACACAGATGGGTGAGATGCACGTGAAGGCATGTTCAAACTTATTGGTAACCAGGAAGATGCAAATTAAGACCAGAATGAGATACAAAATTAAACTCATTAGATCGGCAAAAATGTTGAAAAATCTCACAATCCTGTGCATTTGACAGAATGTGAATCAACAGAGTCTCTTCTACGTTTCTGGTGGAATTATAAACTAGAACATCTATCCTCAAATTGACATTAGCTTGCAAAGCTTGGCATTTATAGACTAACATAGTCAGACCTTGGTACTTGAAACTTGTCATATTTGGTACCTGGTGTATTCTGACACCAAATTTTTGGCCTGGCGCTCATCATTTGATACTCAATATGCACCAACAGCACTTGTCGCTGTCGACTGTCTCGTGACTGGTGACAAGGAATTTGTTATTACTCATCATTTTTTATTCTTGGACTGCCTCATGGAGCCAATTAATGAAGAGCACCAAGGTACAATCTACTTGAAATATGATCAATACTACAAGGTCCTGGTTACTCAGATGCCTAACCAGCCAAACAAGATGCTGTCCTATAGTCCTGCTGGTGTGTTTTGGCTAACTGTAGCCCTACATATACTACAACCCAGCATTCCACCCCTAATTATATGCCCAGTGGAAACACCTGCTCATATCTGTTAGTGGACAGGTACAAAAATATAGTAAGACTCTTTGCAGTAGAAAAAAAAAAGCTAAAAATAACTAAAATACTATTAAGAGAATAGATGAAAGTTACATGATAGGATATTATATAGTGCATGCAAAAATATGGGTAAATTCTACCTTTAACATTGAGTATCTTAGGGGCTGGGAAGATAGTTTGGCAGTCTAAGTGTCTGTCTGGCAAGCTCAAGGACCCAGGTTTGATCCTTGGTACTGGTATCAAATGCCATGCTGGCCCCAGAACCCTGGGTATGCCATGCAGGCCACTGAAACTAGGCATAGTGGCACACACCTGTAATCTCAGTGCTGGGGAGGCTGAGACAGGAGGATCACTACGAGTCAAGTCTCAGCTGCAGAGCAAGACCCTGTACCAAACAAATAAAGGATGTGTGTGTGTGTGTGTGTGTGTGTGTGACCAGCTCAGCCCACCTTGGGGGCAGAGCTGGCATGGCATATGGTGCCAGGGATCGAGCTGCAGTCCCTGTGCTTGCCTAAGCAGGTACTTTAGTCTGCTGATCTATCTCACTGGCCCAATAAACAATCTTTTAAAAATTGAATTTTTAAAAATACCACAAGATTATATATACCATGATATCCTTTTCAAAGAGTTAAAAACTGACAGAAACTGGACAATTTATTTAGGATATA
>NW_004524706.1:2600320-2604093 GCF_000260255.1 Octodon degus
AAAAAAAAAAAAGGGAAGGAAGAAATTTGAAATATGAGAACTTTTCAAGGATGACCCCAAAAATAAGAAGAAAAGGAACTAAAAATTACTTCTAGAAATAGAAACTATAATAACTAAAATTTGAAACTCAAAAATACGTTTAAAAGCCAACCAAAGTCAAGTGCTGGGGCAACCTGCTCAGGTCCCCCCTTCTGTCCCTCTTTCAGACAGGGGCTTTCTTTCCCCTAATAAATATATTCTGCTCTAAAAACAAAGACAAAAACAAAAACAAGTGCTAATAGAATCAGTGAACAGGAAGATAGTACAAAAAAAAAAAAAAAAAAAAAAAAAAAAAAAAAAAAAACAACAAAAAAAAAAACACCAGAAAAATCGTAGAGAAGGAAAGCTGTAAGCTGAGATCAGGAAGCAGAAAGGGTACCACAAGATGGCCTAATGTGCATCCCATCAGAAGCCCAGAAGCAGGGACAGAGAACGGAGAGATAATGGCTGATCATTTTCCAGAACTGACGGAGACAGCAAGACACAGGGCCCAGCACATTTCAACCAGAACAATTAGAAAGAAACCTGCACCTGCAACATATTAAAACTAAATAAACAAAGATCAAAAGAGATATTTAAAAGTAGCACATGGGGTATAGCCCAGGGGAACAGTGAGTGTACAAGGTCCTGGGCTCAATCCTTAACATCAGAAATGACATAAACTGACAGTTTACTTCATAAAGCACCGATGGAGACAGAGAAAGATATGGATATGGATATGTGGCTATACAACTATGATGTTTTAGGACTATCTTTGCAAAATTTGAGCCTTTATTACTATTTTACATGCAACTATTTATATTTATCCACGTATTTACCATTTTCTTTAGCCTTTATTAGTTCCTGATTCCGAGACCTTCATTGTGAGACACACTGACAAAATTTCGCGATTTATCTCAAATCCTACCAGCTGAGGGATACAACTGTCACCCACTAACACTCCTGAACCTTGGAAGCATAAAACCCGGAAGTTTTGCAAGCAAGAGAAATGTGGGTGGGGCTTCGGTCGAGACCGGCCACCGGAGCAATCCGCAGGCTCCAGACCCACTCCTTCATGGAAGGGCTACTCCACACTGGCAGTCAGCGCCCGTCATTGCCGCGTGCCGTTGTTAGCAGAACTGAAATGCTGCAGCTTTGGCTTGACGCCTGAGATCAAAAGTTATTGCGTGTGAAATGGAAAGCATGCTTTTTTCTGTGTGATGCCCAGTTGGAGAGGTCCTGGGGTAAAATTGCTTGAGCTGTTAGTTATATTGTTCTTTTTCTCATTGCCATAGACATCCAGGCAGGGACTCCATAACCTCAGGCCCTAATGATGCCACAAGAGTCATACTCCTGCTGAAATTCTATTACTGCTGATGTTATCAGCACCACCACTAGGAATCAGCGAAGCTGGAGCTCGGCAGGGCCACATCCTGGTAGAGCTGGAATTCGCTGCATCCTGAAGGCCGTGAGACTCGGGACGGCATTGCGTCCACCGCAGAACATGCATGTCTTTCCTCTGTGACAGTAACAAAGGGATTCTCCTGAGGAATGTTCAGTGGAAGAGAAAGAGGCGTTGCAGCAATGTTGAACGAGCCCCAAGATGCTTTAGAGATCTATCA
This sequence comes from Octodon degus, assembly GCF_000260255.1. Taxonomy (NCBI): domain Eukaryota; kingdom Metazoa; phylum Chordata; class Mammalia; order Rodentia; family Octodontidae; genus Octodon; species Octodon degus. Next base: position 2,601,961 of record NW_004524706.1, read on the forward strand.
TCCAGCTCTTCCAATTCAAGCATGCCTCTTAGGGTACAATCCTGCCACCAAATTAGAATTCATTTCAGTCTGGCCCTCTGGTTTACACCTGGAACCAGCACATCTTTCCTTACTTGGGGTCTACTGCTGTAGGTGGTGCACATGCCCAACTCCTTATATTCAGAGAGGTTTCTTCCTTGGTAACTTGTGGCCATCTTCTCTGACATCAGACTTCGGTTGAGGTCCATCAGTAATATTTGTATGTGTCTGAAAAGAGCTCAGGACTTCTCTTAGATGGGCCTCATGGAACTCATACACACAAATACATACCAACGGAGGGTTATTTCCCAGATTCTCTCAGAAAGATCTGCATCCTAGCCCACGCCCTACTGTGGCATTCTGTTGTATAGTATATATATATAAAGTTTTTTTTTTTGTTGTTGTTGTTGTTTTTGGCAGAACCGGGGATTGAACTCAGGCCCTTGCGCTTGTCAGGGAAGCGCTTATTCCACTAAGCCATCTCCCCGGCCCCACTAAAAGTTGTTTTTTAAGATAAATTAAATTTTTACATAATTTTGAAATTCAAATAATTTTATTAAATTGTAATTACATTGTATATATATGCATGGCTACATGTCGTGCATATATTATATTATTATTTTTTGGGGTTTTTTTTGGCGGAACCAGGGATTGAACTCAGACCCTTGCGCTTGCCGGGGAAGCGTTTATTCTACTGAGCCATCTCCCCGGCCCCTTATATTATGATAGTTATAATAATTAATGGGTATGTCACAAGCTAAGCACATTCCTATAACCAACCCTAATAAAAAAAAACCAGAACATTATGAGCACTCAAGTTATATGCCTGAATGAAGAGAACTCAGAGAAGGAAACAATTACCTGAGATCGATCATTCCCAGGTCTGAGTTGGATGACAGTGGGTTGTGGTGTCCTTCTCTAAAATAAGAAATGCAAGAGGAAAGTGAGCCTGGAAGACACAAGTACGACTTTTATTTTGAATAAATTGAGTTGAAGGTGTCTGTGGAATTACACAAGCTATTATTTCTACTTTTCCTTTGGAATTACAGCATTAGAACTTTCAGGAAAGTTTGGGGCTAAATGGGTCAATTTTTTTTTTTTTTTAACAATTAAAAGGTGCCACACGTACTTTTTATTTCCTGATTTGGTCTAATAAGATAAAAGAAAGCTTGGTGAGAAAAAGACCATTCTTAATCCCAGTGTACAAAGGACAAGACTGAAGCACAGAGATCCAGCTTACTTGGCCAGGGTCACAAATTGAATAAGTAGGTAGGCTTGATGACATTATTTTTTAAATTAAGAACTGGATTTCATGGTTTGTAATGAATTTTGGTGCATTTTCTAGACATAAAAATTATAATACTAAAGTATTGACATTCTTAGGAAATGTCAATGTTTTAGGCCATTTGCTTAAACTCAATATTCTTCTCCCCATCTATAAAGTTGGGATAGTCATGGCACAGGCGTTATACAATTCTTGTGAGCAAATATTGGGTACTGAATGAACAAGTGAGTATCAGTGCCAGGCACGTGGGCAACATTCAATGAATTTTAACTACTTCCATTTATGGGAAACTTAATAATTGCTTACTACAAACCAGGTATTAGGAAACAAGCCAGTAATCCCCTTAAACTGAGGCATAAGGGGTCCATCCTTATCTCTTGTCCCTCTGCCTTGAGTGCCCCACATAACACAGACACACACAGACACACACAGACACACACACACACACACGCATATGGATAGCTGTTGCTCTAGATCCAGAGCTACTGAAGCAACAGTTGATAGCATTAAATGAATATAAACTTTGATTTAAAAATTGACATGATGAGGGCTACAAGGATAGCCAACACGGGGGCCCTAGCCCTTCAAGGTCGGTGAGGACTCAGGACATAAGAGAACCTATACTATAACATCCTATTCAGTGGTGTCCTAAATTTTCTATTCAAGGAGATTATGGGGCCACAGAAGAAAGTGATTGATGATGTAGAGTGTGCCTAAGGAGAGTCACATGGAGAGAAAACATTCTCTCAGGCTTTCACAGAGAGCAAATTGGTCAAGCAATGGCTGTGACTCATCCACATGGCTGACACTGACAAAGGATCTACAAACTG
>NW_004524706.1:2604653-2615857 GCF_000260255.1 Octodon degus
TTCACATGATGTTCTTAAAAGAATAATATTATGTGTTGAAATTTACCTAATAAAACCCAAACATTTCTGGAAAAGAATATTTTCTAGACATAGTAGAAATAACTTTTAGATTTTATAAGATAAAAAAATGCTATGTGGACAAAAAGGGCAATGATTAATAAATAATTACTGTCTCCAAGAGTTCAAAATGGAACTAACAATTTAATTAGCAATTTAGTCAAAGAAGAAACTATACATAAAATTTCAATAGGTAGATATTATCCACTTGGCTAGGTTGTACAAGAACAAAAACAATTCACTTTAATATATATGTGTATGTATATATATATTTATATTTATATATACATACGTTATACAAAATTTTTATTTATATATTATACCAAAAGTATATTAATATTTATATATTACATATACATAGTGTATACATAATATAGCTACCAGGAGAAAATATGGAAAATAAATAGCATGTCATTGTATCTACTGTGAAAAGAACACACAAAAATTTTGTTTGGAGCTGGGGATGTAGCTCAGCCTGCCTTGCAAGTATGAGGTCCTGAGTTCAATTCCCAGTACCAAAAACAACAACAAAAAAATTTTTTTTGGTGGTACTGGGGATTGAGGTCAGAGTCTTTGCACTGAAATATATCACCAGGCCTTTTTAATTTTAAAAATCAAAATAGCTTTCTTTTTTTTAAATTAATTTATTTATGTGTGTGTGTGTGTGTGTGTGTGTGTGTGTGTGGCCAGCTCAGCCCACCAGGGGGCGGGGCTGGCTGGCATGTGGTGCTGGGGGATTGAACCTCAGTCCTTGTGCTTTGCTAAGCTTGTTCTAAGTAGGTGCTTTAGACCACTCAGCCATCTCACCAGCCCCAAAATAGCTTTCATAACCATACTCTCTGGTACTTTTTTTTTTTGTACCAGGAATTGAACTCAACCTTGTGCTCATCAGGAAAGTGCTAATGTCACTGAGCTATATCCCCAGCCTGGTTTCTGGTACTTTTAATTTGTTTGTCTAAATCCATGTTTCTATCAAGAATCATATTCTACTTTAAAATTTTCCTTTAATATTTCTTTAAATTCATCATGGATCTCATTAAGTAGCTAAATTGCCCAGACTAGATCCGAAATTGCAGTCCTTCTGCCTCAGCCTCCCAGACTGCTGGGATTATAGGCCTGTGAACCAAGCCCTAGGAGGCAAGTTTATTATCAGAAACCATGCAAGACGGAAGAGAATGGAATAACAGCTTGAAACCGCAGAGAGGAAAACAAAGAACCTACCGATCTAGAGTTCTATACCAGATAAAATTTCTTAAGATATTAAGGCAAATGGATGAATTTTATGGTATGTAAGTTATACTTCAATAAAATTGCTTGTGGTCATTACTTGGAGTAAATTGGCTCCAGTTAGTACTGCCTAGCAAACTAGTAAAATTTTGGGTGTGCCTATTGCTGATTGACAGGTAGGCAGCAAATTGAAGAGAGAAGTCCCATTTTTGCATTTTTCAAATCCTGGATTCCAGGTAGCTATTGTAAGCCTATCTAGTAAATCCTTTATATATAGGATTTATATATATATGATTGTTATTCTGTTCCTCTATTGAGCCCTAACTAATACACTCTTATAAAAATTAAGAGTTTAGCCAGGCATGGTGTTGCATGCCTATAATTCCATCACTTTGAGATGCTGAAGCAGGAGGCAAATTCAAACCCAGCCTGGGCAATTTAGTTATTTAGTGAAAGCCCTAGTTACTAGATTTACACTTAAAGGAAACATTAAAGGAAATTTTTAGGTTAGGAAAAAATAGTCCTTGATGGAAAAATAGATCTAGGCAAGGAAATTGAAAGTACTGGAGATAGTAGTTATGAAAGGTTTTTTTTTTTCATTTTAAAAATATCTTTAAAAAATAATTGATGGGATCCAGGTGTAGTGGTGCATGCCTATAATCCCAGCATTAAGAATCTTTGCAAGTTGGAGACCAGCCTAGGCTACATAGTGAGTTCAAGGCCAGCTTGAATTGCATAGTGAGACCCTGCTTCAAAAAGACAAAGAAAAAAAGAAAGAATTGGGGTCAGGAATATAGCAGTGGCACAGTGCCTGTCTGGCAAGTGCAAGGTTCTGAGTTCAATCCCCAGTACAAGAAAAAGAAAGAAAGAAAAAAGAAAAGAAACCCAAAACAAAAGTATAACTCATGAGCTGGGTATGATAGCATGTTCCTGTAATCCTCCTAGCATGTGGGAGACTGAGGCAGGAAGATGGCTGCAAGTTCTAGGCCAGCCTGGGTTACAAAGTGAGTTCAAGATCAGTTTGAGATACATGGAGAGACCCTGTCTCAGAAAAAAATAGTAACTGATGATGAGAGGCAAGGAATTATTGTTCAGTGGGAGCAGTTTCATTCACATAGAATGGGGAGGTTCTAGGGACAGGTTGTACAACAATGGACACATAGTTGATGTATGGTACACTTGGAAATCATTGGAAGGTTGAATTTTATGTTTTTCCACCATCAAAAATCATAATTGGAAGGGACAGCCAAATAGCTCAGGAGATTAAAGCACCTGCAAGCAGGTTCAGGGGCCTGCACTGAGGTGTCAGTTGAGACTGGGCTCTTGGGAAGCTGTAAACAGGAGGATCACTATGAGTCCAATCTAATAGTGAGACTCTGAACACCCTGTCAATCCTTCCCTAAAATACAGGAAAAAAATCATAATTGGAGTTTAAAGCAAAAAAAAATTGATGTTTTCGAAATTAATAATACATATAGAGGTAAAATGCATGAGAACTCTAGTACAAAGATGAGACAGAAAAATATAAGAAAATATATTGCTGTGAAGGTCTCACATAAGATGTGAACTAGAACAACATTATTTGAAAGTAATCAATGATAGGTTAAATTTTATATTATGCATCCTAGATTAACCACTAAATAACAATATAGCTAATAAGAGTACAGATTAATAATTTTAAAAAGCTAATCCAAAAGAAAATCAGAAAAGAGGATAAGACAATGATGGGAAAAATACAAAACAAATAGCAAGATGATAAATTTAAGACTACTGGGGGGTGGGGGAAGAAAAGACTAATGTGAGGCCAGGTGTGGTGACACACACCTGTAATCCCAGTACTCAGGAGGCGGAGGCAGGAGGATGGTTGTGAGTTCAAAATCATCCTAGGCTACATAGTGGGTTCAAGACCAGCCTGAACTACATTGTGAGAAACGCTGTCTCAAAAAAAGAAGAAGAGCTAAAGATGTAGTGCAGCACTTGCCTAGCATGCACAAAGCCTTAGATTCAATCCCTAATCTCTTCAAAAATTTAAGAGGCAAGAGAGCTGCAAGTTCAAGGTCTGAGTAACATAATTACAATAAGTGTAAATGGCCAAAGCAGTTCAATTAGAGACAGAGATTTTTTTTTTATAAAGACATAGATAGATTAAGGGTAAAAAGATACAAAGACATAGCATATAAACATTAATCAAAATAAGTGTATATATTAGTATCTGACAAAGTAAACTGTAGAGGGGAGGGGAGATAGCTTACTGGAATCAGTGCTTGCCTGGCAAGCACAAGGTCTTGAGTTCTATCCCTGGTACCACCCCTCAAAAAAAAGTTTTTTAAAAAAGCAGACTTCAGGAAAAGGTCTAAAGAACAGACTACTTCTGCATTCACAGATATCTAATAAAAGAGATAAAAAGCAAAAATGAGAGGAAAGAAAGAAAAAATACAGTTAGAGACATCACTATCCTCCTTCAGTAAGTGATAGAGGGCTTGAACATTGTTAAGCAAATTGACCTAGCTGCCATTTACAGAGCACTCCGCCAGCGTGTGGCGGGGGTCATTCTTTTCAGTGTGCAGAGAACATTCAGGAAGGGAAACCCTGCCCTGAACGATAAAATAAATCTTAATACATTTAATAGGATTTGGATCATATAAGATGTGTTCTCTGACCCTAAAAAAATCCAAAATGGAGATTATAACACCGAAGCAATGTTAAGAAACAACTCCAATGTCTAAGAATTGAAGAAAGTACTTTTTTGGGGTCGGGAGGAGTACCAGCGATCGAACTCAGGATCTTGAGCTTGCCAGGTGAGCACTTATTCCACTGAGCTATCTCTCTGGCCCTGAGCACTGTCATTCTAAGTCATCAAAGAAAGTATCACAAGATAAATTAGAAAAAGTTTTGAACTGAATTGAAATGAAATAACAGATCAATATTTATAAGCAAGTGGCTAAATTAGTGCTTTGTTTACCTCTGAGGCAACTTTTTATTACAAAAAGTTGTACTCACATACAGGGTAATAGGAACTGGAAATTTGTCATTCATTCATTTCAGGTTGTTTTTGGGCCAGCCAAATAACTAGGCAGACTAGAGCGCCTGCGTACACAGACGCATGGGCCAGGGTTTCATGCCTGCGCCTGCCGTGCCGGCCCTGTCCCCAGGGCGCTCTGAGACAGCGATTGAGACTGTGCGTGGTGGTGCGCACCTGTAATCCCAGCTCTTGGGAGGTTGAAAACAGGAAAATCACTGAGTCCGATCTATGTAATGAGACCCTGTACACCCTGTAGGTCGTGTCCTAAAATACAAAAAAAAAGTTGTTTTTGTTTCTGTGGCTGGGTCAGCCCACTTTGGGGATGGGGCTGGTGCAGCATGGAATGCCAGGGATCAAACCATGGCCCCTGAGCTTGCCTCCACTTGCCTAAGCAGGTACTTTAGTCTGCTGAGCTATCTTGCCAGCCCTCAAGTCAGTTTTTAACTTGATCTAGTGAATCTTTAACTTAGTCGATTTTGGTTGCTATGTAAGGAGATATTCTTGGGTAAGCAATTCACTGATAAGCTCCTCTTATTTTTCCACTCTTGGTAGTGGCACTTATGCCTACTATTAATGCTGCTTCTCTTTTTGTCAATTTGAGTTCAAAGACATCTCTGTACTAGCTACCACTGCAGGCAGATTTTGGCAAACTGAGGGTTTTGCTTGAGGCTCCATGTGCTTGGTCTCTTGCAAGGCAAAGCGGATCACGTGTCCTTCAGCAGCGGTGGTCATTCCAACTGCTACCACCTGTGGCCGTGACCTGGGCTCACCTCCCCTGCTCTTGCAGGAGGGTGATGCACTCCAGCCCAAAGGCCATGGCTACCAAAGACAAGCCTTTACCAGAAAGCCACACAGATATGATCAGCAAGTATAGTGAAACTGAGCATCGGAACCTACCAAGGAATGTATACTTTTAAGTGCTTATATTAGAAAAGAATAAATATCCAGGGCTGGCAAGATAGCTCAGCAGACTAAAGCATCTGCCTAGGCAAGCATAGGGACAGCGGTTCAATCCCCAGTACCCCATGTCGTGCCAGCCCTGCCCCCAAGGCTGGCTGGGCCGCCAGAGACCAGGCATAGTGGTGCACTCCTGTAATCCCAGCACTGGGGAGGCTGAGATAGGAGGATCACTATGAGTCCGAGCTGCATAGCAAGACCCTGTACCAAATACATAAGTAAATAAAAGATTTAAAAACAATTTATTTTTTATTTAGTGTGTGTGTGTGTGTGTGTGTGTGTGGCCAGCTCAGCCCACCTGGGGGCTGGGCTGGCCGGCATGTGGTGCTGGGGAATCGAACCGTGGTCCCTGTGCTTTGTCAAGCTTGTTCCAAGTAGGTGCTTTAGACCACTGAGCCATCTCTCCAGCCCCAACAATTTTTTTTTTTAAACTCTCATGACAGATCCCAATTTGTTAGCTGGGCATGGTGGCATGCACCTGTAATCCCTGCAGCCAGGAGGCTGAGGAAGGAGGATCATTGTGAGTTCCAGGCTAGCCTGGGTTAAATAGTGAGTTCAAGGTCAGTCTGGACTACATATCAAGACCCTGTCTCAAAAAGCCAAAAATAAAACCATATGACAACTTTATTCCAATAAATTCAACAATTTATATGAAGTTAGCAAGATCCGTGAAAGAAACAAATGGCTAAAGCTGACTGAAGAAGACATAGAAGCTTTGACAGCTTTCTATCCATTAAACATATTGAATTCCTAATTTAAAAGCTTCCTACACACACACACACACACACACACACACACACACACCCTTCAACCCATCTGAATTCCTGGTGAAATCTACCAAAATATTGTTCCATCCAGCTGAATTCATACCTCGGGCTTCCACAGAAGGGGCAGCAGAGGAGTTCTCACAAAGGACAACCCTAGACCTTCTGGAGATCAGGCCAGCTGAAATCCCAACAAAAGAAGCCCTGCGTGCTGAGGTGACTTGTCCAAAGCATTCAGGAGAGGAACTCAAAGAGTGCTGTAGAAATCAAGCACAGTGGGATGCAGCTGAGCACCCAGTTATCTGAGGTGGGAGGGTCACAAGTTCAAGGCCAGCCTGAGCAACTTAACAAGCTCCTGTCTCAAAATAAATAAATACGTTAATTAATTAATTATTTTTTAAAAAATGCCCAAGTTAGGTTTGCAGGCCTGTAATCTAGCACTCAAGGAGCTGAGGCAGGGCCAGCCAAATAGCTCAGTGGATTAAAGTACCTGCAAGCAGACACAGGGGCCGGGGGTTCCATCCCTGGGGCCTGCCGTACCAGCCCATCTCCAGGGCACACTGAGATGGCAACTGAGACTGGGTGTGGGGGTGCAGACCTTGTAATCCCAGCTCTCGGGAGGCTGTAAACAGGAGAGTCACAACAAGTCCGATCTGGTAGTGAGACCCTGAACACCCTGTAGACCCTTCTCTAAAATATAAAAAAAAAGGTGAGGCCGAAGGGTCTCAAGTTCGAGGTCCCCCTAGACTGCATAGTGAAATCCTGTCATCAAGCAAAGTAAAAGGAAGAAAGCTCAGTGGTAGAGCACCCCTGTGGGTTTAAGGCTCAATTTCGAGTGCTATAAATAAATAGTGCTGAAGAGGCAGAGATCCTTGAATTGGATGGCAAGGAAAGCAGATGTTCACTCTGTGAACAAGAGATCAGGTCGTGGAGTGAAGATGAAGGTTTAAGGAATTTAGCTCAGAGTGTATGTCTCCCCCAACCCTGTTTTCTCTGTCTTCTGATACATTTACAGACATATTGGCATTATAGTTGCCTCATGTCTTATTATTTCATGATGCATTCTTTATTTTCTTTATATTCTGTTGGAGTATTTTCTAACAACCTGCCTTCAGGTATGTTAATTTTGTCTGTGTTCAGTCAGCTGTTGAGCTAACTAATGAATCTCTAATTTCAGATTTTGCATTGTTTTGGTCCTAGAATACAAAGTTGGTTGTGTTGTTTTGTTTGAGTTGTTGGGGTTTTTTTTTGTTTTTGTTTTCGTTTTGTACTGGGGAATCAAACTCGAGAGCTCATGCTTGTCAGGCAGGTGCTGTACTAGTGAACTAAATCCCCAGCCTTTGGTTGTACTTTTATTTTATTTTATTTCTGTATTTAGGGCAGGGTCTACAGGGTGTTCAGGGTCTCACTACATAGATCAGACACCTAGTGATCCGCCTGTTTGAGCAAGTTCAAGACCAGCCTGCACTACATAGTGATACCCAGTCTCAAAATTAAAAAAAAAATAATAATAATAATACCCATTCACTATTACATTCGTCATGGAAATTTATGAGCATTTTAAAATGGGGCTAAAAGCTGCTGACCCTGTTTGTTTGAGCTGGTCTCCTCTTGTGGTGACCTCAGACTCCACAGAATGCCCACTCTGAATTGGCCAGAGAAAGATTTTTTTTTCTTCTTTTCTTTTGCAGCACAGCCTCTTGTTTTAGTTAAAATTCATGATGCAGAAGATAAATTACAGTGCAAAAATGCAAACGTCTCCACTTCTGTCTGACATTTGGGCTGCTAATTAGTCTCTGCTTATTGTTACATTCCATCCTCTCTATTTTACTTGGGAAGAAAATAAATAAATGTAAAGACATTTTTACATGTCCAGATTTCCATTTCAATATTCAGAAGTAGATGTATAATTTCAGTGTCCTGAGCATGTGACTGGTGTTTAGATGACACACTTTATACCCCATCCGATTGCATTTTATTCCTGGAGCCCATTGGAAGCAAATCTGCTTAAAGAAGGTCCGGTTCAAAATAAAAATCTTCCAAATAATAAGCATTTTATCTTCAAATGTGAGTCACTTCCCCAGCGAGAGGGATTATCTCTACTGCCCAGTGACCCTCTGATATATCCAAGCAGTATATGAAATGCATTACGGGTGCTGTTGCCCTCTTTATAACTGAAAAATAAAAGCTGGGCATGCAGAGAGGAGATACTTTACTAAGGGTCTACAGTGGAGCATGGTGGAGCTGGAGTTCTATACAAGGTCTTTCTAACTCAACAGCCTGTACTTTTCCCAACTGTATTCCAGGCTTTTGCCATGCTTTAATTTCCACGCAAAATTTGACAATCTAAGCAGAATAATGTGAACTAACTGGATATGAGATTTTGCATTTTCTTTTCAAATCAGATTGATACATAATTTTTTTTCTCAATGGACATTTTTTTTTTTCTTATTTTAGGGAAGGGTCTACCGGGTGTTCAGGGTCTCACTACTAGATTGGACTCCTAGTGATCCACCTGTTTACAGCCTCCCAAGAGCTGGGATTACAGGCATGCACCACCACGCCCACTCTCAATTGCCATCTCAGTGCGCCCTGGGGGCGGGGCCAACACTACAGGCCCAGGGATCAAACCCCGGCTGCTATGCCTGCTTGCAGGCCCTTTATCAATGGACACTTTTATAAAGACAGTTTGCTCCACTTAGCCTTTTCCTATGAAACTGCTACTGTCTCTTGAAGTTTCAAGGACTCCATCTCTGGTTTTGTCTCCTGCTGAAGGACAGAATCCCAGGCAGCCTACAGCTGAGGACATCGCTGACCGACCGCACATCCTCCCAACATCCTGCCAACTGCAGTCTGTGCTTATTTTTTGTTTCCATGAATGTTGAAACATCTGTGATTTCCTCCTCCCAGATATCTCGGGTGAAAATTTACCAAATAGTATGTTATTCCTTTTTATTGATACATTTGCTTCCAGAAAGAGGTAAAATATTCTGTTATACATTAACATGTAATTTTTTTTTTCTTTTCTGAGTACCAGGGATTGAACTCGAGCCCTTGCACCTGCCATGCAAGTGCTTATGCTGCTGAGCTATCTCCCTGGCCCCAACATGTAGATTTTGAGAATGATTTATTATTTTATTTTATTTTATTTGCTGGCTCATGCTGCCTTAAGCGTGGGTGTGGTGTGGCATGTGGAGCTGGGGATCAAACCGCAGTCTCCCGCTCCTGACTGAGTTTGCCCATGCAGGCGCTTAAACAACTGAGCTAACCAGCAAGCCCCCCCCCAACATGTAGATTTTAAATTAGTTGAAATTATGCAACATTGAAATCTGCTTATTAGCTGTTATTCTGTGTAAAAGAGCCACATGCTACTAATGTTATGTTCTCTATGGTTCTCAAGTCATTCCTTTTTATGAATTCCAATTCTCAATCTTTATTCATCTTTCCCTATTTTCATTACTAATTTTAATTAATTCTAGTCATTTAAAGTCCTTGCTTTATCATCCAGCATCTGGAGCATTTATGGGTCTGTTTGTATTGTCTATCTGCTCTCTTGACTAACCACCATATTTTCCTGTCTCTTGGATGCCTAGTGACTTTTTATTGTATATCACATATTGACCTCTGGTATATAATAAAAAGTCTTGTAGCAGCAAGAAAAGCACTCAGGGACACCTTATATCCAAGGCCTATAGAGAGCCTCTATGGGGACCTCCAGTCAGACGAAGTTTCACTTCTCCTGTGTTAGGTGGATAGGCTGAGGGGCTGATCACCTTGATTCAACAGCAATGAACTGAAACAGAACTGGGTTGCAGGTCTAGTCTGTGTCAGTCCACGGCCGCCACTCTGTTTCTGTTTCCAGGCTGGGCCTTCCCGGGCTTCTGTTCCTAACTCCGTATGACAGCAAGTTTCAGTTCTGCTCTTTGGATGTTCTGACACTTTAGTCTTTCCCCCGCTTCCCCTTTCTGACTGGAAAATATTTTGCAGAGAATGCCAGCTCTGTTTTTGCATCAGCTCTCATTGTTCTGGGTGGGCTAGGTGCCCTAAGCATCTCATGGTTATGGGAAATTTCACCCTGCCTTTTGCAACCGTTAGCCCAGCTTCTCAGACATTCACATCCAGTCTTAGAAAATGTCCTATGGTGCAAACTAGCTGTTAGGGAGACCCTGATTTGTTCTACACAGTCTCCATTTAAGTGTCAGAAGAGTGACTGGCTGCTTTTCCCTGTGTGAATCAAGCTAAGTACTCAGTTCATACCCAGAATGGGGAGGCAGATGTACCCAGGACAGAAACGGTTCAGGAACTGACAGCTCAACTAATGCTTCTGGTCGTTACCACTTCCACAGTTCTCTAGTATCTTAAAGATGTGTTTGTTTGCTTGTTGTTAAGTTTTAAACTTTTTCCAGTTATTCCAACCGGAGCACAGGGTCAGGGTTCTATGTCCCATGCAAATCAGAATCTCATAGTACGAATTTGACTTAAGCAAAGAACTAGAAAAAACAAGCAAACAAATAGCTTTTGATGTGCAGCAATGGTTTAAGATTGCCCAATATAGGTTTGCCATCATGGTGCTAATGTGATTAATGAAGAAAGGTACAGAAATCAGAATTTGCCCACAACTTCAGAAGTCATCTTTCTTGGTAACAAAGACGGCTTCAGCTGTGCCAGTTCACATGATAGTATTTGGAGTAACTCAAAGAGTATACATAATATTTTCTGGATGGAATGTGTTGATGAAATGCATCAAATTTGGCCTCAGAACCACTTATCAACATACAGAAATCGCAAATGAATTCCATTAAATCAATTAAATTGAATTTATTTAGAATATAAGGTACACTAGAAAAGTTACATAAAGAAACTAAAGTATCAGGCCAGGGAGATAGCTTAGCAGTCTAAGCGCCTGTCTGGCAAACACAAGGACCCTGGTTCCACCCCTGGTACTGCATCATGTGCTGGCCCCGCCCCCGTCAAGCTGGCCAGCGAATCAGGTGTGGTGGCGCACGTTTATAATCCCAGTGCTGAGGAGGCTGAAACAGGAGGACCCCTATAAGTCCAAGATGCATAGTGAAGCCCCGTACCAAATACATGAATTAAAAAAAAATTAAATCCTAAAATATCAAACAAAGAAAATCTTTGGGGCTCTCTTCCACAGGAGGCCTACACGCCGCCGTCGC
>NW_004524706.1:2617007-2634309 GCF_000260255.1 Octodon degus
TCTTATATATAAGTATTAGAAAATAGTTTTTCTAAATTGAAAAATAATTGCATTGAAATATCCAACTAATGTGAGATTTCAGTAAAATATAAGGCAATTAGAACAAGAAATGTTTGCATGACAATGAAAAAATGAACAAGCAAATAATCTCAGAATTAATTTTTTTAAAGAGTAGTCAGTGTTTATTGAGAAAAAGAAAAGCTCCTGTCCAAGAGAGACAAAAGGGTTCCCAAGTGGGATGACTCTCAAAGCTAATGTTTTTTTTAGGGGGTAGGTTGGGGGACATAGGAGAGGCGGGAGGACCAGGGATTGAATTCAGGACCTTGCGCTTGCCAGGCAGGCATCTATGCTACTGAACTACATCCCCAGCCATCAAAACTAATTTCTACAGAAACATTTCTTACTGTTGCATATTGAAGGAAGCTTTTCCTGCTTTTATTTTGTCTCATTTGTTCTTGTTTTCATGTATTTGATAGAGGGTCTCACTACACAGCTCTGACTCATACTGATTTCAGCCTCCTGTTTCAGCCTCCCCAGTGCTGGGATTACAGGCGTGCTTCACCCCTCCCGGTACTGGTGGATGGCTCACTCACCCGGGGGCGGGGCTGGCACAGCCTGTGGTGCCAGTGATAGAACTCCGGTCCCTGAGCTTGCCTAAGCAGGCGCTTAGTCTGTGGAGCTATCTCGCCAGCCCTGAAATTAAAATATTTTACATTTTCTATGTTAAGAATTTATCACACATGATCTAAATACAGTACTTAAACATGATATGTAAAATTGAATTCAGTTATCTTTAATCATTTTCTGACTTTCACTCTATAAGCCATATCTTTCTACATATTAGAAACTTACGAAAGTCATTACAAGACCCAGCCAGATAGCTCAGCGGACTAAAACACCTGCATAGGAAGAACGCAGCGGCCAGGGTTCAATCCGTGCTGGCCCCGCCCACAGGGAGCGCTGAGACAGCAACTGAGACTGGGCTTGGTGGCGCTCGTCTGTAATTCCTGCACTTGGGAGGCTGAAAACAGGACAATCACTACAAGTCCGATCTGTGTAGTGAGACCTTGTACACTCTGTAGAACCTGTCCTAAATACATTTTTTAAAGAGTCATTACAAATATACTTATTAATGCAAGGTGGAATGTATTTTACCTACAATGGGTTAGCGTAAGCTGCAACTTTTAAATATTTAGACATTGTGTGGGCCTCCATTTAAATTCTTGCCAAGGACCCCATAAATGCTAGGGGCCAGGATGAACCATAAATAGATTTCAGAACACGGTTGCTACAACTGGGGATGAGGAAGCCTGATTTAGTGACAGTCGCTCCTATTAGGGATAGGTGGTTGGCAGGTGCCATAGCAATGTCAGGAAAGGTCACTCATTCTAGGGAGAGTCCTAGAAATAATTTTTCTGAAAAGGAGGTCACTGTCCCTGAAGCTGGACTATGTCCAAGGAAGTCGCTTCAAGGTCAAGAAAGGACAACTGAAGCCACTGGTTCACAGGAACCAGAGAGGGAAACACTGTCTTCTTCCTGGTGCCAGATGTCAGGGCCAAGATTCAGCCACTAGGAGAATCACACAGAGAGAAGAAGCCTAAGGCTAGTGAGAGGAATCAAGCTGAGTCTGACAGGATTCTCCCACGAGGGCCAAGGGAGCCCGTGACTTGAGGTGAGGACCAGGAAAGAGCAGGCAGACCATAGAGGAAGCTGGGCTGACAGAGAAGCCCGGGTAGGAATGTGCCAAAGAACCGGGCCGGCTCCGGCCAAGTCCAAGAATCTGGACTGTGACTGGGGTGAGGGAGAGAGAAGGGTCAGCTAGACAAAAGGAACTTCACTTTTTCAGTAGGAGAAGCAGCTACCCTGCGCCGTGCCCATACCTCACAGCAGCAGAGTGCCGCATGGGTGGGTAGGACAAAGGGTTGCCCATTTCTACCTCAGTAAAAGGGCCAAAGAGTCAGGCCCATACTAATCAGTAGCTACTGAAAACAGTTTGCAGGTGAGTTTTCCCTCATTTCTGAGTAGAAGAGATGTGCAGCTCGAGTCAAAGATGACGATCAGCTCCCTTCTCCTCTCTCTTTTCTTTTTTACTTTCTTTTTAATTTTTTAAAATTTTTTAAAGAGAATAAAAATAAAAACCACTAAGAAGAATATATGCAGTGTATTATTTGTTGAAACTGTCCTTCCGATTTGATTTGAAACTGTCTCATTGCTATCTCTTTGTCAATAAAACTTTGAAAAAAAAATAAAATAAAAATAAAAATAAAGTTTAGAAAATACCCCCAAAACATTAGAAAGGATATAGAATTTTACTAAACAAGAAGAAAGGAATTAGCAATGGTTGTTACATTGCACACTGCTGTCTTCAAGTCCTCCTCTTCTCTAGACAGGAGCAAGGTCTTGGGACAAATTCTTGAGGGTGGGGCACTGAGTACTCTGGGAATGGTAGCACAAAGCTGTGGGTCTCATCACTCGGGCCCTTTGCCTCTGCATGTCCCCCCCCCCAGGTTCTCCCTTCCTGAGCTGACCCAGAAGGAGGAGGAGATGCCCACACACTGTAACTTTAGACGACAGAGGCTCTTGTTCCATTGCGCCTGACCTCCCAGAGGTAATTGACTCTCGAGTTCTTTTTCCCCAGGTCAGACATAGAAGACTAAGTTGGACATTTCTCAAAGGAAACTGACTGTTTTACTTGGGGAAAAGTCACATCAAAAGCGTGATAGTACAAGACCGCGGGGATGGATGAGGCCACAGGGATCATTTTTTATTTGGACAGAATCAGACGCAGCCTCAGGAGATTCAGCTGGCCCTGGTATGGTTGCCAGGTCATTTCTCAAAGACCCAGCCTTACATGGCCCCTGGGGTTGAACAATTCATTCCACCAGAACAAATGAATTAATGATGTTGAGAGCCTAGGCTGTCTCCTGGCCTTGGGCTGAGATACTTGTCAGCACTGCATGGGATCAGTCGGCTTGATTCCCAAGCAAAGATAGAGAACTGTTGTGGGTCTAGTGGTGTCCTCTAGGGCTCTCATCTCCCCTGCCCCCACTTCTGCTGTGGCACTAGAAGTGGAGCCCAGGGCCTTCACTCTGAACTACCTTCCCCGCCTTTTGTTTTGAAACAGAGTCTCACTAAATCTTTAAATTGCCCAGGCTGAGCTTTGATTTCTAATTCTCTTGCTTCAACCTCCCAAAGCAAAAGGATTACAGATGTATACCACTATGCCCAGTTTAGCTTGGATCTTAAATGTCCCCCGTGGGCTGGGGAGATGGCTCAGAAGCCTAAGCACCTGCCTGGCAAGCGCAAGGACCTGGGTTCAATCCCCAGTACCACATGCTGTGCTGGCCCCAGAGTACCAGGCACTGCTGTGCAGGCCAATGAAACCAAGCATGGTCATGCACACCTATAATCCCAGCACTAGGGAGGCTGAGACAGGAAGATAACTATGAGTCTGAGCTGCATAGGGAGACCCTGTATCAAATCAATTTAAAAAATTAAGTGTTCCTCAAGGGCTGGGGATAAAGCTGTGGCTTAAGCAAGGTCCCAAGTTTGATCCCTGGTACCGCAAAAATAAAAAAGTAAAAAAAAAAATGTTCCTCAAATGTCCATGTGTCAAAGGCCTGATCCTCACTGTGCTGATTTGGGGAGGTGCTATGGTTTGGATTTGAAATATCTCCCCAAAACCCATGTACTAACTTCATAGTCCCTAGCTTGGTACTGTTGTGAGCTGGGCCTAGGGGAAGGATTTAGGTCACTGGGGACATGCCTAGAAGGGATTGCAGGACCCTGGGTCTTCAGCCAGTCAGTCAGTATCTCTTTCTTCCTCTCTGTCTCTATCTCTGTCTCTGTCTGTCTTTCTATTTATCCCAGGGTGAACTCTCAACACCATCTACCCCAAGCCAGAAGGCTTTGTTGCTATGCATTTCCTGCCATTATATTCTACTTTGTCCAAAAGCCATGGGTCCACCTACCCATGGACATCACCCTCTGAATGGTAAGCTAAATGAAACCTTTGCTTTGTAAGTTGGTCATCTAGGACTGTGTTATAATAAAAAGCTAACACAAGGGGTGGTGACACTTTTAAAAGGTAGGGCCTTGAGATCATATGTCCTTCAAGGAAATTATGGGACCTTACTTAATGGGTTGTAACTGGGAAATTACTAGAAGGAGTCTTGTGTCCTCACTAAAATGGTTTCCTGTTATCTACTCTGAAAATCAACGTGGCTCTTGTTATTTTCTCTTGGGCAAAGCTGGCAGGGATCTCTAGTTCCTTGAGTGTTGCTTCCTGGTTCAAGTGTAGATCCTTCAGCCTGTTAGTATTGTATGCAGCTGATGTGTTTCCACCCTAACCGTATCTTGTAGCAGGCCCCATCCAGGGCAAGTTCTGCTTATAGCTAAAAACTGTAAAAACCTCCTAGTCATAAACAGCTTGTAGTTGTGTCAACAAGGTTTGCTATAAAAGACTGAGTTTACCTCCGTTTTGCTGCTAGTTAGTGCATCCCTGCATGGAGTGCAGCTGGCCAGCCACTGGACCGGCTAATAAAGGCTCACTAAATTCTAATTCTGTTCTGGTCTCGGTCTTGATTCGATTCGAATCCAGTACACACATAACCTTATTATGGTTTATGTCTAGTTTTTCTCCCCAAAACCCCATGCAGTTATGGCGTGGACTTCTAGAGTTTGTGATTAACTCATGACCCACTGGGATTTTGGATGTGAATGCTACACCCAGCCTGGGGCAGATAGCCTGAATGCAACATAAGGGAGATAGACTTGCTCTCTGTAGCCATTGTTGCTGTTACTCCTCCCTTTTGCTCTTGCTGGTTTGCTGCCTTCCGCTGCCATGAACTGCTGCCTTCTGCCATGTGCCAGTCTGCCTTAGAGCCCGCTGAGTATAAACTGAAACCTCCGGTAACTATGAGTTAAATAAGCCTTTCCTTCCTTCATTTTGGGTGTTGGGTATTTGTCCCAGCAAGGAGAGAAAAGTAACCAAGACAAACCTCCTCTCTTTTGCTTCCCAGTCACAAACTGATGCCCTGTGCTCCTCCCATGACATGCTGCCTCACTCCAGGCACAAAAGCAATGTAGCCAACCAATCACAGGCTGCACATTCCAAAACTGTGAGTCTAAATACATTTCCCTTTGTAAGGTGGTTATTTCAGGTACTTGTTATAGCATGGATGGTGAATCTTTTAGAGACCAAGTGTCCAAAATGCAACCCAAAACTCACTTATTTGTCACAAAGTGCCAACACTGCAACTGAACCTGAATACTGAGGTTGTAGTTTAGAAAAAACACCATGGTGACTTGGCTCTCATGCCGAGGGAGAGGGCTCCAAGTGCTGCATATGCCACCACTGTGTTATAGTAATAGCAGACTTACTAGCAAGCACCAGTAGGAATATGGATTCAAGAAAGCAGGGAGGATTTCATAGTGGCACATCATGGCAATCCCAGCTGCTCAGGAGACTGAGACAGGAGGATCATAAGTTGTAGGCCAGCCTGGAAACTTAGTGAGAACTTGTTCCAAATAAAGTAAAATATATTAGGGAAGGGTCTACAGGGTGTTCAGGGTCTCACTACTGGATTGTACTCATAGTGATCCGCCTGTTTACAGCCTCCCAAGAGCTGGGATTACAGGGTGCACCACCACGCCCAGTCTCAATTGCCGACTCGGCATGCTCCTGAGGCAGGGCCAGCATGGCAGGCCTGGGGATCAAACCCATGGCCCCTGCGCCTGCTTGCAGGTGCTTTAATCCACTGAGCTATTTGGCCAGCCCATAAAATAAAGTAAAGTAAAAGAAGGTAGGTGCTAATACCCAGGGCCAATGAAGGAATGGTAAAACATGACATACTCTTGGTGAGTATGTAACTTGTATAGTACTTCCTGGAAGCAATCTGGAGATAGCATAAATGACTGAAGCACATACCCATGTTCTTTATTTTTTTTATTTTTTATTTATTTTATTTTATTTTATTTTTATTTTTCAACAAATAATACACTGCATATATTCTTCTTAGTGGTTAATTGCTGTACAAGATGTGGACTTGTGATCCTATTTACAAACACCATTAGAATAAATCCCTCTATTCATTAAGAGAATGTAACTATATATCTATCCCAACCACTTTGAATACACAGATACAAAATGGACATTCATCTGCATGCCCCATTTTTCCTAAGTTCCGTTATTGAATATTATAGGTGTGTAAACTCAGCAAAATATTCTAAAAGAGTCCAGTAGCCCATAATGGCATTGGGTCTTCTGTTTAACTGGCAATGTCAGAAATTATTGACCTGAGTCCCCCACAGCTCAACTTAACAGCATGGCTTTATTTCTTATAATTTCGTCTTCATACTTTTCTGCTGGATGGTTAAGACCAAGGTAAAGCAGCCCATGTTCTTTAGCACAGAAATTTCATTGCCAGGAATTTTTTTATATACTTTATTTTAGATATTTATTTTACAATTATATGAATTTTTACAATTTATTTTACATACAATATGCAAAGATTTGTGAACAGGAACAGTTATTGCAGTGTCGTTTATAACAATAAAATAATGAAACAAATACTTTTTAATAGAGAGCCAACTGAGTAATACAGGTCTTATGTTTCATAAAATGAATGAGGTAGAACTACGCGTACCGCTGTGGAAAGGTATACAAGATAAATTCAAAAAGGAAAACAAGTTGTAGAAGAGCCTTTTCAAGCTATCCCATTTGTAGGCTTTTGACAAAAATTGATTCTCCATGAATTTGTACTGGAATAGAAAATATCTGGAAATAAACACACATACAAGAAACTGAACAGTGGCTGCCACTGGGGGACTTTTACTTTTTATTTTACATTTTTCTTTTCGTTTTACGTTTACTTTCATGAACATATATTACTTTTAAAACACATAAGAAAAGTTAAGGACGGAAAAGGGGACCAAAGAGAAGTAATTTGTCAACAAGAAAAGCAGAAATCTACCCAATTTATCACCAGAAGGCAAACTCAGGGAATGGGCCTGAAGGTCGGCGAGGCATAGTGGCTGACTGATGGGCCCTTCCTGACCGGACTCAGCAGCGTGAACTTGCTGCCAACATTCTAAGTTCTAATACCTTGAGACTCCCGCCGTCTTGCTGTGGGGCCCCCAGGAGCCTGGCTGGGGAGAGTAGTTCCCTTCTTCCATTAGAACTGGATTGCTGATTGGTCCAAGCAGAAGAGGGGAGAAAGCAGGGATTTTTTTTTTTTTTTTAAGTATTTAGTACAGGGTCTACAAGGTCTCACTACACAGATCGGACTCATAGTGATCCTCCTGTTTTCAGCCTCCCAAGCACTGGGATTACAGGTGTGCGCCACCACACCCAGTCTCAATGGCCACTCAGTGTCCCCTGGGGATGGGGCTGGCTTGGCATGCTGAGGATCGAACCCCCATCCCAAACCTGCCTAAGCAGGTGCTTTGGTCTGCTGAGCTATCTGGCCAGCCTAGAAAGCAGGGATTTGCACCCTGTGAAAGCCTCGGATCAGCTGGAGCTGAAGGCAGCAAGTCTAGCTAGTGTCTGTCCCAGCTAATAGCAGCATAGATCTCCAGTTTGGTGACCACTGAGTCTTAGCACAGCAGCGTCACAAATTGCCACCAACAGCAGAAGGAAACTAGCATCATGGCTGGGTCAGGAATGTACCGACGTGGGACGAGCTTAGAAAATCTTGGAAACACTTGAAGAAATTTTACTAGAGCCCAAGTTGTCTGAGTATGTTAGAGCATAAAATTAATGATATTTTGTTCCTTCGTTTGATGCTCTGAGATCTCACACTACCAAGTACAGGAGCTATTGCAGTGAGCAAGGAAAAGCATGGAATTTATTAGGTTAAATTAAATGAACATACAGTTGTCAATGTTCAACTTTTCTGGAACTACGAGAATGGTAATTTGTTATGGATCATTATAAATATCTTTTGACAAAAGAGAAAAGAAATCTGTATCGCCCAATTAATGGCTTGATTACAATTGTGCAAAGCGCTATGAAGGAGGGATCAGAGCTGATGCAGCCCTGCGTGAGCACGTTCCTGTCTGCACTGGTAGCCAAGAAAGACTTCCTTATGCGAGTTACTTTTGAGGACGTGAGAATCAGGAAGAATTAACGCAGCAATGGAGAGAAGGGAGATCATTCCTGGCCAAGTCAGCTACAAAGGCTGGAAGGGTGAGAATCAGGCATGTCCCTGGGCTGAGAAGGTGACTGAGCCAGAGGGGAGGCAGGGATGGTAGAGGATGAAGC
Organism: Octodon degus; assembly: GCF_000260255.1. Classification (NCBI taxonomy): domain Eukaryota; kingdom Metazoa; phylum Chordata; class Mammalia; order Rodentia; family Octodontidae; genus Octodon; species Octodon degus. Next base: position 2,625,271 of record NW_004524706.1, read on the forward strand.
GGAGGCAAGCAGCAGTCACCTCAGGCAGACCCTTGTAGTTGCATTAAGATGTTATCCCAGGGGCCGGGGAGATAGCTCAGTTGAATAAGCACTTGCCTGGCAAGTGAAAGGGCCTGAGTTCAATCCCTAGTTCTGAAAAAAAAAAAAAAAAGATGTTATTCCATCAGGTTTAAAAGACAGTGGGCTAGTATTTATATTCGACAGGGTTACAAAGAATGTTCTCTCTTTGCTACAAACAGCTATTCTGCTAGGATGGGATTGGAAGCTTAGGTTCTTCCAATGAGCTTTTTGATCCCCAAATCCCCTTGGGAAAGTGAAAGCAGAGTACAGCGGGCAGGGAGACCAGGGCCCTCAAGGAGGCTGTGCAACCCCAATGCCACCCAGGGCTGCCCAGCAGCTCAGTGCCCGGCAGTACCATGGGAAGCGGGACACAAAAAGCTGTGGGAAGTAAAGAAAAAGCAATGCCAGGCAGCATAGAGTTTTCCAGTTTTGGTGACTAGGAGGACGGGTGTGCAGCCTCCACTGATGAAGTTTGGAAGATGTGTGAAATGTGAAGTAAACCCACACAGGGCTGAACCAACAAGGAGTTCCAGAGAAATCAAGCCGGAATATAAAGAGAGGGCTTTCCAGACGAAGTCCCAGCGCCCTCCCCGTGCCACCCGTATCAGAGATGGGGGAGTGAGGCATAGACATAGGAATGGCCTTGCAATGCAGGAACCAAAGACAGACTCATGCATTGTGACTTTGGGCTTGCCTTGGTGAAGGTCTCCTGGGAAAGTGCCCCAAGATTTGCCTACAACACCCTTGGCAGCACTGAAAAGGTTTCACAGCTCTCAAGCCTTCCAGGCTGTTTCCTCTTACTTTACAACGAAGTCCTAGGTCAGACTGAGAATTCTGGACAGCAAAGCAAAAAGAACGCAGGCCCGGGAATCTGGCAGCCTCTCTGGAGATACGCATTTATTTTCCATGTGACCTTGGGTGAGTTACTCAGCCTCACTGAAGCTGACTTCACTGCTACAAAACAGATGAAAATATCTACCTCATATTGTTGTCAGGAGGATTATGAGAAAACATAAGTAAAACTCTGGGCCCTGTGGCTGACACTGGGGAGATACTTCATAACCGTTAAGTCTCTTCCCTTTGCTGAAAACAGATAAATGTGTGCACCCACACAGGAACACATACAGTGTTGGAGACAGACACCCCAAGCAAGCAAAACAACACAAGAACATCTGGGCAATCCTACCCTCTACCTAAGGAGAAGTGCATAATTCAATGTGCTGGCTCTATTTTGGACACTTAAACATATTTCCAGGATGTTCTAAAACTCAGTCCTTCTAACACCGAAATCTGGACTTTGGCCACTGAGCCTCTCAGGCTCTGGCCTTCTGCAGGATTGAGTGAGTATATTTTCTTCTCCTTCCTCAGCTCTGTCCACCTTGGCTCTAGCCCCCAACAATCTCACCCAGAACCACCCTCCATCCCCCTACAATTATTCAATTTAGCTCTTATTCTAGGTGCAAGAGCTCTCTGGGGTTCTGAGGTCCTGGCTTTAAGGTGTTGAGGCAGGACATCATCCCTCCCAGCTGCATATCCCAGGAACTCCAAGTTAATCCCCAGGACATGACCTGAAGGATGGGTCCAACAGCTGGAGGTGGCATCTGTGAGCTGGGTTTGTGGGTGCAGCCAGGTCCCCATGGAAAGTCATGTAGGGCAGGAGGGCCTTCTGCACAGGGAGGCAGATAGAGATCAAGGAGACCAGGCAGTTGAATGTCATTGTGCTGAGCTGGCCTAGACTTGGGCTGTGAATTGGGAGGACATATTATCTGAGGTCTGGCTTTCCCTTGGGCTACCGAGGAGGTTTAGCAGAGGCTCAAGGTGCTCCTACAGCTGTGAACACCAGGTGGCCAGCTCATTCCTCCAACACTTTGCCTGTCCCACAGTTGCTGGGCCAGCCCTCCAGCCAAGACTGGAGAGCTGATTGTGGCTCATCCACCCACAGGCCAAGCCTTGGCAAGCAGGTGCCCTCAATCCCTTGCCAACTGTGAGAGAGTTTACTCAAAGTCCTGGCTGGAGATAGGCTGCTATGGCAGCCTGGAAGAAGTGGAGAAAGTGAGGCCATGATCTCTGGGCCTCCAGGCTCTGTGTTCACGAGCTTCAACATTTTCATGCAGAGGGGCAATTCTGGAAAGCAGGGAAGGTTTAATCACAGTGAACAAGGGCCGGGGAGATGGCTCAGTAGAATAAGCGCTTGACTGGCAAACGCAAGGATCTGAGTTCAATCCCCAGTTCTGCCAAAAAAAAAAAAAACAAAAACCAAAAAACAAAACAAAAACAAACAAACAAACAAAACAATCACAGTGAACAGGTCATCCCAGGTGTCGTGGCTGGTACAATGGGAAGTGTGGGTTCTAGGCTCAATCAGCCCTTACCTTCAGACTCAGTTTTGACACACAGGTGATAAAGCTTTCCAGATCTATATCCTCATTGGGAGTAATATGGGGGAATGAAACTCCTGACCTGAAAGGTACCTGGGCCAAGTTCATGTTCTCTAAAACCAAAGAACGAATTTTAGGAACAATGGAGGTCAACAGCAGAATCTATTTATTGAGGGAAAGAAAGCTTCTGTCCAAGAGAAGGATGCAAGGGGACCTGAGTGGGTTGCCCAGGAATCTGCCTTTTCTAGGGATTTTTATAGAGTAGATCCATGAGGTGAGGCAGGTTGATCCTCCCATAGATCTATTCTGTAAAAATCCCTAGAAAAGGTGGGAAACATGGTATTCGCACATGACATGGAACAAAACTATAGTCAATAGACTATAAGCATAATTGCTGAGGTAAAATTGATTACATCCAGGACCAAATGGGGAAGAGAGTTATGTAGCAAGTGGGCATGGATACAGGAGTTTATCTGATAGCCAGTGGTGGTTAGATTAGTGACTCTTCCCGGCTTCCTCAAGGTGATAATCAATCCTGGATGCTTATCTTTAGGGAGGTGAGCATTTGTTCAGTTTTTGGTCTTTAGGTTTGGCCCACAGCAGGAGGATCCATCTACCTCACAGTAGCAAGGTATATTGTCTTCAGTGCTGTCTCCTTGAGGGCCTGGCCCTGTCTGACTGCCTATAATATTTCTATTTAATTCAGCTGCCTACAACAGTAGACCAAATTGATATTTAATTAAAGACTTTATTGAGCATCTACTAGGTTCCAGGCTTTGGAGTATTTATTGTTATGAGCCATAAAACTTATGAAGTACTAGCTCAGTGGTGCACATTTGCAACCTCAGCAAGAAGGCTGCAGCAGGAGGATCACAAGTTCAAGCTCAGTAGGGGCGACACAAAGACCTTATCTCAAAACATAACAGGGCTGGGAGCCAGGGAAATAGCTCAGTATAATAAGCACCAGCCTGGCAAGCGCACAGTCCTGAGTTCAATCCTTGGTACCACCAAAAACCCAAAACATAACAGGGATAAAGATGTAGTTTAGCAGTCATATACTTGGGTAGTAGCCCTGGGGTTTAACTGCCGGCATAGAGAGACCCAGGAAGTGGCAGATAATTGTCATCCTTCCCATCCACCCGCTCCTGCCTCACCAGTGATCCGTTTAGGAATGGAAATGTGACACCATTCTGGCCAGTGAGATAGGAAGGAAAATTTAGGCTCTTCTAGGAACTTTCCTATCTTTTCATCTTTGGATGTCATGTGCAAATATGCTGTCTGGCGCTGCTGCAGCTATTTTGCAACTCTAGAAGGATAGCCAATGAACTGAAAGCAGCAGAACAGAAAGTCAAAAGGATGGCCCTTAATGTGTTTATTAATTAGCCTCATTAGCCTGCTGAAACTGAAACTAAACTATCTCTGAACTTGAGAAAAATCTCCTTATTCTGACCACACCATGTGCACTTGCACAGTATTGATCCATCCTTCTACTAGGCAGACTGATTGTACCACTGTGGTTTCAGATACAAGGAAAAAGCCACTAAGTGTCAACAACTGTCAAGCGCACAGTCCTGAGTTCAATCCCTGGTACTGCCAAAAACCCAAAACATAACAGGGATAAAGATGTAGTTTAGCAGTTGTATACTTGGGTAGTAGCCTCATTAGCCTGCTGGTGAGGTATCAGAAGTTCACCATTAGGGACAGAGTAGGAACTGTCATTGTATCATATACATATAGGTATCTCTTACATCTGTGGACTCTCCAAAGCTATCGTCCCCACCCTGAAGGATTGATAGGCTGGTGGCTCTATACTTGCACAAATGAATGAACTTTTTTCCTTATTCTTTTCTCTTGTAGGAGGTACAGTGCTTCCCCAAAGAACTCCACTGGACTACGGTCAAGACAGTTGATGACATGGCGGTAGGCGCTGTTACGGTTTATGCCTGGATGTCCCTCCCACAAGCCTCAAGGGGTCATGGGTGACTTGTTTTCAGAGACAGCTAAACTAGAATTTGTGGTTGATTCGTGGTATGATGCTCGGATTGAAGGGGTCAGTGCTACACAGAAAAAGGCTTCCTCTACTTTCCTCTAGGTGTTGCCTTTGCTGTCTTCCACTGCCATCAACTGTTGCTCCTCTGCTGAGCCACCCTACTTTGGAACCAGCTAACCTCTCCCCCTTTAACTTTGGGTGTTGAATACCTGGTCTCAGCATCAAGAGAAAAATAAGACAGTGCCCTAACTTTGTTGTCAGCTTTCCTTTGAGAACTGCTGCACACACCCTTCTGATCGCCAAGGGCCTCTCAGAGCCTCTCAGGCCCTCAGCACTCTGTGTCATTCAGCATCCCACAGAGCTGGCTGTCCCTCCCGTCTGTGTAGAAGTCAAGGGGCACTGGATTGAGCGCCGCACCTCACCATTGTAAACTGGTGATTTCAGTTCCTGTGAGATGACTCAGTGCCTGCCTTTGTTAGTTTAGTAAACTATGAGAGATATAAAGAAACAGGAAGGAATCCCTCACATGGGTCAGAAAGGTATAGGCAGAAGCAGATATTTAAACACTGCCTTCAAATTTTTGAATTGAGTAGTTCCATGAGGTGAGGCAGGTAGATCCTCACCACATGAATCTACTCTGTAAAAATCCCTAGGAAAGGTGGAAAACATGGTTATTAGCACATGATGTGGGACAAAACTATGGTCAGCCAATAAGACTACAAGCACAATTGCTGACGTAAAATTGATTAAATCCAGGACCAAATGAGGAAGAGAGTCATGTAGCAAGTGGGCATGGATATAGGAGTTTATCTGATAGCCAGTAGTGGTTGGATTACTGACTCTTCCTTCCTTCTTCAAGGTGATAATCCTGACTGGTTAATAATCTTAAAAACAGGGCTGGGGAGATGGCTCAGTGGAATAAGCGCTTCCCTGGCAAGCGCAAGGGCCTGAGTTCAATCCCCAGTTCCACACACACACACACACACACACACACACACACACACACACAATCTTAAAAATGTGCATGCCTTTTTTTGTTTTTTTTTTTTCTCAGAACCAGGGATTGAACTTAGGCCCTTGTGCTTGCCAGGGAGGCACTTATTCTACTGAGCCATCTCCTCAGCCCCATGTGCATGCCCTTTGAATCAGCCTCTTCATTTCTAGGGAAGGCAAATACAATATGTATGCAAAGGTGATTTTTGTGAGGTTTATAATTATAGAAAATTGGAGACAACCCAAATCTTCCTATGAGAGTGAATACAACATATACCCTTAAGATGGAATGCTATATAGCCATTAACAATAAAATAAGACACAGTGGCAGAGTAACAGCCTTTAAAAAGTAGATAATAAAGTAGAATATATCATCTCATTTTCATTTAAAAATATGTTTCTATACAAAAGCATAGGATTTCAATAAACCAATAGAAACTGAAAAAAAAGCATAGGAAAGGTTGAGAGGTATAGTTACACCAAGGCATGAAACATGGTTATTTTGGGGCATTTGAATTTTGAGTGATTCAGATTTTTCCTACTTATTTTCCATTTTCACATGACATGAGGATTATTAATATGTATAACATATACCTCCAAAACAGAGTAACATAGCTACAGACAGAAATCAGGACCAGGTAGGCCAGATAATTTTTTCAACCCTGGACAACTAAGGACATAGTGGTAGTCAGGTGGGAGGCTCTGTATGTTCCTGCTGTTACAGCTGATGTGAAGAGGCTCTCTGCTCCCAGGCCTTCTTGAAGACATGTGGAACCTTCTTCCTGTGGTATCTGTGCACCTTTTTAGTGTGGGCTAAGGCCTGCCAGATATCCAGCAGCAGCAGAAACCCCAGGCAGGTGATGGCTGGAATGAAGGTGCTCAGGGACTCTTTCAGAGATGCCAAAGTGAAGATAGCTACTGGAATGGAAAGTGAGGCCCGTGAGCCTCAGCAGGATCACCACAGAGATCCAGTGACTCAAGAGTCGCAGCCTGGGCTGACCCACGCCAGCCCAAGCCTCTGGTTATACACAGAACTACCGCCCATCCCACACCAGCTGTACTCATCCTGAGCTTACAGAGAAAGCAGGACCAAGAATCAGAAGCTTCCTGAACTAAGATAGGCCCTAGCAGCGGGCAAGAAAGAAAAATGATCCAACCAAACTACGGTGGGAAGATGGGGATTTGGGAAAAAAGTTCTCCTTGATTCTTTTCCTGTTTTAGTTCTACATCTAACTGGAGGGAAAGTGGCCCCGAGATTGGTGATAGAAGTGTGGCAAAGATCTGAAAATGAAGAAAGTTCAAGAAATGGGTAAGAATGCTTGAGGGAGACAGGGTGGTAAGTAGTGACAACAATGGTGACACTGGCCAGAAGCCTGCAAATGACTGGCCACTGAAATGTCAGCTGTCTTTGCACATAAGCAGCTCCTGGGCAGAGCTTTAGGAGGGGCCCCTCTAGGGAAGCCCTCTGCCTTCTTGTTCAAGGGCCCCAGTTGGCTGCTCTCTCCTCCCACCTACAAGGCACAGAAGTGGCAGCTGCTGCTCCATCTCTCATTTCAGGAGTGGGCAGGTAGAAGAAAGAGTAGGGGCTATGAGGTTACAATACATCCTCACAATAAAATACTGCACAGCTATATAAGTGATAAAGGAGAAAGGATATTTGATGTGTGCCAGTGTGGTAGTATGTTTAGTTGCAGAAATGCCTGTTCTGGTCTGAAGAATAGAAATCAAAACAGAGCAGGAATTATTCCTGTTCCCAGAGAGAAAAGGTGACAGCAGTAAGGTGAAACAGCTAAAGCATCTTCTCCCAGGAGACCATTTCCCCAGGCCAGCTGACCCCCTTACCCATCATGAGCAGGGTCAAGAACAAGTTACTGATCTCTTGTAGCATCCGTGGGCCCACAGCCAGCAGCAACCCGGCCAGCAGCTCCAGCCAGCCCACAGCTGTTTGGTAGTTCATGGGATCAGGCTGGTAGCCGAATATCTTCAAGGGAAACACTTCAGTAAACTGCAGGAACAGGGCTTTCTAGGGGTGGCAAGGAATACCTGTCAGCCACACTGGCCAAGGATGCACTGCCCAGGGGCCCCACAGTGGTGCTGAATATCTGTCCCCTGGATTCCCCCAGAAAAGCCACTGATATTGTACATCAGGCCCAAGAGAGGAGAGGATCCCTATGGGACTGAGCACTGGAATCAGGGAACAAGCTATGCTCCACTGAGAAGGGCTGCGGGTGGTGTTGAGACAGCATGACTTCCTCATCAGACCTACCAGTAGATGACAACTCAGGCCAAATCCCACTTAGAGGGAATGAGACCTGGGCCTTCCCTTATGAATGCCGTAGAGCCTTCCTTTGAGCCTGGTATCTATTCAGTCTGCTCAGCACGGAATGTATGAAGGTGGAGCAGAGGAACTCATTGAATAGATTTTACCTTCAGCCTCCAGTGTGGCATTCTACATCTCACTACAGCAGATATAAGGGTGGTGAAAAGGGCTCAAAGTGACTTATCTTGCTGTTCAAAGGATTCATTTTGCCCTGGGTCAAATGACAAATACACCCTGACCCTCAGGGCTACCTACTCTGCACCCTAGTACTATCTGTCCTACTCAACCCTGGAAGGAAGAAACTAAGCCCTCTGGCTCTAGCCAGGTACTGCCATATACACAAGAGGGAACAGCCATACCTGTGGAAAGGGAGAGCTCTGTCATCTTGCCGTCCCAGGCCTGGGAACTCCCTTTTGGAGCTACCCCTCATGGCAAAGCCTGTACTCTAAGCACTCTGGGAAGCAGAGGAAGGAGGATGGCAAGTTTGAGCCCAGCCTAGCCGGCTTAGTGAGACCCTGTCTAAAATGTAAATAAACGCTGGGAATGCAGCTCAGTGGAAAAGACTTGGATCAGTGTTACAGGATGTTAAGGTCCGGTTCCCCATAAGAACAACAAAGTAAGCCTGGCTTCTTCGGGGAACTGGACGGATTGGTGGACAGGGAAACCTTGCCCCCTTCTGGAACCAAATAAGGGGGCTGGCCAGGACTTCCATGCTTCTCTCCCTGGCTTCCTGGGAGGACTCTGAATTCTGAGTTGGCTCCGGTTTGGGCCTACTTCCAGACCAGCTGCACGGCCCTCAGCAGAGCACTCTTCCCGCCAAATGAAATCCCCTATAAAGTTCTGCTAGACAACGTCCAAGCCCTCAGGAGCAAACAGGTGGGGCGCCCTGGGCTACTCTCCCACGGCAGGCTCCTCCCCCAGAGGCAGCCAGCCTTCCCCGCAATCTAATTGGCCTGGGGCCACCGGGGCCAGCTCCTCCCGCCTCGGAAGGCCCTGCGCGGCCCGCCAGCCCCGCAGCCGTCTGGCCTGCGCCTGAGCACTCGCGGTCCCCCGCCCGGCCCGATGTCCCGCTCACCATCTGCTCGGTCTCCGGAGCCGAGAGCTGGCAGAGCTTGGCCGCCCCGGTGAGTGCGAAAAAGCCGCCCAGCAGGACGCGCAGCGCGACGAGCACGAACGCCATGGCCGCGGGCCGCCCCGCCGAGAACCCGCCCCGCGGCCGCGTTTCCTCCCCGGTGCCGCCGCTGCCGCCGGGCCTCGCCTCCCAGGAGGGCGCGACGGGCGGGGCGCGGCGTCTCGCG
>NW_004524706.1:2634409-2636811 GCF_000260255.1 Octodon degus
GCTGGCAGCGGCCGCGGCGGGGGAGGTCTGTCTGCACGTGGCCAGGCTGCCACGGAGTCCACGCTGTGGCCGGCCCCGACGGAGGGCCTCGACCTTATCAGTGCTGAGTTGGAGACGGGCTGCCCGTGATGCCTCCTCCGGAAGGGCAAGAAAGTTAGTTGGAAGTCAAGCTAATTTGCAGTTAAATCGATAAACAGTAATTCTAAAATGCCCTTTTCCATCTTTACCTGCAATACATTTTCCTTCCAATTTCAGCTGAAACTGAAATGTCAAAGTTGTTTGAAAACTCAGATACCAGAAGCCACCGGAAAAGCGTTCACCTAAAAGGCCCTGAGGTCTAAGGCTAGGTGGGCAAACTGGGCCAAATTGGGCCAGCTGTTTTTTTAACTCTCTTTTCAAGATTTTTATATTCTTTAATGATGAGAATTTTTTCAAGCATCTTTCATGATACAGAAAAACTATGTGACACTCCTTAGTGTTCATAGATTTCAGTTTTATCGAAACAGCCACAACTTGCAACTGCAGAGTAGTGGCCGCGGAATTGAGGCAGGAAAAAAAGATCCCTGATGGCTAGTGACACCTAGTAGCCAAGGGAAAAACGTTCTTTCGGAGGCAAACAACCCTTGCCACTAACCTCACCTTGATGTAGGGACTTCCAAATGATATAGGGGGGAAAAAATGAAACTCTGACCTGAAAGGTACCTGGGACGAGTTGGTGTTCTCTAAAACCGAAGAATTTGAGGAACAAACGGAGGTTATGAGCAGAACGTATTTAATAGGGGAAAGAAAGTTCCTCTCCGAGAGAGAGAGAGAGAGAGAGAGAGAGAGAGAGAGAGAGAGAGAGAGAGAGAGAGACAGACAGAAGGGGGCGCCCGGAGCAGGTGATCCCCAGGAAGCTGTCTCTTCCAGGGACTTCTATAGTGTAAAACCATGTGGGTCTAAGGTGGTGGGGAACATGGGAACTGGCTTAGGAGGGCATGAGGTGGGACGAAACTATGGTCAACCAATGAGATTACAAGCACCACTGCTCAGATAAAATGGATTAATATACCAAAGGAAGCAAGTCGTAGCAAGCAGCATGAATATGGGACAGGGTCTCTTCCTGTTGGGGGTTACATTAGTGATTCATTCAGGCTCTTTCAAGGTGCTTGATACGTATTTAGAATATCAAGCCCTGGTGCCCATTCCTAGGGAAGTATGTGGCTACTTTTGTTGCCTCCTCTGTCTTAAGGTCCGGACCACAGCGGGGAATGTCAGTCTTTTCCAAAGTTGCCAAGTCACCTTGTCTTCCATCTTGTCTTCTTGCAGGCCTGCCCCTGTCTGCCTGCCTGTAATATTTCTATCTAATTCAGCTGCCTGCAACAATGTCACTCCATTGTATGAAGTAGAAACGGCCTCAAACCTTTGTCACCTACCCATTCCCTTCTAAGAAAAAAAGGATGGGCAATGATTGTGAGGTGATTGCCAGAGAAGGAAGGTAACTGAGACCCCTGTCTTAATGCAAAGACACCCATGGGGGGGAGGGCAGGGAAGCTACAGGCTGCAAAGCTCAAAAGTGGGACAAAACAGGGTTGAATACAGAATCACATGTGAATGCCATGACTGCTTCATGTTCAGGTAAATACAACTGTGGTTTTTACACTCCTTACACATGCTAGCAACTTTTGCTAGAGGGGAAAGAAACCCCCAACCTGAAACGCAGTTGGGACAAGTTCGTGCTAAAATCAAAGAATGAATTTTAGGAACAATGGAGATTAAGAGCAGAATATATTTGTTGAGAGACAGAAGGGGATCCCAGTGGGTTGCCCAGGAACCTGCCTTTTCTCGGGATTTTTATAGAGCAAATCCATGAGGTGAGGGTCCAAGGTGGGAAACATGGGAACTAGCTAGGTGGGCATGAGGTAGGATGAAACCAGGATCAACCAGTAAGATTGCAAGCAATTGTTTAGGTAAAATTGATTAAATTGGGATCAAATAGGCAAGCCAGATACTTAGCAAGCAGGCATGAATACAGAACAGGAACTTTTCCTATAGGAGGTTGGGTTACTGGTTCTTCAAGACTTTTTCAGGGTTACTGGTATGTATTTAGAATATCAATCCCTGGTATGTGGGTGCATTTGTTTAATCTTTTGTCTAGAGGCCTGGCCCCCAGGGGAAGTGCCTGTGTCTCCCACCCTTGCAAGACAGTCTTGTTTTCCATACCAGCTCCTTTGAGGCCCTAGTCCTGACTTCCTATATTTTTAACTCAGCTGCCTAAAACACATTTAAAAATTTTTTTAATTGTTTTATTTGAGAGAGAGAGAGAAAGAGAGTGAGTGTGTGTGGTGTGTGTGTGTGTGTGTGGCCAGCTCAGCCCACCAGGGGGCGGGGCTGGCTGGCATGTGGTGCTGGGGGATTGAACC
>NW_004524706.1:2637237-2643621 GCF_000260255.1 Octodon degus
TTTTTTTTTTTTCAATGAACCCTGACCATAGGACTTCAATGTTCTCTCTTCCCTTGCTGTTCTATGGAGCAGCTCAATACTGCACCATGTGATTCTAATAAACTTTCGGTTGACTGTGTTTGCCTTCCATCTTTTGAGTTAAAGAACTCATGGTGCTAGTGACAGGACAGCTACAATACCTAGAATAATTACCATCTAGCCTTTTAGGAAAAAAGCTTGTTTTTGTTCATTTGGTTTGAGTTTTTTTGAGGCAAGGTCTCACTATGTAATACAGGCTGGCCTGGAACTCGCAGGAGGCCTTAGCCTCCCGAGTGCCAGGATTACCACCACCACACCCACTTTATGAGAAAAATCTGCCAAGCTCTGACCTTAGTGGCCAGAGAAGACCCAATTAGGGGTCTCAAACTCAGATGCTGCTTCCAGTTACAGTTAGCCAACCTACTTAAGAGTTCTGTTTCCCACAATCTAGGTTGGACAGGTGGCTGGCTGGCTGAAGATGGAAATTTCTTGTCCTTCTAAATCCAAACTGTTTCAACATCCAGGTTGTGCTATTGCATCATCAACGGGGCCTTTTATTATCTGCAATCTTGGTCACTAATCCAACTTTGTAAACCAATGTAAAAACTAAATTCTTTACCTTAGATTAAGATTATAAACAAGTATGTATAAATGTGCAGCTATTAAATATCAACAAAAGGGCAAGTTTATTAAAACACTAATTTAATTGCAAATCCACAAACACAAACCCACATTAGGAAATTAGACTTTAGGATTTTATACAAACTGTAACACAAAATTAATAGACTCTGATGCTATGAGTAATATGCACATTGTTATTCTTTCTCTTTTACTAGTTTCTCTATCCTTGGAATTAATGACGTGACTGCAAGTCTTAAGGCAGGGCCAGAAACCAAGAAATTTCTTTGTTTTGACTCTGTCAACGCTGAAAAGGTAGCATCACATAAATAGACGGTTGAGAAAGGCAGTAAGACTTTCATTGCCTTCTCATGGAGTTCTGGGTAATGCGTCTTTGCATTTATCCAAAACTGAGTTACAGACATCGATTTAAATACTGACTGAAATCCTAAATCTGAAGATAACTGTATTAGTTTCTCTTCTTCAAAGTCAGTGAGATTATTATTTTGGTGATTCATGAAAGGGTTAATTACCCACAGATTCCCTGAACGCAAGTCATCCTCTGGTGGGTAACAGTCATTAAATATTTGAGAAAGTCCTTTCAGGTGCTCAAAAATAATGCTTCTGATGTTTCTCACATTCACATCTGATGAGGCTGAGAATTCAGAAAATGACGGGAACATGTCATAATCATTCTCTTGTGTGCGCTTCAACCACAGTTTTAATTTTTTCTTAAATACATCAATTTTATTATATAAAGTGAAGAAAGTAGTCATGGTCCCCTGGAGACTTGAATTTAATTCATTTATAAGTGAAAATATATCAGCTAAATAGGCCAGTTTTGCAACCCATTCTGGATCATGAAAATACTTTGCCAGATCTGAATGCTTTTGATTTAAAAATATTTCCATTTCATGTCGCAATTCAAATAATCTTGTTAAAATTCTTCCTCTTGATATCCAACGCACTTCAGCATTAAGAGGTAGATTCACACGCTGAGATCCCATTTCTTCACACAAAATTGTTAGCATTCGTGAATTCAACAAATTGCTCTTTACAAAACTTAAAATTTGTGCTGACTGCAAAAGAATTTCATGTAAGCATGGAGACAACTTTTCAGCTGCTAAATGTTCACGATGAATAAAACAATGTGTAAATGCCACTGAATTCACAGCAACTTCTTGAATTTTCGCCCTTAAGCCAGAACATCTGTCAGTCATACTTGCAGTCCCATCAGTACAGAGACCAACACAATATTTCCAGTTCAGAGATTTACTATCAATGTATTTGTTTATTAGCTCAAATATTTCAAAACCAGTGATTTCAGAAGGCATTTCAATGCAGAATAATAATTCTTCTCTTATATCACTGCAATCATAATCAATGAAACGAATATAGCATAAGAGAAGGGTCATAGCTGAGATCTCAGATGACTCTTCTATCTGAAGGGCAAACCACCTGGACTCTCTGACCTTTTGAATCAGCTGATCTTCAATGTCTGCAGACAGTTCATCAATCCTGTAGCCAATTGTATTATGAGAAAGAGGAATGGTTTTCATTTTGTCTCCAGCACTTGAACCCAAAACCTCTGAACACATTTCTACCAAATATGGTTTAATTAGTTCTTCTGCAATAGAGAATGGCTTCTTGCTGGCAGCGATTTGGAAAGCAATTAAATAAGAAGCCTTCACAAGTGACTTTTCAACTAGTAAACACTTTTTTAAAGAACTGTTTTGACATTCCATTTCAAGAGATTTCTGCTCAAAAAAATCTACTGGCTTATCTTCTAATTCTGAATGTTTTGTCTTCAAGTGATGAGAAAGGTTTGCAGGCTTCATGTTTTCGCTGGATAAGATCTCTCCACAGATGACACACTGTGGTCTTGGGGGACTCTCTTTCGATCCAGGACAGATAATAAAACCAACTTTTAAATACTCCGGATCGTAAGTCTGGAAAAAACCTATTCTTTTTTTTGCAGGTGGAGAGTCATGTTCTGCGTCACGTTTCTCATCAGGCATAGGTAACTCTGAAGGAAATATGTGGATCACTGTTAGGTTCAAGAGCAAATAAGCAAAGTTCTTTATTTTTTCCTCACATATTTAAATTTTATATTTGGCTACTCCTTGTTTTTATCAAAAGAACACCCTGACAAAACAAACCATAGTCCTTCATGACACCATAGAAACTGAATTCTCAGGGCCGGGGAGATGGATCAGTAGAATAAGCGCTTGCCTGGCAAGCACAAGGGCCTGAGTTCAATCCCCAGTTCTGCAAAAACAAATGAACAAACACAAAACTGAATTCTCCTTTGTCCAAAGCTTGGCAACTGGCTATAATAAAACTGGAGGTTATGGATCAGGTATAAGTAATCCCAAGTTTACAACAGATTTCTAAAGTTAGCTCTGAAGCCTAAAGAATACATCAAATTAAGAGTAAATTGCTTTTTTATGGTCTTTTTGAAACAGGGTTTCACTATGCATTTCAGTCTGGCCTTGAACTTGCAGAGATCCTCCTGCTTCTGTCTCCCTGGGATTACAAACCCAGCTCTCTTTTAAAAATTAAAAAAATTATAAGGAGTTAATATTAGTGAATCTAGATAAAGGATGTGCTGATATCCATTATGCTGTATTTTGAACCTGTCTGAATTGTGAAATTTTTCAAAATTAAAGTGGGGAAATATAAGGGTAATTACTGACTTTAAAAATCAGTGTCAGTAAGTGTAGAGCAATGGATCCTCTGTAACACTGACGGCTGAAATATAAACTGTCAGGAGGGCTATTTAGTAGCAGATTTCAAAAGCTTTACCCTATGATAGCTGGGCATAGTGGCACATGCCAATACGGAGGCACAGAAGGTCCCTGCAGGTTCAAGGCCAGCCTGGGGTGCAGAGTGAGGTCAAGGCCAAGATGAACTACATGGTGAGCGCTTGTCTCAAAAGACAAAATAGAAAATCTATGATGATCTTTGAGTCAGTGATTCCACTGCTTTGTTTTTATCCTAAAGACATAATCAGACAAGTGGACAAAGACCTGTTGACACAATTTAACTAACTAGACATTACTTATAGGCTGAGGATATAGCTCAGCAGCATAAGCACCTGCCCAGCAAGCACAAAGTCCCAAGTCTGTTTCCCAGAACCAAAAAAAAAAGGACATTACTTATGAATATTAAAGTCTAGGGCCTGGAGGTATAGGTCAGAGGCAAGGCACTCTCTAGTATGTGCGAGAGCCTGCATTTGATCAGAGGTGGGGATGCTGACAAAAAAACCTAAAGATCCAATTTATAGAATTAATATCATATACACTAGAATCTATGTCTATTATGAATATCAGTGTAACTGGGTGTGGTGGCTCATGCCTATAACCCCAGTTACTTGGGAGGCTGAGGTGGGGGGACCACAAATTCAAGGTCATCCTGGACAAACCAGTGGTACAGAGCCCCTAGGTTCTATCATCAGGACCCCCCCCCCACTCTCTCTCTCTCTCTCTCACTATATGCATTTAAATTTCTATTGATATGGACTTTTTTTATCCTGTGAGCATTATTTTATTTTTTCCCATAATTTTATTAATAGCAATGAGACAGTTTCAAATCAAATCACTAGGACAGTTTCAATAATTAACACACTGCATATATTCTTCTTAGTGGTTAATTGCTGTACAAGATGCGGACCTGAGATCCTATTTACAAACACCATTAGAACAAATCATTCTATTCATTAAGAGAATGCAACTATATATCTATCCCAACCACTTTGAATGCACAGATACAAAATGGACATTCATCTGTATACCCTTTTTTTGTTAAGTTCTGTTATTTGAATATTATAGGTGTGTAAACTCAGCAAAATATTCTAAAAGAGTCCAGTAGCCCGTAATAGCATTGGGTCTTCTGTTTAACTGGCAATGTCAGAAACTGTTGACCTGAGTCCCCCACAGCTCAACATAACAGCATGGCTTTACTTCCTATATTTCGTCTTCATACTTTTCTACTGGACGGTTAAGACCAAGGTAAAGCAGGACCTATGCAACAAGAGTTGTAGCTTTTTGGTCTGAGAAGGTCAGTGAAATGCCCTCAGGATTTATCCTGAGATCCTGTACCTCAGACTGTAGAACCTTTGTCAGTGTCAGCCATGTGGGATATGGACTGTTTTCAATGCAATGTAAAATGACAAAGTACCTTACAACAGTAGACATATAAACTGCACTTTTAGTACAGTTAACAACTCAGTTGAGTGTTTAAAAAATAAAACTGTTAAATCAATTTTAACCAAATCCTTATTTTAGTAATTCTAATAGTTTGTACATTTAGAAAACAATTTACCCATGTAAGAGATATTTGTCTACTCTGCACATAATGTTCTGTGTACATGTGGATTCAAAGTATGTGATCTACAAATTAGTGAATGTTTTCACATTCAAGAAATTGGCAAATACATTCTTTAAACAAAACTAAAGCAGCTGGGCATAGTGGCACACTCCTGTAATCCCTTGGAAAGCTGAGGCAGGAGGATTGCCGTAAGTTTCAGGCCAACATAAGAGAATTCAAAGCCAGCCCACACTACATAGCAAGACCCTATCTCAAAAAAGAAAAAAAACAAAAAACAAAAAACAAAGTAAAGCAAAAAGAAGGAAATAAAATAAACTTTTTTTTTTTTTTTTTTTAACGGTACCTGGGATTGAACTCAGACCCTTGTACTTGGCAGGGAAGCACTCATTCTACTGAGCCATCTCCCCGGCCCCAACAAAAACTCTTGACAGGGAAAGCACAAGAACACGTACCTGTCTGACATTCCTTGTGTTGTGTATGTGGTTTGCAAGAGATGGCCTTGGTCTGTGTGGCAGGTCTGCACAATATACCTTTGTTCTTTAAAAGTTTGGAAAGTTGAGAAGATTGAGAAGACAGAAGTTTCATAGCCTCTGACTGTGCATTTCCCTGGCAAGTTCAAAAACCAAAGACAGTTTTTAGTATATTATCACTGACTAATAATTATATGAATGATGATGCATCAAAAGAAATACAATTCTGAAAAACAGTTCCACAAGAGGCATACTTTGGAAAATATGCACTTTAATTCCTAATTCCTCTTCAGTATTAGTTCCATTTAGTGATTTTTAAAGACACTCAGAGACCGAGGGTCGAGCTCAGTAGGGAGGCCCTGAGTTTGATCCCTAGCATTCGAAGACAATAACAATAATAAAATAGCAACTCTATAGTGTGATCTAAATAATGATAATTCTTGTTCAATAGCAACTAGTCACTAATATAAACTGTATCTAATCACCAACTATATGCAAAAATACATTATCAATTGAAGACTTCAACATGAAGAAAAACCACCTTACAATCATTGGAGAGTTTTCACATTATTAGAGCACAGAGAATATATATATTTTTTGAGAATATATATACATATATATTTATGTATTTAGTACAGGGTCTACAGGATCTCACTACACAGATTGGATTTGTAGTCATCCTCTTGTTTTCAGCCTCCCAAGCACTGGGATTACACTGGGATTACAGGCCGCACCACCACCCCTGCTCTCAATCACTGGCTCAGCACACCCCAGCGGGGGCAAGCACAGCACACTGGGGATCAAACCCAGCTACTGGGCTCTGCCTAAGCAAGAGCTTTAGTCTGCTGAGCTATCTGGCCAGTCCAAGAATATATTCTTTTTTTTTTTTTTTTTTGGTGGAACTGGGGATTGAACTTAAGCCCTTGTGCTTGCCAGGCAAACGCTAATT
>NW_004524706.1:2644251-2667504 GCF_000260255.1 Octodon degus
CTTCTTATACTTCATTTTTATACTTTTCTGCTGGATGGTTAAGACCAAGGTAAAGCAGGACCTATGCAACAAGAGTTGTAGCTTTTGGGTCTGAGCAAGTACTTATTCTACTGAGCCATCTCTTGGCCCCAAGAATATATTCTTAAACACAAAACAAAACAAAGTAGAAGAAGCGAGACATTTGACTAGCTGGAAATTCAACTTTTATAAGAGGAGGTTTCTATAAGACCAAGTTAAAGAACAAGCAGAGTAGGGGAATGTATTTAAAACATGTTTATTCATTCAGTAAATATTTATTAAGTGTTCAACACAAAAAAACACTCTTCTCAGCCCTGTTCCTCTTCTAAGAGGAGCAACAGAAAACAAAATCATACTCTTATGGGCTTTACATTCCAGAGGGAGACACAGCACGTACAACAGACCCCTACTGTGTAATGAGATAGCAATTCAAGCTGTGAAGAAAAACAAAGCAGCATAAGGAACAGAGAGCGGGATCATGGAGGAAGCATAATTTTGCAGTAAACATTGGAGTAGAGGTCTTCCAAATTACTCAAAAGAGTAAGCCATGCAAAGGCTGAGGTTAGGAGACCAGGCAGAGGGACTTTTAAAATTAGTAATGGACACATTCAGTATAATTTTTTCTTTCTTTTTTTTTTTTTTTTGGTACTGGGAACTCAGGATGTTGCACTTGCCAGGCAGGCGCTTATGCCACTGAGTTATCTCCCTGGCCCTCAATATAACATTTAAAAGATATAAAAGTATATACATGAATGACTGCCAGTTATTCAAACTGAACTCTAAATAAAACCACTGTTCCCAATTTCTTATACATCCTAAACAGTGATAACATTAGAATGTTCAGCACCTTGCTCTTGTTACTTAGCAAGGTTTTTTGGTATTTTAGGGAAGGATCTATAGGATGTTCAGGGTTTCACTAGTAGATCAGACTCGTAGTGATCTGCCTGTTTACAGCCTCCCAAGATCTGGGATTACAGGTGCACACCACCATGCCCAGTCTTACATACTGATTGTGTGTGTCCCTGGGATGGGGTCAGCACAGCAGGAACAGGGAATCGAACCTCAGCCCCTACTCCTGCTTGCAGGTGCTTTAATCCACTGAGCTATTTGGCCAGCCTTAGCAAGCTATCTTGCGGGTATATTTACATAATTTTCTATAGAGCTGCTTCATGACAGCTTATATAGTATTCAATTACTGAATGTACCGTAAGTAATTTGAAGAGTCTCTGCCGATGAGCACTGAAATGTTATAAATCTTATGCTATTATAAACAATGTTACAATGACTCTCCTTACACATTAATCCTATGTGCTTGTACATTTATAGAATAAAGTTTAAGTGTTATTTTGATGGGTCACAGGTTTATGATTTTAATTCTAGTGGCATTGCCAAACTGTTGTTTGTTTGTTTGCTTTGTACCAGGATTGAACTCAGGACCCTGCACTTGCCAGGCAGGTGCTTATTCCACTGAGCTATCTCCCCAGTCTGCCAAACTGTTTTTAATAGAAATTATATCAAATTGTGTGGTCACAAGCAGTATATTTGTTTCCCAACACCCATGTCAACAGGGCAGTATAATAGTTTTTTGCTATTTCTCAAAAAGTAAAAAATTAGTATAGTGTGGCTAGGTATTTTTTCCTGGGCAAGCATTACTTTTATTTCCTTTTTATGAAGCAAGACTCCCTTTGTCCTGTTTACCTTCATCTCTAAAAAGTCGATGCAAGGCCGGCCAGATAGCTCAGCGGATTAAAGCACCTGCCTGGGCAGACGCAGGGGCCAGGGTTCCATCCCTGGCCTGCCATGCCAGCCTGCCCCGCCGGGGCGCACTGCGACAGCAATTGAGACTGGGCATGGTGGCATGCTTGAGAAGCTGAAAACAGGAGGATCACTGAGTCTGATCTGTGTAGTGAGACTCTGTAGGCCCTATACTAAATACATAAAAAAGTCGCATATTTTGAACAGTAATACTACATACAACTCAAAAGATTCAAATAAACAATGGAAAAATTATTGTTCCTTTTAATTTTTCCTCTACTGAATTCTCCTCAGAGGCAGCCACTATACCTATTTACTAGTGACCTTTCAGGGATATTCTACACCTATGAACAAGTACATATTTTTGGGGGGAGGTTTAAAGCACATATGGGGATACAATGTATAGTTATATATTGTGCATGTATCTTGTATTTTTCACTCTAGGTTTCAAATTGCTCTGTTTCAAAATTAAACTGTTTTTCTTTTAGTAACTCCACAGTACTTCACTGTATGGCTATACCGTAAACTACAGCCAACGTGAATGTGCAGAGGACCATACTCACCAGGCCTTGTAAACCGGTGTGGCCATGGAGAAGGGTACATTTCAGCTTCTGCTTAATTAAGGCTATTTTCTATAATTGCCATAATAGCTCAAGAGTGAATCACCATGACCCTGGTCACTGATGAAAAAAAAAATGTTTACTATTTTCTGCCACTGTAAGCAATGCTTCAGTTAAAATCCTTGTACACAATTAAGTTTCATAAATGTGTAAAAGGTATCTGAGGGATAGATTCCTAAAAATGGGATTCCTGGGTAAGTGGTATTTACTTTTAAAATTTTAATAGTTTCTACTAAAATGCTCTGAAGCAGTTTTATCCATTTACATTTCTAATAGCAATATGTAAGAATGTGATTGTACTTCTAATGGCATTTATCCAACATTTAAACTGAGTGCATTTTCTTATGTCTTTTCTTCTTCTTTTTAATGTATTTGGTACAGGGTCTCACTGCACAGCTTGGACTTGTAGTGATCCCCCTATTTTCAGCCTCCCCAGAGCTGGGATTACAGGCGTGCACTATCATGACTGGTCTTGGTAGTGGGGCCAGAACGGCATGTGGTGCCAGGATCGAACCCCTGGTCCCTGTGCTTGCCTAAGCAGGTGCTTAGTTCACTGAGCTATCTCACTGGCCCTTATTTTCTTATGTTTAAGAATATTTTTATACCTGCAAGCAGGCGCAGGGGCCAGGGGTTTGATCCCCAGGCTTCCTATGTTGGCCCCTGTAGCCCGCTGAGACAGCAATTGAGACTGGGCATGGTGCGCATGCCTGTAATCCCAGCTCTTGGGAGGCTGTAAACAGGTGGATCACTACAAGTCCAGTCCAGTAGTGAGACCCTGAACACCCTGTAGATCCTTCCCTAAAAATTAAAAAAAAGAATATTTTATGTCCACTTTCTATGAATCACACTTGTGCACGTTTTTTATTGATTCATAGACCCTACACATTCTTTTAACAGCTTTTAGGTGACACAAGTTGAATATAGCTGAATTTTTATATTTTATTTTTTATTTTTTTATGTATTTAGTACAGGGTCTACAGGGTCTCACTGCTAGATCAGACTCATAGTGATTCTCCTGTTTTCAGCCTCCCAAGCACTGGGATTACAGGCACATGCCATCATGCCCAGTCTTTTTTTTTTTAATTATTTATTTAGTGTGTGTGTGTGTGTGTGTGTGTGTGTGGCCAGCTCAGCCCACCAGGGGGCAGGGCTGGCTGGCATGTGGTGCTGGGGGATTGAACCACGGTCCCTGTGCTTTGCTTAGCTTGTTCTAAGTAGGTGCTTTAGACCACTGAGCCATCTCACCAGCCCATGCCCAGTCTTAAAGTTGAATTTACCTATCAATTCTATGAAATACAGTTGAATTTCCCAATAGATTCTGTTTTGTGACATATTTAGAAATACTTTCCCCATTTCTAGGTTATTAATATATTCCATAGTAGTTTTACAATTTTTTATTTAACTTTTATCTTCACTGTATCACTATACTCTGAGATAAAAATCTAACTGTATTCTCTTCTATATGTCTACTGTGTTATATCATTATTTATTAAATACCCGTATTTCTCGTACTAATCAGAAATGTTGTCTTTATCACTATGAAATGCGTATGGATATATTTGGGCCTCTTCTCGGTCTTTTCTGTTGAGTTGTCTGCATATTCATGCACCACTATTGGATGTCTTAACTATGTGTGGAACTCTGTAATAGTGGTAGCTTTCCTATAACTTTAGTATGTGGAAACTACTTCTTTCCTTTCTTTATTCTTCTCCAGGACTTCACTAAAAGTTTCCAGCAGAGGAATAACAGGACTTGACTTAGTGTTTCCTAAAAAGACCATTCTGGTAATAGAGTGGAAAGAGTACTGTACATAGAACAAGAATGGATTCAGAAAAAATAGGCAGGAGATCATTAACAACCTAGAAGACAGACAATGGTGCTCACACTATGGAGGTAGCAGGGCCTTAAGAAATGGAACAATGAAGCAAAGTCTCTGGAGAATACAAGGATTCTGTTTTAAGATGTGTTTGAGACTGCTGTTATTCATCCGAGTGTAAATGTCAAGTAGGCAATTAGATACAAGAATCTGGAGCTCAAAGGTCAGGAGAAGAAAAATAAATCTGGAATGAACCACCACCTAGATGGTGTTCAAAATCACCTAAGGACAGCAGGATGGCACGAGATTTCATAATGCTATTCAGAACAGCAAGTAATTTAAAACTTATGAATTATTTATATCTGGAATTTTCCACTTAGTATTTTCAGACTATGGTTAACTGTGGCCAATGGAAACCAAAGAAGCAAAAATCATGAACATAAGGAAACTACTGTATATAAGGAGTCAAGAAGAAAAAGATAATTTAACACAAAAATGAGGAGAAACTAAAAACAGGAAATGCAAAGAAAAAAAATCAAAATTTAAAAAACTCACAGAAATATAAGCAAACCTACTAGTAATCACTGACACACAAAATAATAAAACAAGATACCATCAAACAGATCAGCAAAAAAAAGTTTAAATATGACACTATTAAATGATGGAAATGAGTTAATCATTAGCTGCAAGTAGGAGTAAAACATGGAACTGCCCACTCTGTAGGGCAACCCGAAACCTAAAAATCCAAATATTTTTTGACTCAGTGATTCTATTCTTCCATTTTTACACTACAGAAATACCTATATAGGGATACAAGGAGATGTGCAAGGATATGCATTGTGATAAGAGATTTTTCATAGAGAAAAAAACAACCTAGTTCATCAATAGGCAACGGATAATTATGACACTACAGATAATACAATACTTATATGAGGCAACAGGAATGTACTAAATCTATTAAGTATCAACATGGATGGATATTTTAAAAAATACTATTAAATATTTTCCATGAGTTATCTATATGAAAGATGACAGTGATCTGAAAAGATAACACACCAAACTCACAATAATAGTTGCTTCTGGAGGTGTGAACAGGGGACTACAAGTAGTGAGACAGAGACAGAAGAGAAAGGGGGCAGAAGGGGGAGAAGAAAAGAGAAGGGTGAGGTTGCGTGTGGGAAGAAATGAAATAAGCCAAAGATAACAATGGTTAATTCAGGTGCTAAGAATACAGTAGAGGGGCTGGGGAGACAGCTCAGTGGTCTAAGTGCCTGCCTGTCCAGCACAAAGATGTAGGTTCAACCTCTGATAACACATGCCGTGCTGGCTCCATGCTGAGCTGGCTACTGAAACTGGGGACGCACGCCTGTAACCCCAGCACTGGGGAAGCTGAGACAGGAGGAGCACTACAAGTCTGAGCTGTGTAGCGAGACCCTGTACCAAATAATTAATTAATTAAAAAAAGAATATAGTAGAGTAAGGGTTGACCAACTATCAACTATGCACCAAATTAAACCCTTACCTGATTTTTAAAATAAAGGTTTGTTTTGTTTTTTTTCTACTTTTGTTTTTAATGTATTTTAGTACAGGGTCGAGAGGGTCTCACTGCACACATCGGACTCAGTGATCCTCCTGTTTTCAGCCTCCCAGGAGCTGGGATTACAGTTGTGTACCACCATGCCCAGTCTTAGTCTCTCAGTCGCTGACCCAGCATGCCCCGGGGGTGAGGCTGACAAGGCACATGGGAGTGTGGGGTGGGGGTGGGAATAAAGTTTTATTGGAATACAGCCATGCTCATTCATTTATGAATTATCTGTGTTCAGATAATGAATTTATGAATTATCTAGTGCAGCTCCCTCTGCACTACATTGTCAGAGTTAACAGAATCTCTAGCTGCAAGAGACTGCCTGGTCTGTAAAGTGCAAAATGCTGTTTAGGTTTTTATAGGAAAATCCTGCTGACTTTTTCAGTAGATTTTCTTTTTCTTTCTTTTTATATTTTACCATTTCCTAAAATGTAAAAACATTTAAGTAACCAGAGGGAGATTCACACTAACATTCCTGGACAAAAAAAGATTCTAAAACTGTCAGGGTTTTTTTTTTTTTATATCATAAGAGTACTATATTGCTTATTATTATGTTTTATAGAGTAAACTAAAAGTAATAATCAGAGCTATCTGGTAACATAATTTAAATAACTGGTGAATTACGGAAATACTCCACATGGGAAACATACACATAGAAACAGTAGCATTAAATATGAAGTACTGTCCCTGAAAAAACCTGAATAATTGAAAACTAGAATAATTCAAGACTAATTATCCCATATTCATGAAGTAGAAAAGGAATTTATTCTCCAAATACATAAATATAATATATAAAATTTTATAAGTACACATCAATATTGATGAATACATTAATATCTTAATTGTATAACTGTGTAGTTAATATCATTAACAGTACAAGAGTAATATATTAATCATGTAATTTAAAATATGATTTAATATAATATATAAATAAATACAAGTTAATTTAATGATATTTCATTAACTAATATACATTGCCTGAAGATAATTATAGAAAAATAATAATTAGAAAGTATCATCTTCCAAGAAGAGAAATAATAGAAAATTAAGAGATACTAAATTAAGACAAGCTATCTTTCCACATTATAGTGAAAGCCAGTCTGGTTCCCTACAAAACTTTGGTTAAAAAGTAAGTCTAATTCGGGATGAGCTTCTCATTTTTTTTTCCACCAAGGATTTCTTGATATACAGACACATTTTCCAACTTTGGCCTTGTCACCAAAGAACAACCACCCATATTTGGCTCATCTTCAAAAATAGTAAATGCTACTGAAATACACTGTTAGGTAAGCTAAAGATGTAGGCTAACTGCTATGGCCTTCATCCTGCTACCTTGGTATATCTGTCTGTCTGTCTGTCTATTTATTTGGTACAGGGTCTCACTACACAGCTCAGACACATAGTGATCCTCCTGTCTCAGCCTCCCCAGTGCTGGGATTACAGGGATGTGCCACCACACCTGGTTTCAGGGCCCTGTGCTTGCCAGGCAGGCACTTAAGACTGCTGAGCTATCTCCCCAGTCCTACCTTTGTATTTATAATTCTAGCCCAAGGAAATTTTTAACAATGTCTTTTATCAACTTTGTGTAAGTCTACCTTATATACAAAAATATATATCTTACACAGACTGCCCATGGGGGGGAATACTGGGGATTGAACTCAGGACCTTGTGCTTGCCAGGCAGGTGCTCAAGCTGTTGAAGCTATCTCCCCAGCTCCAGACTGCTTATTAACAGATGCTACACTGTCGCTGAAGCTAAAACCTTTTTAAAGATTTTGATAGCTTTAGAAACAGCAGATACAGCTTGCCTACTCATTTTTATATTATCAAAACCTCAATGGGCTTTAAAATTGGAAAAGCAGCCATGACTTCACATAAACCTTTTATCTCACTGTCACATTTCAAATCATAAAAAATGCTTCATGCCTGTATGAGCAGGCTTCCCCACCCCACTTATTCCATTATCCTTGCCTCGCTATAAACTATGGGTGCTATAAACTTTGTAACCTCTGGAGAGTACCTGCTTTAAGTGTTTTTGGTGCTCTGGTGCTGCTTTTGAGTACTAGCTCTAACACTGGACAGGGCATGCATTCCTAAATAATACAAGGCATCAGAACAGTGGTTTGGCCATCTTCATAGATTTTTATATCTAACTTCTGTCCAAAGTTACTGAATCGAGGGGCACACATCTTAGCACTAATACCACCATGTAATGTACATTTGAAGGACACTTTCATGATGTAAGAAAAGATTTTTAATGATATCAAGAGTAAATTAAATGTTGGGGCCGGGGAGATGGCTCAGTGGAATAAGTGCTTCCCTGGCAAGTGCAAGGGCCTGAGTTTAATCCCCGGTTTCACCAAAACAAAAAAAAAAAATACAACGAAAGAGTAAATGTTAACATTTACCATAACAGTCACCAAATATATTAACCTAAGATCTCGTACAGTATCATGGGATATTAATAAAAAATGGTTATTATATTCCTTCGCCAAAGGGCAACAATGGTGGAAATCTATAATCCTTTCAGCCTTCCAGATTTTTTTTAAAACAATTTTTTAAATTTTGGGAACATTCCACAATATCTCAAATTTGAAATAAAACACTTAGTATTATTTTCATCCTCACATAATTCAAAATTACAATGATACTAAATTTTCAAAAAATGTTCTAGTCTAAAAACAAAATTCTGAATATAGTAAAAAAGAAAAATAAGCAGCCAGATTGAATTACCAATCATTTAAAGAAATTAAGAAACCTGAACACAAAGGAACACTAAAATAAATCCAGAATATATTCTTATCAATCATGTAAGGTCAAACTGTAAGATTCAAAGCAAGAAAATAATTCAAATATTACTCCATCTTTTGTAAAAAGTAAGCTGCAAACAGAAAAATACCCAGACATATACATAAAAAGACATAAGCAGTTTTATTCAGAAAAAAATGTTAACAGTAAAACTTACATTTCCAATAATTTTTGCTGCCTCTTTAGTAGCTGCACCTGTTACAAATTAAGATATACATTATTATTCCCAGAATATGTATAACTAAGAAGTTAATTTCCTCTAAAGTAGGCAATAGTGTGAACCAAAATTTCTCCAAAAATGGTCTAAAGAAATTTTACATTGCCAGGCATGGTGGCACATGCCTATAATGCCAGGCCTAAAGAGGCTAAGGCAGGAGGATCATTGTGAGTTTGAGAACACCTCAAGCTACAAAATGCTCTAGGCCAGCCTGAGCAGCACAGTGAGACTCTGTCTCAAACAGACGAAAGAAAGAAAGAAAGAAAGAAAGAAAGAAAGAAAGAAAGAAAGAAAGAAAGAGAAATTAATTAATTTTACAGTACTAGCACCTGTGGTATCTGACAAAGATAAGGGGGACCATGTTACAGGTCAATCCAACTATATAGAATGGTATAAACACGCAAGTACAGTAAAATCATCTGCATTGTTAAAAAAGTAAATCACACATAACACTTCTTTTCCCACGAATACCACTGTGCTTGCTTAACCACTCCCCTGAGGCAGAGGGATATGATTCTTTATACATTAATGTCAAAAAAGATATTACCAGTCAAGAGTCACTTAAACTAGGTGGCGCTCATCCCTACCTTCCAGCCAAATGCCTTTCCATCAAGTCGTACCTTTTAAAACAGTCTTAGTGCTTCCTGTATGCTGGGCAACAGGCATTTTTGCCAGTGATACCACACTGGTTATGACTGGAGTTATGTTTGTTCTTGTAGAAGGGAGTGCCAGGAAAGCAGTTTGTGCCTTTGAAATATTTACTGACAAAAATAAACAAAAATATAAGTATAAACAAAAGGATTACATAAAAAAAAACACCATTAACAACCAAGTTTTCAAAAAACAATATAAAATTAACTCTGTATAATGTTGGTTTGGGGGATTCTAATTAAATTGTTAACCAGGGCTTTAAAAAGCTTTATTCTGGGGCTGAGGAGATGGCTCAGTGGAATAAGCGCTTCCCTGGCAAGCTCAAGGGCCTGAGTTCAATCCCCGGTTCCACCAAAGAAAAAAAAAAAAAAAAAAAAAAAAGTCACAAGAGTTAGGTTTGGGGCTGGGGAAATAGCTCAGTTGAATAAGTGCTTGCCTGGCAAGTGCAAGGGCCTGAGTTCAATCCCTGGCTCCACAAAAAAAAAAAAAAAAAAAAAAAAGCTTTATTCTGTAAAATTAGAAGTTTCAAATGACATATAACAAGTAAAAATAAGAGCAGCTTCAGGATTAACTAGGGTGTTCTATAGAGAAAAAAAGGCCTACTGTTATGCATGCTTTGAATAAAAATTTAATATGACAAGTTTTTTAAGTTGATGAAGGAACTGTCCATTCATGTAACATTGATATTCTTAAGCCACATTACAAAATGAATATTCTATTGCAAACCAGAATGGTCCCAGGGCATAGAGGGTAACATCAAAGTTCAGCATGAGCTGTATATAATTAAGGTAATGATTAATAAGACTGCAAAGGCAGACAAAGAGCCTGCCAGCAGATGGATTCTATCAGGCAACACGTGTTTCAGACCATGAGTGAACATAACATCAACTGTTTTTTATCTAATTCAGAAAGTGATACGTATACCTACTCTACAAAGGCACCAAACATCTATCTAGTCTTCTGAATATCTGGACCACATTAGCTGTCCTACTTGCAAAATTATTTTATGCTTAAGCCAGGAAAAACTACTACCCATGAAGAACTGGTCTATTTTTTCTGAGATAATTAATGTGTTGTTCTCTTTTTCTTTGGTGAAAAGCAAGCTACAGATCAAATCTTACACCAGTCACAAAGCTATGTTAGCATATTTATATCTTCTTCCTCCGTTTGTCCTAATTCTCTTATTTATATTCCTTGTTAGTTGAATAGTATGCATCCTGTAACATTAAATTGTATTATCTGTATGTATAAATTCAATCAAAAGCAACCAAATCAAACCTGTTCTGTAAAAATTAATAAAAGCTATCATTTGGTGATCAAAAGATTAAGTTTTTTAGACAATAGAGGTTTTTTGATTAAAAAAATAAATTTTAAACAAAAGAACTATCATTAAGGATTCTTAAAGGAAAATTTAAGGAAACTTATGCTCTTTGAATCCAATGAAATTATTATATTGTTTTCTACTGAGTATGCTGATAGTAGATCCTAGCATTAACATAAAGATTCAATTAGTTAAGTTTAACTTTACCTTTATTTTGTGATAGATCATTCATATTTTGTTGATGACAAAACTTCAAGACACAATACAGGTTACAGAAATGTTTGATATTGCCTCGCCATTTTATGGACTCACTCAGCTTGCCCTGACGTTTACAACCATCACACTTGGCCATCTGGGAAAGAAGTCATGACAAGAAAGGCTTCAAATTATAAAATAATGAGCAGATAACTTCGATCATAAATCAGAGACACCATGAAAACTAGCTATATCTGATGAGTCAGGATTACAAATATAAGGTTCCTACCTTAAATACTATAATTAAAAATAAATGTTTATTGTATATAGATTTATGCCCTAAATTGAGAGGATTATTATAAAAGATGCTGTTCTGTTTTTAAAATTACTGAGGAAGGACTAAAGACAGGTTCTATTTTTTCACAAGATTAAGAAGCATACTATACAATGAGAAGAAAGATTTGTACTAATAGTGTTTGGGCAAGATATTCTGTCCGCATCTTATACTACAGATAACCACTAAGAAGACAACAATGTACAATGTATTAATTATTGAGACTGTCCTATTAATCAGTTTTGAAACTGTCTCATTGATATTTGTTTCTCAATAAAATAAAATAAACTAAAAAATAAAAATAAAGAAGCATACTATAGCAGAAAGAATGTGGGATTTTGAAATCACAGACTTTGATTAATTTAACAAGTATCTAATAAGACATTCTTTGTCTGAAGCCCTGTGATCAGTCGTGCTAATCTAATGTATTTCCATTACCTTCTTCCCCAAGAAAATGAGATTTTGGGGATGAGGCCAAGAGGCAGTGATGTGACCAGTAAGCTCAAAATGATATCAAGCTGTCACCCACCAGCTTCCACAAGGGCACTTCCCTTCTCTGGACCTAACTCCTCTTCCTTTTGGGACTGTAGTGAGGAGTAAGTGAAACAACAGCTGGACATGCAGTACTGACAATTAATAGCAACTACCACGGTTGGCCTTTCAGAAACATTTTTTTTTTTAAAGAATTAAGTTGGTAAGGTTGTCAGTCAATGTCCTTTAACCTACGAAGTGAGAACAAGGTCTGACTTTAAATTTCTCAGCATAACCTGAATGAGAGAGCCACCTAAGGCAACGTTATGTAAAGTTCTAACCCAAAAGATTTCAAAGTTTCAAACAAGGTCAACGTGCTTCATAAAAAAGCCCAAATAAGGCACAGAAGAGCATGAAATTCCTAATATATTGAAATGACTGATAACTGAAGAGATAGAAATGCTCATACCGATTTAGTAACACACACTCTATACATTTACTGAATTGCCAGAATGTACCCCATAAATAAATACAAATTTAACAAAAGATACATAACCTCAATCAACAGTCTCCAGAGATCATAAACTCCTTTTTCTCATAGATTTTATCTTACATTCAAATTTTGCCAAGCAGCCCATATTTTACTTTATCCATCTCTACATTTTTCTTCACATAACACATTTTTCTTCACATAATTTGAATGTACAGTAAATAAACTGCATAAATTTCAGAAATCAGCAAATCACATTTACCTGATAAAAAAGAACTGTAAATTTGGACATGCACTCTTCACAACAAAACTCTTCTACTTTGCCCTCCAACCGATTTTCTACCAAATTTGGGGATGTCTGTGAGCAATAACTGCACATCTTACAGTAGTTTCCCCATCGTTCTCCAAAGTCCCGAGCAGACAGGAATTTACAAACTGAGCACAAAGAGGGATGAAAGGAAAAAGCATCAAATCCCCATTAACTTCAAGAATAGAAACTGATTTTTTTTTTTTTTATGGTCTTAGACACAAATTTTAAAGAAATGTAGATGTAAACCTTAATTTCTAAATACATGACAAGTACTTGCCTCTAGGTTAAAGAATAGTTTTTATATTCACAGAGCAAATTCATATCACCTTTTAAATATCTGGTACTTTTTTTGCGGGGATGCCAGGAATGGAACTCAGGACCTTGTCCTTGTCAGGCAGGCAGCACTGTACAACTGAGCTATATCCCGGCACCCTGCTCTAAAATATTAGTTCATCTATTTCACAAACATAGAGATATAGAAGTTTGTTAAGCCAAGTAGCAGCAACTGCTTAAATCCTGCTTTACAAATAAATGCAAGAATAAAAAGATCCCTGATGGCATACCTAAACATACAAAATTATTATTTATTTTATTTTTGTATTTCACGGAAGGGTCTCCAGGGTGTTCAGGGTCTCATTACTAGATCACACTTGTAGTGATCCGCCTGTTTACAGCCTCCCAAGAGCTAGGATTACAGGTGTGTGCCACCATGCCCAGTCTATTTTTATACCAGTATCTCTGATTTAATTCTACTTCAATAACTTTTCTTTACTACAAGCACTGCAACATTTAAAAAGACAGAAAAAATAAATCCCCAGCACTGAAAAAATAAATAAAAAGATATTTACACTAAGCTATATATCTAGCCCTTTTCATTTTTTTATTTTTATTATTTTTTTTTATTTTAAGACAGAGTTTAAGACTCTCAATCTTGGAATCCTCCTGTTTAAGCATCCCAAGAAGCTGGAATTACAGATATTCATCACTATGCCCAGGAAGAAGACAGGCTTTAAACTGAAGTATAAACCCAACATACAAATGCTCAAATTAAACCCTACGAGTGAAAAATTATTGCAGTATTAGTCATGTATTACTTCCCCCAAGTTATCAGGCATTATTTTATGTTATATAATGTAATAACATGCTATGTGGATCAAACTGAACTTTTTCTTTACCTTCACTACAGAATGGCTTATCAACCCCTGAGAATCGCACAGTCTCCTTTACAATTTTCTGCAGTTTACAGTAGTCACACATTGCCACAACTCTATTTTTCCTTTTGTATTCATCAGAGCAAGTCTTGCAACAGAATAGAAACATTTTTCCCTGCAGAGAAATAACAGTCATTGAGATCTAGCTAAATAACTGTTTATCTTTAAAAAACCTTTGTGATTCCACAGAAAACAAAAAACAGAAATTCCATTTGACCCAGCTACACCTGAACCTCTAGGTATCTTCCCAAAACAGTTAGACATTACATTACAGAGTCCAACGTATATTCACATGAGCAGCACAACTTTCAATAACTGAATTCTGGAATTGACCTATATTTCCATCAACAGATGAATAGAAAAGAAAACATGGTATTTATGCACAATGGGATGCTACCCCACAGTAAAGGATAAAGTTGAGTCATCTGCAGGAAAATGAAAGCACCTTGAGAACATAATGTTAAGTGAAGGAAATCAGAAACACAAGCTTAAATATCACATGGTTTGTCTTCTAGAAAAGCCCAATATATTATTTAAAAAAACAAGTTAAATGGGGGAATAAAAACCCTTTCTCCTCTACATTTCAAAATGAGCTGAGTATCAAAGACATGGAGGGAAATGCATCTAATGGATGCAATCCTTTCACGAAGGCACGTTACCTTGTAGTAAAGCAGCTCTGGCTTTGTGGCAAACATTTGGTTACAGTGCTGACACTTGAGTTTCACAAGTGTCTGGGCTAAAGCAGCCTTTTGGGATTGTTTAGAAACCTGTTGGCAGCCAGCTGGGGCAGCACCGCTGACAGAACTGGAAGAAGACATGCCACCACCTCGTCCTGCTGACATCACTGACCCAGAGGGCGTGCTCACAATCACTTGACCATGAGAAGGTGCTGCCGAGAGGTTCGCTCCTTTTGGCTTGTTAAATACCTTCTGAATGAACACAAACAAAGCAAGTATTGATCAACTGAGAAACATGCAACTTACTGGTTTTTACTTCCTTGTGGTAATAAATTAATTCTGCCTCAAATTTTTTTTACATCTTAATTTCTCTCATTTCTCATAGAATGAATCTCAATGACATAGTTCCAATGTAGAAGAATGGAGAAATTCAACATTAAAAGATAGAGGACTGGGGCCAGGAAGATGGCTCAGTGGAATAAGCGCTTCCCTGGCAAGCGCAAGGGCCTGAGTTCAATCCCCGGTTCCACAAAAAAAAAAAAAAAAAAAAAAAGATAGAGGACTGGAATCCAGACTTTTTATAGTTCTCTATATAACCTCTAACAAACTCAGCATGCCTTTCTGCTCCCCAAGATACCCTCTTCCTGCAAGCCCAGCACTAACCAACTCCTCATGGCTATTACAACACAGTGCCCCCAGCAGTCTCTCCTAGAGCCAGTGACATCACATTAGGCACTATTCTGTCCATGGGATCACTAAGTTCTATTTGTGTGTATGTGGATTGGGGTGAGGAGAAAATGGACAAGTGGGTTCTTCCAATTCCATGCCATGGATAGGTATCTGGCCCAGAATGAGGAAGTGATATGGGAGCCCCATCACCACACAACCTACTCTACCAATGGATAGGAAGGAGCCAAGGTGCACAATGGAAGGGAAGGCCATCTTCTGCAAGGACCCCAAGAAAGGAAGCCCAACATCTGGGCTGAAACATTTCATAGAAATGACCTCTAAAATTTTAGTTAAATAGAATTATTTTTAAGTTTTACATTTAAAATTTTCTACGTGTGGACAGCAGTCAACACTTGGCCTAAGAAAACAACACTTTGCCTAAGAGAACTTCCCAGTCATACCTGGAAAGCCACTACACAGTTGGAGCTGCAGAAGCTGTATATAGTTCCATTTGACATAGCGAGGTGATACTGAGGGATCGCTGAGGTTTTACAACTATGACAGGATACCTGGACACCTTGAAGATAAAAAAAAAAAAAAAAAAAAAAAAGAGTATGTTACCCAAGTGATCATAAATGATCCAAAATTCTAGAAGTAAACAAAAACAATGAGCCAGGCATGGTGGCACATTCCTGTAATCCCAGCACTGAGGAGGCTAAGGCAGGAGCACTGTTGAGAGTTTGAGATCAGCCTGGGCTGCAAAGAGAAAGGCCAGCCTGAACTGCATAGTGAAACACTGTCTCAAAAAGACAAAAAAAACCCCAACAACAACAAATAGTACTCAGAACAGTCAACCTTTAATATCCTCAGGACATCAGTTCTAGGACTCTCCAAGGACAATACAATCTGCAGACCCTCATTATATATATATATATATATATATATATATATATATATAGGCACTGTATTTGCATATAACTTACATGTATCTTCCCAAACATCTACTTGTATACTTTAAATCATCTCTATGCTATTTATGATAACTAATAAAATGTAAATAATATGTAAATAGTTGCTTTACCTTTTAGGGAATAGCAACAAGAAAATGTCTACATGTTCAATACAGATGCAATTTTTTTCCCTGAATATTTTTGATCTGCTAGGTTGAATCCATGAAAGCAGAATCTACAGATATGGAAGGTCAACTATAATAAACAAAATCAGCAAACATTACAATCAGCTCTAAATCTAACTACGGCAACCTCAACTCCCATTTACACAAAAACCTAATACTTACAATTATTTTTCTTTTCACATATGAAACTTTTCATACCACAACTATTTGCAGTAAAAAAAGTCAGTTCTTTTTTTTTTTTTTTAATTTTATTTATTTGTGTGTGTGTGTGTGTGTGTGTGTGTGTGTGGCCAGCTCAGCCCACCAGGGGGTGGGGCGGGCTGGCATGTGGTGCTGAGGGATTGAACCGCAGTCCCTGTGCTTTGCCAAGCCTGTTCCAAATAGGTGCTTTAGACCACTGAGCCATCTCACCAGCCCCCCCCCAAAAAAAAAAGTCAGTTCTTTAAAAATAAATCAATCTTGAATCTTAACCATACAGATAAATTTAGCTTGTAACAATATGAGATGTGCCAGCCCCGCCCCCTGGGAGTGCTGAGCCAGCCACCAAGACTGGATGTGGTGGTGCACACCTGTAATTCCAGTGTTAGGGAGGCTGAAAACAGGAGAATCACTACAAGTCTGGGCTTCGTAGTGAGACCCTATACCAAATACATAAAAAAGAAAAAGAAAACAAAAAAAAAACCGTGTGAAAGGAAAGCACTTATGATCTTCTTCAACAGTTACTAATTCTATAAATACATCAAATTTAAATATTACCTGCAGAAGTGACAGTTTTAACTCTGTAAGCAGATAAGCAATTAATAGAGCAGAAAAGCTCTGTTTTTCCTGAGTCATTGGTAGTCTCAATCATTTCAGCTGATGGCCTCAATGATTTCCCCAGAGCATATGGAGGCATTTGGGCTGAATTCTATGAAAAAAATAAAATAACAATTAGATCCTAGCACATAGGATTAAATACTAACCTAAAAGAAAAAAAGTACTACCATTGCCATTCATTGAAATACCTGAACATGATAACAAGGCCACAATAATTATTAGACTGTTTTCAAAGTTGGGGGTGTGGGAAAAAACAAGTGTTTTTCAGACAATAAAACACAAACAGAAGAAAATTAGATAAAATTTAGACTTTTTAGTGATAACAAAACACTTTACAAGTAATGAATGGGATAGTCAAAATGATTTTCTCATTACAAATACCAGAAGGAACCAGATAGTCTACAAACCAAAAGGCCATATTCAGTACAGAGCTTGACCTCAGTCTAGCAGTCTACCATCTCTAAGGCTACTTAACTCATAAGACTATTTAGCAAGAGTCAGAAATGATATTTAATGTGTATTAGGAGATTCTACAGAACTACCTATTTTTTAAGCTAAGTTTCACAATAAAATGTGCCGGAATGTGTATTTTTTATTTTGAATGTTTTGGTACAGGGTCTGCAGGGTCTCAATGCACAGATCACACTCAGTGATCCTCCTGTTTTCAGCTTCCCAAGCGCTGGGAATACAGGTGTGCGCCCCCACGCCTGTCTCAAACATAATCTCAGCGCGCACCGGGGGCAGAGATGGCACAGCTGCCTGTTACGTTTACTCAAGTTTTAATAATAATACAGTGGTCCCTCACTTATCACAGAGGTTATGGTCCAGATACCCCCGCAATGCGTGAAAATGAACAAAGTAGCAATGTTATTTTTTTAGTGTTTATATAAATTTTAAGGCTTTATAAACCCTTCTTACACGCTTATAAAACTTTCACACACTTTAAAAAATACTTCTAAAGTTCCTAACCACTTTCTAAACTCATACATCTACATAACTTTAATAACATACATATACTGCAAAATCCCGTGATATAAATATCCATAATAAATAATTTAGATTAATACTTTTTGAAAACCCAAGAAACAGTGACTCCATGAAAATAGAACTGCGAAATAGCGAGGGACTACTATAATGGCTGCCATTTCTTACTTTTTGAATGTTTACCAGGAGCCAGACCCCATTCTAAACAATGTATATATACTTAGGCATAGTTTTTTTCAGTAACACAGTGAAGCACTTTTTAAAATTACATTAAAAAAAGTTTAAATTTTATTCCCAGACAAGGGTTAGAAGCATAGCTGAGTGGTACAACGCTTGCCTAGTATGCACGGGGCCTTGGGTTCAATCCTCAGAACTGAGGGAAAGAAAAAAAATCACAATATAAGCAGAAGTAGGAAATTAAACCTATTTCACCAAACTATAAAGTTTAGGCTCCTGGCTGGGAGATAGTTCAGCAGTCTAAGCGCTTGCCTGGTAAGCATAAAGACCTGAGTTTGACTTTTGGTACCACATGCCAGGCCAGCCGGGAACCCTGGGTGTGCCACATACCCCAAAACTAGGCGTGGTGGCACACACCTGTAATATCAGTACTGGGGAGGCTGAGACAAGAGGATCACTATGAGTCTGAACTGCATAACGAGACCCTGTATCCACGAAAGAGAGAAAGAAAGAAAGAAAGAAAGAAAGAAAGAAAGAAAGAAAGAAAGAGAAAAAGAAAAAGAAAAAGAAAAAGAAAAAGAAAAGAAAAAAAAATTTTTTTTCAAGTTTTGGCTCTTTGGGGCCAGGGAGATGGCTCAGAAGAATAAGTGCTTGTCTGGCAAGCACAAGGGCCTAAATTCAATCCCCAGTTCCGCAAAGAAAAAACAAAAGTTTAGGCTCTTAACCACTACACTCACCTCTCACTGACAGACTAGATGGTCTCGCAAGACGCGAGTAAGCAGCAAGGAAATATAAATGTAAAATTGCACATATCTTCCTAGTATAAGAGGAACCTTATTTATGCAGCTGATACAATATACTACTACTTAAAAAATTAAAAGTGGAACTGACTTTTGAATTTACAACATAACATTTCTTTTCCTATGACAGCTTGAACCATACTGTCAGAAGTGGCAATTCCTGGAATTTTTTTTTTTTTTTTTTCAGTACTGGGGATTGAACTCAGAACCTTGCACTTGCCAGGCAGGCGCTTATGCCACTGAGCTATATCCCTGGCCCAAGAGACACTTTTTAATAATGAACAGAAACTACCAACTGATTAGAGAAATTAACAAATCAAAAATTTGCCAACTGAAAATTTTTACAATTTACTATTTAACTTTAAATATCGAAGTTACTCAGTAATAAACACTGTGACACATTTACAACAAATTCATTACTTATCACAATAAATAAGGTTAAAGTATTTTAATAGGATACTGACAAATTACTTCTAAGACATATTTTAGAATGAAAAAGATATGCTATCCTGAGATACACTGATTTTCTACACATTTTAACTTGCAAAATATTTCACACAACAAATCATTGAAATTGCATAAATCCTCAGTCATGAAGAGAACCTTAAAAACATGTGAAATGTCTATGTCATCTCATTCTGTAATCATCCTTATGGTAACAAAATCTATTTTTCTCCAGAGGAATTCACACAAAGGATGAAGGGATGGGAAAAGCTCACTTATTTTAGGAGTTTACTCTTTTACTTTGCAGTTCATCTCTGTGCAACCAGTTTCAGATTAAATTTAACTATGCTTGGCAGACTGATGTTCATACCTGCTTATATGCTGTGATACTTGTTGAACTAAAAACCTTCTGTGATTGGCTAGGTCCAGAGCTGCTATAGCAATAGCCCCCACAGTTCTCACAGCAGTTCATAGTGAGGTTGTTGGTGGAATGAAATTTTGAAAAACAAGCATCACTACAAAGACCGTGCACCACATTTTGATACTTAACTTCAAATCGAATCTAGGAAAGAGAAACACACACACATACAAAATAAGCAGAGCCAGTTTAAATGCCTCTGATTTTTGAACAAAATCTCAGTAAAAGTAACTTACATCAGCATTTTTCTGACACATACTGCATTTAGTTGAAGTACTATTGGTATATATGGTAACAATAGGTTTTTTCTTTAGTTCATAAGAAGACAGGCATGACTGACTGCAGAAATCTTTGCTAGCGGAAGAATTTTCAACTTGGGCTGTGATCACATCCTTTGGATTCAAAATGTCTCTAAAAATAAATAACAAAGGCAAAATGATGTAACAACTGCAACTCTTCCTCTTTGTAAGCTAAAGTACTATTTACTAGGGGCAGCTATTGTACAGTGGGATAAAGTCCTGGGTAAAGCATCCGAAAACCTGGTTTTAATCATAGTTTTTATTTCTAGCTGAGTGATGATAAGGCAATTACTGTCTCAATTTCCTCAGGTATTAAAATGAGGTTTATAATCTCCAGTTATTAGCTGTGTGGATGGAGAATTATATTTAAAATATAACCAACCAGATGCTCACAGCAAAAATTTCAACTACCAGAGTCAGTGGGACTAGATTCAGTGGCTATCCCACAACTCCAAGCCCTAAGACATGAGTCCTGTTACTACCCAATCATAGCCAAGGGTAGAAGGAAGAAGACAATAAATAAATTTTTTGTAAAAATTAAGATCTGGGGAAAGATATTATCAAAGACTAATATAAAAGCATGATATACAAAATTTAGCTACGAAATTAGAACACAATTAAATAGTTCTGTGAGATTTGTAGAGTGATTTTATTTATTCATTTATTTATTTTGATACAGGGTCTCATAGACTCATAGTGATCCTCCTCTGTCACCTGGTTTTGGGGCTGGCATGTGGTACTGGGGATTGAACTCAGGACCTTGTGCTTGCCAGGTGGTGCTTAAGCTGCCGAGCTATCTCCCTAGTCCTATAGAGCCATTTTATAAAAACTAATTATTGCAATAAGCATTGAAACACCCCAGTAAACAGAAGCTAAGTATTTTTTTTAATTTTTTTTATGTGTGTGTGTGTGTGTGTGTGTGTGTGTGTGGCCAGCTCAGCCCACCAGTGGGCGGGGCTGGCTGGCATGTGGTGCTGGGGATTGAACTGCAGTCCCTGTGCTTTGCTAAGCTTGTTCTAAGTAGGTGCTTTAGACCACTGAGCCATCTCACCAGCCCCAGAAACTAAGTATTGTTATTCTTCACACAAGTATAAAAATTGAAGGAAGCAAGGGCCAGGGATATGGCTCAGCAGCACAGCACATGCCTGGCAAGTGGGAGACTCTGAGTTCGATTCCAGGTACCAATTAAAAAAAAAAAAAAAAAGTTGAAGGAAACAGTTATAAACACTAGAGCAGGCCATAAAGTTAAAAACAATAGTGGCAATAATATCAAACGTCACAAGCATACTAAGTAATTACTATATGTGAGGCATTATTCTTTTCATTCAAATTACCCAATTTAAATATCACAATAACATGGGAGGTATTATCATTTCCAAATAAGGATACAAATCTTACTGTGGGTAAACAAGGATACCATGACATAAACTCAGGCATTTGGGGCTCAAACATTCCACTATCCTGCCTTTCATATTGTATCTTTATTATGCAAGCCTGTTTCATGATAAATATGAAGTAACAAAAATTATTTTAATTTTTCTAAAATTCACCTAACCTTAACAATGTGACAGTCTTTGAAACCAAACAGATATGTTTATATGCAGATGAAGAATTAACTCCAGAGAAAAGTAGTTTTATTTTGTTTTTTAACTAAAACAACAATATAACTTAGTATAGTAACTCTGCCACTTGTATAAGTAAATGGGAAAAAAAATAAGTAAATGGGAATGAGTTAATAGTGAAAATATGTACATATAAATACAACTAGACTAAATCTTATGTGTCCATACAAGTATTTTTCAAATGAGAGTTATGCCTTTACATTTATCTTGGGAAAAACACACTTATTCCCACAATAACATGGGCTAAAAATGTGTTTTCTAATTTCTTTGTTTTTCTTCCTTTGACTTACAAAAATCCTTTCACCATTTAGCAACATTATTCCATTTAATCACCTAATGTGCTGAACTGATAAAATACCAATTAACACATGTTGAAAAGATTTGTCACCTAACCTAGTCTAAAGGAATGCTTTACAGGCTCTGATGGCAATGGCAAACCTAGAGATCAAATTTTTTGAAAGCAATACACGTATAGCTCTTACTAGTGGTTCAGTACATGCATGGAACGATGAGGACCTGGGTTTAATCCCCAGCACTCAAGGATGCATACGTGTGTGTGTGCACGTGTGCACATGCACACATACACACACACAACTTTGTGGTAAAAAGTCAAAAGTCACAACTAATACACATCTGAATATACAAGTAATGTTATGATCTTCAAAATTTAATTCATTTTAGCCTGGCATGATGGTGTATGTCTGTAATCCCAGTATTAAGGAAGGCTAAACCAAGAGTCCCACCTAGGCAATTTAGCAAGACCCTGTCTCAAAATTTTATTTTATTTATTTTTAAAAAAATTATTTATTTATTTATTTATTTATTTATTTAGTGTGTGTGTGGACAGCTCAGCCCACCGGGGGCGGGGCTGGCTGGCATGTGGTGCTGGGGGATTGAACCGTGGTCCCTGTGCTTTGCTTGGCTTAGCTTGTTCTAAGTAGGTGCTTTAGACCACTGAGCCATCTCACCAGCCCCTCAAAATTTTAAAAACAAAGCCAGCATATCATTTTAAAAAGAAACTATACTGTATTACAGAGTGGTATGCATCTGTATTCCTAGCACTTGGGAGGCAGAGGCAGGAGGATCACCAAAAGTTCAAGGCTAGCCTGGGTGTCCTAGTGAACTACATAGGGAAACCATGGCTCCAAAAGAAAATTTTAAAACAACTTTTAAAAAGCTAGGGATATAAGGCTGGGGAGATAGCTGAGTAGTTTAAGCGCCTGCCTGGGAAGCACAAGGATCCAGATTTGATCCCTGGTATTGCATGCTGTGCCCTGCCCCCCCAAAACCAGGTGTGGTGGCATATGCCTGTGATCCCAGTGCTGGGGAGGCTGAGACAGGAGGATCACTATGAGTTTGAACTGGATAGCAAGACCATGTACCAAATAAATAAATAAATAAATAAATAAAT
>NW_004524706.1:2668304-2674168 GCF_000260255.1 Octodon degus
AATTTCTTTTTTTTGTGGTACCAGGGATTGAACTCAGGACCTTGTGCTTGCCAGGCAAGTGCTTATTCTACTGAGCTATCTCCCAGCCCCTACATAAAATATTCTAAAACCCTTCTCTCCTTTTTAGTTGGACATTTTCATTTTACCAAGATTTACTTTTAGATAACTCAGGCTATCTGGGTATGATGGTGTATATCTATAATCCTAGCATTCAGGAGGCTGATGAAGGAAGACTGCTTACAGTTTGAGGCCAGCCTGGGATACTTGTAAGTTTAGGGCCAGGCTGAACTACAAAGCAAGAGCCTACCTCAAACAAAACAAAACCAAACAAAACAGATAAACTAACACACCAAGCAAATAAACTGTTACACATCTCCAAATCAAAAGAAAAATCTATAGCCATGAGCTCAAGGCCAGCCTGGGCACAAAGTGAGTTCAAAGCCAGTCTGACCTGCACAGTGAAACCCTGTCTCAAAAAAAAAAGCTTATTAATTGTTATATTACACATACTACATAATTATAAGTAACAGTATAATTTAAATTTTATTAATAAAATCTCACTAAGTACCTGCTATATGCTAGGCCATGTGTTAACTTTGTTCCTTACAAATTAGTGACACACACGTGACCCCAGCACTCAGGAGGCAGGGTCAGGACTGCCATAAATTCAAAGTCACCCTAGGATACTGAGCTCAAGGCCAGCCTTAACTATATAGCAAGACCCTATCTCAAAAAAGCAAAAACATAAACTAATCTAGGAATTTGATTTTTTTTTTTTTTTTTTTTTTTTTTTTTTCAGAACCAGGGATTGAACTCAGACCCTTGCACTTGCCAGGGAAGTGCTTATTCCACTGAGCCATCTCCCTGGCCCCTAGGAATTAGATATTATCTGCAAATATATAACTGAGATTCAGAACAGTTAAAATATCTAGCCCAAGAGCACTCAGCTAGTAAATCATGGAGTCACAATTGGAAAAATCAAGCTATTTTTCATTGTATTTCTTTGAGACCATCTTTCTTTGTAGTTCAAGCTAGCCTCCAACTCACAATTCTCCTGCCTCAGCTTCCTAAGTGTTGAGATTACAGGTGTGCACCACCATGCCATTCTCTTTCTTTTAGGGGTCAGTGCTGGGGATCTAACCTAGAGCCTCTCGCACGCTCAGCAAATAATCTACCACTAAGCTTTACTGCTAGCAACAAAACCCAACTCTTAAGTTTTCTTACTCTATGTTAGTGACCACTGCCAACACAATTTTTAAAAACTTTCATCTGCTGCTTCATTCATGTTTCTACTCATGACCGCTGCTGGCTAGCAAAATACCTATCTCTCATATGGGCTTTTGGGGTGGCCACTGAATCTAGCCCCATTGGTTCCAGTGAATAAAACCTGGCTAGAGTTGGAGGCTTACGCTATCTCTGGAATTATAATACCACAAAAATAGGCAAAACACGCCAAATTCTTCAAATATATTAAGACAAAAAAGGTTCATGTGACTTTGCTATTTGTTCCTCTGTTCTAAGTATTACTATAAAGAATAATGACCTCATCAAAGTTCACAAGGTTGCATAGTCATGACCCCTTAGAATTTTTACCTTTCTAAAGAATTAAATCTTTCATATACTAAAGTGTTATTATTTTATTTTAAATTTCAGTAAATCTCAAGATAACTGTTACTCATTTTATTTTATTTATTTATTTTTTGTGGAATCAGGGATGGAACTCAGGTCCTTGCGGTTGCCAAGGAATGTTACTCATTTTAAACAGCTACTGTTCACAATTACAAGCTATACGAGTGGTCCTGTAACTCCCACAACTGGTTTACTTCCTTCCACAGTATAATTTACAGTGAGAAACAGAAAGCTAGGGGCAGGGGAGATGGCTCAGTGGAATAGTGCTTCCCTGGCAAGTGCAAGGGCCTGGGTTCAATCCCAGGTTCCAACAAAAAAAAGAAAGAAAGAAAGAAACAGAAAGCTGGTTTAGGTAATACCTCTAATGCTAAGCCCCTTATTTGATAGTCA
Source organism: Octodon degus (assembly GCF_000260255.1). Taxonomy (NCBI): domain Eukaryota; kingdom Metazoa; phylum Chordata; class Mammalia; order Rodentia; family Octodontidae; genus Octodon; species Octodon degus. Next base: position 2,670,324 of record NW_004524706.1, read on the forward strand.
AAAAGTAGGCTAATTTGAAAATTCCCAAATAAGCTAAAAAGGAACTTGCACAGAAATGTGCTACATACATTTAAAATAGCACTAGCATTATTGAACTATATACACATTTGAAAAAGTAAAGTGAAAAGGGATGTCACTAAAAATTAGATACTTGGAACAGTTTGCGCAGGTTTTCTTAGCAGGAGGCAGCAGGCAGACAGGTAAGGAAAATCCAGCAATGCACTGTGTGGAACAGAAGAGCTGAGTAGATCCTGTCTTGTGGTACGCGGTTTGCCCCTTACGAAGCATTCTTTTACAACCAGAACAAAAAACTTGAATCGCTACAGCTGGGACTGAAGGAAGCAATATATTTGGGGCAGACGATGTGAGAGAAAGTTGAAAGCCTGGGGTCAGCTGTTGAGCTACCAAAACAAAATATAAAAAAAAAAAAAGTTTTAGAATTAAAATTAAGGCAAATATATTATTTTACAGTACAAATTTTCTCAGTTTTGAAATCCAACACTAATGAAATAATAAGTACTCCAAAACAAGAGATTTCAAACTTTGTCTTTATCATGGCTCATGATAAAGATTACATTTTAAAGTATAATTTATTTCTCATATGCATGCATTTGTGGAGGATTGTGTATAATTCAGACATAAGACAGGTATTGTGACACACATGTATATTCCCAGAACTCAGTAAGTTCAAGGTCTGCATGAACTACAAAACAAAACCTGTCTCAAAACAAAGTAAAATAAAACATAGAACCATAAACAATTAAAATACAAATTTCACAAAACAATAATTTTCTTAATGTATCACATTCTGATTCTATTTCATTTTTTTAAATGGTGAGAAAGGCCAGCTCCACTTGTCTGAAAAACATGGAAGAGAAAAATATACGAAGTACTTCCCTTTATTTTACTAGACAGTGAACAGTATTAACTGTAATTAACTTTTAGTCCCAAGGCTGGGGTTATAGCTCAGCAGCATAAGCACCTGCCTGGCAAGTGCAAGGTCCTGAGTTCAATCCCCAGTACCAAAAAATAAAAAAAAAAATTTCTACAGTTCTGTTTCTTACCCAGAGGACTTTCATTAACTGAAAATACAGCACTGATTTTTAGTTCACTTCCTTGAGTTTTTGGCTGTTGGGCACAGGCATACTCCTTATTTAAAAAGATCAAGAAAGATAGAGAAATACACTTAAGTAAACTAGAAATTCAACCAAATACTAATTCTATCATTCACTATTTACACATCCTAATAATAATCACCATTATAAAAGTACAAATCTATAATGCACTGTACTAGAATGAATCTTTACAAAGGCAATCTTTCAGAACTGAAAAAGTTTTAATTTAAATTTTTATATTTACTTTTTAAATGTAATCCATAGCTATCCCAATCTCATATAACACTTGGTTTTTAGCATGTATTTACAAGAGAGTGATAAATAAAATTAAATATGAAATAGAATTTAGATCTAAATTAGTAATTGTAGTCAACAGACTTACCAGCTGTCATATCTATTAATGGCAGAAAAGATACAAGAATTTCAATGCAATCTGTTCATTATACACAAATCAGTCTAAATCAGATTAATCGTTAATATATCTTTAAAATGTGCAATAAAATGCAATCTTTGAACATATTTAATGTCTATCTACTCATCCTGAAAGACTGCCCTTTATTTATAAGTCACATACTTTACTTTCTTTTTTGGTGCTAAAATAGCCTTCTTACATTTTAAAATGAAGTTTAAAAAGATATCTGACTTCTTTGAAATAGTAGTGGTATTTTCCTCTTAGCAAAATAAACTGTTTACTTTTGAAATGTCTGTAGACTATCAAATAGTAAAACTGAGGAACCCCTGCATTAATTCACCCTTTCCCATGATCTGTATTAAGCCCTGAGAAGACGCTGCCTGTGCAGCCTACACAGCTGCACTTTCTGTTTAAGTAAGGAAAGCTGTTCAGTAGCTTGCTGAGGTCACAAAGACAGTAAATAAAAATACACAGACAGTAATCAAGCCCAGGTGTCTCGGTTCCAAAATCCATTGCATCTCCCTCATAGATGTACACATATAGTATCACTGCTACAATTCAAACTCTGGCCCACAAATGAAATTAAGTGGATTTTTTTGTTTTTTGTTTTTGACGGAACCAGGGATTGAACTCAGGCCCTTGCACTTGCCAGGGAAGCACTACTGAGCCACCTCCCCAGCCCCAATTAAGTGGTTTTGTCATAGCTTCTCCCACCTACTTTCTCTCATAGCATTTATCGTAACACTATTTCATATTTATTTGGATGCTAATTAATGGCAAACATAATCTTCATACACTAGACTGGAAGGACTATATCTACCATGTGTAGAAATCATATTTGTTTCTTCACCTCTCTATACCCAATACCCAGCACAGTAAATGCAACACAATAGAGAATATGATGGATTGATGAACCTGCAAAAGGTAGAGGTTCAGCACACCATATATACCTTTTTCTACTCATCAGAAAGAGTGCTTAAGATTTTTTTTTTTGGGGGGGGGGCGGAACCGGGGATTGAACTCAGGCCCTTGCGCTTGCCAGGGAAGCGCTTATTCTACTGAGCCATCTCCCCGGCCCAAAGTGCTTAAGATTTTTAAAGAAACTATTCTGGGGCCAGCCAGATAGCTCAGCAGACTAAAGCACCTGTTTAGGCAGAGCAGCTGGGGTTCAATACCTGGTGGGCCCCGGCCCCCAGGGTGCCCTGAGACAGAGATTGAGACTGGGCATGGTGGCACACAGCTGTAATCCAGCGCTTGGGAGGCTGAAAACAGGAGAATCACTATGAATCCAATCTATGTAGTAAGACCCTGTAGACCCTGTACCAAATACATTTTTTTAAAAAAGGAAAAGAGAACAAACTATTTTGCTTTATCATCAACTCAATTTCTTAATTTTTTTTTTTCCTGAATTTAGGACAAGGTCTACAGGGTCTCACTACGTAGACTGGACTTGTAGTGACTCTCCTGTTTTCAGCCTCCCAAGTGCTGGGATTACAGGCATGTGCCAGCACACCCAGTCTCAATTGCCAACCCCGGCTGCTGCGCTCTGCCTAAGTGAGCGCTTTAAATTTCTAATATTTTCACTCCACAAAGTATTTCAAATCTTACTTGCAAGCCCAAACCTCACATATTTCCTCCTCACAGATGTCTGAATTTCACCAGGTAAAAACAAGCAACTAAAAACTCTTCAACTTCCTAATTCTCTTCTCCACCAAGTCTATAAATTTATCAGCCAATTTTTCTCTTACCTAACAGGAAAAAGCAACACGCCTAATGACAGGTAAAAGGCTGCTTACCTTCTGAACTCATTTCTCCTCTCCCTTCTTGAGCTTTCCATTCTCCCTTCACATTGCACCTTTCTCTGTTGCCATGTTTTCTTTCCCTCTGGTTTAAAAATGAATCTGTTCCCTTAAGAACTGCCCTCAGTGAAAGAAATTAAGACACTCTCTCAGGCTTTCACAGAGAGCACATTGGTCAAGCAATGGCTGTGACTCATCCACATGGCTGCACTGACAAAGGTTCTACAATCTGAGGTACAGGACCTCAGGATAAATCCTGAGGGGATTTCACTGACCTTCTCAGACCAAAAAGCTACAACTCTTGTTGCATAGTTCCCGGTTTACCTTGGTCTTAACCATCCAGTAGAAAAGTATGAAGACGAAATATAGAAAATAAAGCCATGCTGTTAAGTTGAGCTGTGGGGGACTCAGGTCAATAATTTCTGACATTGCCAGTTAACCAGAAGACCCAGTGCTATTATGGGCTACTGGACTCTTTTAGAATATTTTGCTGAGTTTACACACCTATAATATTCAATA
>NW_004524706.1:2676973-2678805 GCF_000260255.1 Octodon degus
TGTTTATCAATAAAACTTTGAAAAGAAAAAAAATACTGTAATAAAATAATGGGTAGGCATATAATTTTGTACTCTTTAAAATAAAGAGGAAAAGTTTCCTGTATTGTCCAATATTGTCACCACCTGGACAATATTGGTGCCATTTATATCACTAGGACAGATCTAATACCCACTGGAGTGGTATTATAGCCACTTTATAGCCTGGGTAATGTTTTAACCAAATACATTTATGTTTGAGTTGGCATGATTTGATCAACATTTCTGCATCTATGTAAACGAACCGCAGTAAAGGTTGACTTACTTCCACAGGCTAGTATAAAAAGTACCGCTTAACCATTAATATAGGAAGCTAGACAGTACTAATGACTTTAATTTCTTGATTTTTTTTAAAGTGACGAGATTATACATTAAGAACACTTTCAAAATTGGTGACTACCTAAATGTGACTTTTGCTGGTTACTAAAATATTCTTACCACTTACAAGAGCAAGCTAACACATTGTCTTAAACTGAGCAAGGATGTATGTGTATATGTCTAGGGAAAGTCTGTATAGTTCCATAGCTTTGGGTTCTCATAATGTTAAGAATAACAATTGCGAAAAGAATAAACTTGTTCTCTACAGAACCATTGTGTTAGCCTTTCCCATTAACAGAGCTTTTAAGTTCAGTCTCAGATTTATATTATATTCATAACAACTTAAATACTTAACCACTATTTTTAAAAATTGCCAGTGTAATACATGGAAATCACTAGAAGTCTAACTAGTCTGGTCTTTAGGAAGTATTGACAAGAAAATTCACACACATCTTAGTTGACTATGCAGGCACTTGGATGCTGTTTTCTCCCATGTGAAGCCCATTAACAGTTTTTTAAAAATAAATGTTCGTTAAGAGAACTCACCTTTACCTTTTTCAAAAGAAACAAGTTTCCAAGTCTGTATAATTCTACAATGACCAGTATTCTTTGTCTCCAGAAAAATGCTTGTGCGAATCACTACTGTGACAGTTTCATTAGAGACTATCTTGGCTTTGTCTCATTGATTAATGTGCTGTGGCAAATTACACAGATTATTGAATTTTTTACAAAAGTAAAATATATTTATTTGAAATGAGAAGAGTGCATTTTACTGTATTTTGTGTATCATGTTTATTTCTCAGATTATGGAAAGAGAATTAAAACAAATATCAATAAATATTTTCTAGGGGCCGGGGAGATGGCTCAGTGGAATAAGCACTTCCCTGGAAAGCGCAAGGGCCTGAGTTCAATCCCTGGTTCCGCAAATAAATAAATATTTTCTAGAGGGTAAAAAAAGGATGAAATATTCTGAGGAAGGTTAATGCAAATGTGTCTTTTACTGTAATAAATTTTTAAACTTAAATGTTTACTGTATGTTTCCCCCTTGTACAGTTTGAAGTCTGGTATAGTGGTGCTTCAGAATAACAATTGTGAAAGGATAAATTTTTTGCTCAAGGATACAGGCTCTTCTGGGCACTTTCTGGTTACATATGAAATTCAGGATTGTTTTTGTTAGTAATGTAAAGAATGTTGTTGGTACTTTAATGGGGATTGCTTTGAATCTGCAAATGTCTTTTTTTTTTTTAGTTTTTAAATTTTATTGTAAAGTCAACAAAAAACAATAAAAATGATACAAGATCTCAAAGCAAGATAATAAGAAATTAACAACAGGGGGCTAGCGAGATAGCTCTGTGGTCTAAAGTGCCTGCTTAGGCAAGCTTAGGCAAGCATGCAAGGACCTCAGTTCGATCCCCAGCACCACATGCCATGCCAGCCCCGTCCTCAGGGTGGACTGAGCTGACCATAAAAATAAAAAA
>NW_004524706.1:2678905-2686052 GCF_000260255.1 Octodon degus
GTATTATTTGTTGAAACTGTACTTCCGATTTGATTTGAAACTGTCTCATTGCTATCTGTTTATCAATAAAACTTTGAAAAAAAAAAAAAAAAAAAAAAAAGAACTGCCCTCTTGGCCTGGCATGACAGTACATACCTGTAATTCCAGCACTGGGGAAACTGAAGTAGGAGGAATGCCATGAGTTCAAAACCAGCCTGGGCTACATAGTGAGTTTAAGGACAGCCTGGACTACATGGCAAGACACTGTCTCAAAAAACCAAACTCTGCCGTCTTAGTTGGGCATGGTGACACACATTTATAATCTCAGAACTCAGGAGGCTAAGGCAGAAGGACCACCTAGAGTTCAAGGTCAGCCTGGACTACATAGTTAATTCAAGGCCAGCCTGAATTACACAGCAAGACCTTGTCTCAAAAAAACAAAAGCCCCAAAACAAACAAAAATTGTCCTGTCTTCTTTCCTTTACAACCAAACTCTAAAACTGTAAACTTACTTTTCTCTTCTTCATCTGAGAGTGCCAACGATGGCATGGGCTTTGCTTTGGTTATTTCAACTCATTATGAATTATTATTTGCAGTATTTTTGAACTGAATATTTATGTTCCCTATCCTCAAATTTATACTGAAACTCTCATCTCTACGGTAAAGCTGTCTGGAGGTGAAGCCTTTGAGAAATAATTAAGTCATAAAGGTAGAGCCCTAATAAACAGAATTAGTGCTCTTTTGAGGAAAGGCTAGAGAACTTAGTGGCTCTCCACCTCCAAGTTCTCAAAAAGAAGTAAGTCTATGGCAATTTGTTCTAACAGCACCATATAATTTATTGCTACAATGTAAATATGGTTTGTCCCCTCTGAAACTCATGTGAAAATCTGATTCCCAAAGTAACAGTGCTGAGAGATCACATGACCCCTAAGAGGTAAAGAGGTCATTAATCACTTAACAGTTTACCCCAAGAATCATTTGAGCATGTGTCACTTCAACCAGTTGATTCTTGTATTAAATAAATCCAATAAAATTGTCATTTTAATATTTCCTGTTATGTTATCTTATAAAAATTAACCAAAAAACACAAGTTTTGGTCATCCTGTATTTAAATAATTGGACTATTAAGTGGTTAAGAGTGACTCAGGCCTGGGAGATAGCTCAGTAGAAGAAGCGTTTGCCTGGCAAGTGCAAGGTCCTGAGTTCAATCCCCAGAGATAACAGTGTGCAATGTATTTATTATTGAAACTGTCCTACTGATCAGTTTTGAAACTGTCTCACTGCTGTTTGTTTCTCAATAAAACTATTTTTTTTTAAAACTAATATTGATTAGACAAGATATCATGTCTGCATCTTGTCCTCTGAGTTCAATCCCCAGTACTGCAAAAAAATAAAAATAAAGGGGACTGGAGCTTTCTTACAGGACTGAATCAGCTCCCAAGAGAGCCCACGTGCTCTCATGCAGCGAAGCTGCCGCGGTTTCTTCCCTCCATGCACATATGCTTGCCCTTTCTCCTTCCCACTGTGATGAAGTAACACAGAGGCCTCCCCAGAAGCCCATCAAATGCTACTCACGTGGTCTTGGATTTCCAACCTCTAAATGTGAGTCAAAACAAACGTGGGGGCCAGTAACGGGACTAAACCCAAACCTCAGGTGTGCTAAGAATTATGCCACTGAGTTGCATCTTCTGACCTTTTGGGTTTTGTTACTATTTTGAGACAAGGTCTTGCTATGTATGGGTTCAGGCTGGTCGTGAACCCATTATGTAGCCCACGATGGCCTCAAACTCTATGAAGTCCTTCTGCCTCAGCCTCCCAAGTGCTAGGATTACAGCCACATGCCACTACGTGTGGCTTTCTTCTTTCTTTTTTGAGACAGGATCTCACTAAATTGCTCAAGCTGGCCTCAAACTCAACTTGCTGTCCTGAACAGCTGGAATTACAGAAATAAGACACTATGCCCAGCTAAAAGAAACTTCTTTTATTGATTTTTAAATTTTTATTTTTTAATCGTTTTATTTTATGTATTTAGTACAGGGCCTACAGGGTCTTACTACACAGATCAGACTCCTCTTGTTTTCAGCCTCCTAAGTGCTGGGATTACAGGGGGGCGCCACCACACCCAGTCTTAATTGTCAGTGTCAGCCTGACAAGGCCTGTATGGCAGGCCAGGGATCAAACCCTGGCCCCTTCATCTACCTAAGCAGGCACTTTCCACTGAGCTATCTGGCCAACCCTTCTTCTATTGATTGTCTTGCTGAGACAGGATCTCTCATCTGGCCTTGAGCTCACTGTGTAGCAGGCTGGTCTCAAACTTGCAACAACCCTCCTGCTTCAGCCTACCAAGTGCTGGGATTACAAGTGTGTGACCAAGCCTGGCAATAAATTTCTTTATAAATGTCAAGTATTCTATAATAGCAATAGAAAGTGGACTACACAGACAGAATGATCATTTCCATGAAATTGGGATGAAAAGGAAGGGACAGATTTAAAACCTATTTAAAATGTGGTATCCACAAAACTTGGCAAATAGGCACTTCTAGCAGAACGAGAGAAACAATTTCAAGTAAGTGTCATGGATGCTATGACTCTTCATCTCCAAAGCCTTCAGACACTACCTCTAAACCCATGAATAAAACAAAACCTACCTGGCATCTCTGTCTTGGAATGATACTGCCTGTGAGATGGCGTGAGATACTAAATACTATTTTATTTGTTATCTTATTATTTTAAAATAGTATTGTTTGAATTATGTAATAAAGTCAATAAATATCAAGTATAAAGCCAAAGAAATGTCCAAGCAGAAAAAACTGTGACAAAATAACTCAATCTAGGTTCCTGAGGGGCAGTAGGAAAACTCTTTTACAAACACAACTCTGTTTCATATTACTGTTCCACTCCTGAAGACCAAAATTTGTAACAAAGCCAACAAGGTCCTGAAAAGTCTGGTCCCAAACTATATACAAAGATGTTTGATAGAAGCAGGATATTGTAGAATCTGACATGTGAATACCTGGGTTTAACATAGTCTTTGCCATTTATAACTGTGATCCATGGCAGACTACTTAAGACTTTTTTTTCTTTTTTTTTTTTGCTTTGGTTTCCTCATTTGCAAAAGGGAGGTAATATGGTTATAAGAGTGGTAACTAGCACACTCTAAACATATATAAAGATTAATAATTGTTTTTTTAGGGATACCAGAAATTGAACTCAGGACCTCGTGCTTGCCAGGCATGCACTGCAGCACTGAACGATATCGCTGGTCCCAATAAGAATCAATAAGTTAACATTAATGTCAAAACTATGATACAGTATATATTGTACATATAGTAATACCATCTATTATTGTTCACCAGTTTTTATATCTTTTATACAAGCCCACTACTTTTACAATTTTTCCAAAGAACCATGCATTTTTCCAACTTGGCTTGCCGATTTGTACTTTTTAGAACATTCTTCCCCACTCTTTACCAAGCCCATTCATTCTTCATAATTCAGTTCACAAATCCTTCCCTCAGGGAAACCATTAACCACTCTTAAATCCCACCAAAACTTCATCTGATTCCCTCTTTTAGGTTTTTCTTCCAAAGCACTTGTTATAGTATATAAAATTGGGTTCAATACTTGTATTATCTCTGTCTTCTTTACTAATGGAAAAGCTCTATCACAGACAAGACTTAGCCAATTTTTCTAGATCCCAGAGCCTGAACAACACTTAAATAAAGGAAACTACTATCAAATATGAGAATTTTTAAAATACCAAGTATGAAAAAAAATGGTAATATATATTACTTTATACATTATTGTGTAGTTAGCCTGATCAACCCATTATTTTAGTCCAGTGAAGGTAAACCTTTGCATGCTCTCAATAATAACAGATCTGCTGAGCTATCTCCCTGGCTCCAGATTCAATAATTTGCAAGGGAAAGAATTCCTTTTCCTCACAGCTTTGGAGAATATGATGTCCCACATATTAAGAGTTGCATTTGGTCATGGCCTTGTTACTGCAACATAATATGGCAGAAGGTGAAAGGGGAAGAGTACCCAAAAAAGATGAGAGAGCAAAAGGGGGCTGAACTAATTTTTGTAACAAGCCACAGTTAAAATAACTAACCTACTCCTGAGATAAGTGCAGTAATCCATTCAAAAAGACAGAACCCTCATAATCTAATCCCCCTTACTAGGTCCCAGGCCCCAATCCCCAGTAATGTTACACTGAGAATTAAGTTTCCAGCACATGAACTTTGGGGGCCATATTTGAACCACATCACCCATCTAATGGTGAAAAACTCACTTGGGTTGTTTTAACTTACAAACAAAAAACTGCCTAGCCAAAATTTTCAATTCGACAGTTTTTAAAATTTAAAAATCAAGAGGAAATGTTTTACTGCAGCATTATCAGGTTCTTCTTTAATTTTGTCCAGAAGCTTCTGCTGTGGTGCCATTGCTTTGTTACAGCCACCATCCAAAGGTTCTTTCATTCTACTTTTTTTATGTAGAGGCATTCTTCAGTTTAAAACTAACAGATTTCTTCTTGACGACGGATAGCTCTACCCCTAAAACACAACATCAAGAATCAGTGCTCAGATTTTTCGTCCTTGTTTATATAAAAAAGGTTCAGGGATCACCAACTAAAAGCAATTCTGGGACCATGACTAACTGTATTCTTTCTTTCTGCTCCGTTAGTAGCAACCTTCACCTAAAAGTCTTCTCACTATTGTAGTATCTTTAAAGGTAAGTACTGGGGTCTTTATATGTTAGAAGTAGCTATGAGAGGAAGTTATGAACCCACCAGAGAGACTAACTCAAGAAATATTCTATACAGTAAATATTATGACTTGGGGGGATCCCTGTTTTCGTATTTCAAAGTGGGGCATATCAACCTTCACACTCTTACCTTAACTAAACCTTCACTGGGACCCTTCAACGACCCATGGACCACCTGTACCTTCCCAGGTCTCCTAGATGGTCAGGCCCCGCTAAACCCCGCGTCCTAGGCAAGCGCTTGCTCTACAGAGCTCTCTCCCTGGCCCGGCCATTCTTTTTTCTTTCTTTCTTTTTATTTTTTTTGGCGGAATGAGGGATTGAACTCAGACCCTTGCGCTTGCCAGGGAAGCGCTCATTCTACTGAGCTATCTCCCCAGCCCCTTAAACCTTGCTTCCCAAATACCTTCCCATAAACAAAGAAGTGTAAGGACCTTTCAGGAGAAAGTCCTTACCCCAAACACAGTACGTTGCATTGGAAGCGTAACTATTCAAACCACAGCAAAAAGCAAGCTCTCCAAACTTGTCATTATCCAAACAGGCAAGGATTCCACACACGAATCTGATGTTTTAAAAGCCTGTTCCAAAGAGATAAGAAGTTTGGACCACTCGCCACAGTCTGGTAATCTAACGGGGCTCCACCCGCCAGGCCATCACATGCGTTCCCCAGTCCCACTTTCCACCAACAATTCCCATCCCCGGGCCGTCAGCGCAGTCTCGGAGAGCGAGCCCAAGACGCGCAAGGGCTGCTCACCGCGCCCCGAGGGGACTGCACGCAGCAGCCGCCTCAGCGGTGGAGTCCGCCCCGCGCCGCCTAGTCACGTGGCACGCCGGCCCCGCCCCGCCTCCCGCCTCCCGCCTCCCGCCTCCCGCTTCCCGCCCTCGCCCGCCGCCGAGCCCGCGTCACCGCTCCCGCGGCAAGGCACACCCACCTTTTGTTGCCTCCCCACTCCTGGAACAGCCACGAGCGGAATTCGGATAGGACCCGGGGCCCCCACGCCAGGACTCAAAGTACCTTCTTACAGGAATTTTTACCTGATCCGTCAGAAAGCGACTCCGGCCAATGGCGCGTGTGCAACCTAAGTCTCCGCCCTTCCTTCCCGTCATGCCCCTGAGCTGAGTTGAGTGGACCCTCCAGCCCTAGTCTCCGCCCTTTTTTCCCATCATGCCCCAGAACTGAGTGGACTGTGGCATCTCTGGTCTCCACCCTCTTTTCCCGAAAAGCACCAGACCTGAGCTAAGTGGGCTTCCCGGCATTCATCTGGCTTCAGTTATGGTTGACTTCTTAAAGAGACCGCCGCTTGGTTTTGAAAAATGGGAGATTAGAGGAATATCAGAGGCATTAGATGGTGCTGACAGTTCCGCTTTATTCTTAATGCCCATATTGAGAAAGGTGGCCTGCGAAGAAAAATAATAATACCTGACATTCATTAAGCCAATTGCTTGCTAAGCACTTGTAATGTAATGTCCCCCTTAATCCTGACCATAAGCCTCAAATATAAATATAAATTTTTATCTCGAGAGATAAGTGACGATATTAATTTGCCAATGTCAAGATTTGGAGCGGGGCGTGGTGGCACATGCCTGTAATCCCAGCACTTGAACGCTGGGGCAAGAGGATTACGGAGAGTCAGAATCAGCCTGTGCTACATAGTGAAGTCAAAGCTAGCCAGAACTATACCTGATCTGTCACGCGCCATTGGCCAGAGTTGCTTTCTTTTTTTTTTTTTTTTCTTTTCAAAGTTTTATTGATAAACATATAGCAATGAGACTGGAGTTGCTTTCTGACGGATCAGGTAATAGTTGTTTTTTTGAGACCTTGTCTTTAAAAACAACAAAAAAGTTAAGACTTTTATTTTTTTACCTTCTTTGTCTAAGGTCGCACCATGCAGTTCAGGCTGGCCTTGAGCTCACTTTGTAGCCCAGGCTGTTCTCCAACTTGCAAAGATCCTCCTGCCTCAGCCTCCTGAGTGCTGGGATTATAGGTGTCAGTACTCTCCACAAGATTTGGTATTTTTTAAATTCAACATTGTTTCAGATATACATCCGTGATTTCTGAGGTTGTCTTTCTTTTATTTTGACTACTGTTATTCTATTTTATAAGTATGCTACAATTTGATCACCTACTTTTAATAGGACGCTTGAGTTGTTTTCAATTTAGGGTTATGAGGAATAATGCTACTAAACTGGGCATAGTGGCACATGCCTATAATCCCCACACTCAGGAGGGTGAGACAGGAGGATCACCGGGTTTGAAGTGAGCCTGGGCTAGCAACATAGTAACTTAAAGCCCAGCCTCAAACAACACAAAGAAAGGAGTAATGCCACTATAAACATTCTTATATTTGTGTCACATGAGCACACATTCCTGTTGGGTTAAGTAGTGAAACTGCTTATTATATAT
>NW_004524706.1:2695359-2698092 GCF_000260255.1 Octodon degus
AAAATTAAAAAAAAAAAAAGATGATGGAACAAAAAACACTTTATTTCAATGATCTAATTAATAGAAACTAGTAAAATTATCTTAGCATATATAATTTTTCATTCAATCTTTTCTCCTTTCCTCAATTTCTTTTCTTTTTTTAAAAAATAATTTTATTGAGAAGTGAATAGCAATGAGATAGTTTCAAATCCAACTACTGGCACAGTTTCAATAATTAATACATTGCCTATTGTTATCTTAGTTGTTATTCATTGTACAAGATGCAGACATGATATCCTGTCCACAAACACTATTAGAACAAACCTCTCTAGTCATTGAATTAAGAGAATGCAGCTGTATATCTATCCTATTTTGAATATACAGATAAAAATTGGTCATTCATTGGCATCCCCCTTTTTTGTTTAGTTTTGTCAGAGAATGGCATTCCATTGTCATTTAAATATTGTAAGTGCGAGAATGCAGCAAAATATTCCAATATAGTCCAGTAGTCCATAATAGTAGTGGGTTTTCCGTAGGACTGAAAATGTCAAAAGTTGTTGACTTGAGTCTTTTACAGCTCAGCATATTAATATGGCTTTACTTTTCATACCTGATTTCTACACTTTTCTGCTGGATGGTTAAGACCAAGATAAAGCAAGACCTATGTAACAAGAAATGTAACTTTTGTATCTGATAAGGTCAATCAAATTCCCTCAGGATTTATCCTGAAACTCTGTATGGCAGTGTGTAGATCCTTTGTCAGTGTCAGCCATGTGGATGAGTCACAACCATTACTTGACCAATTTGCTCTCTGTGAAAGCCTGAGAGAATATTTTCTCTCCATGTGACTCTCCTTAGGCACACTCTACATCATCGATCACATTTCTCTGTGGCCTCATAATCTCCTTGATCAGAAAATTTGAGACACAACTCAGTTACATGATATTACAGTACAGGTTCTCCCATGTCCTGAGTCTTCACTGACCTTGAAAGGATAGAGCCAAAATGTTGGCTGTCCTTGTAGCCCTTCTTTTCCCCTAATTTTTGGTCTGCAAACTTAGGTTGTTAACCCTGCAGAAGAGAAGCTTATTATTACCCTACAACTTAGGCAGTTAAGCTTAACTTCACTATCTGTCTGAATGTCAAACATCGTAGGAATAACGTGGCACAGGTATTTTCCATCAAGTATTGATATGTTAAACTTTAAGTCCCTATAGAATATGAAGAAAAACAAATTAAAAAATAAAAAATATTTTTTAAATAGGAATAAACAATTACATATTTTTACACAGAAATTTAGAAATCTAACCATATACTGCACTGTAGCAGGATAGTCCTGTGACATTTTTTTTTCTCTCGATTTTTGTTTGTTGACTTTGTATCAAATGTTACCTTATTTGGAAAAAGGGTTGCTGTAGATGTAATTAGTTAAGGGAAAGTCTACTGTGGGTATGAGTGCCAACCACCCTAAGGACATGTAGCCTGAATATAAGGGACGGAGAGAGGGTTGTTGTGGTTGCTGCTGCTACTGCCGCTGCTGCTTTGCTTCTTCACAACTGTGCTGCTTTCTGCCCACCATGAGCTGTTTCTCCCCTGCAATGACCTTCTACCATGCCGCCCTGCCTTGGAGCCACCCAACTATGAGCTGAAACTTCTGTGAACTGTGGGCTACATAAACCTTTCTCCCTTTACCTTTGGGCATAGGATACTTTGTTTTGGCAATCAGAAAAAGTACCTGAGACTGTCTCCTTCTATTGCAGCCCACCTCCAGACCCCTCTTCACTTATATCTGATCCTAACCTCAAGGGCACTTCAGAGGACAACTCCTATCCTGAGTTGGTAGATTTTTCCCTGCCCTCTGCTCACATCCCAGGTGTCCCCAACTGGTGTGTTGATAGCAGTGCCTCTAAAATACCCCATTATCAGAACCCTTATGGGCTGGGGAGATAGCTCAGTAGAATACGTGCTTGCCTGGCAAGTACAAGGTCCTGAGTTCAATCCCCGGTACCTCAAAAAACAAACAAACAAACCCTTATGCTGTAGTAGAGGTCTCTCGTGACACTAAATGTGGCTTTCACCTTGGGGCATTGAGGCTGCCCCACTACAAATAGCAACACCTCACAACAGGCTTACACAATTGGATTGACCAGGGCATTAACCTTACCAAAGGATAGGGCCATGAACATGTATACTGATTCTAAATATGCCTACAATATTCTACACTCAACTGTACAAATCTGGAAGAAGAGAGGATTTCTAACAGCCAAAAGAACACCTATCATAAATGGAAAACCAATCCATGCCCTATTGCAAGCAGCCCTTCTCCCAGCCAAAGTAGCAAGGGCACTGCAGAGGCCTTCAGAGGTGTTGCGGCTTTGATGTCCCCTCAGAGCCTCATATGGTCATAGATGAGGCTTTTTCAGAGGTGGAGAGATATAATGTGTAACACTAGAATTGATTCATGGTGCACTAGGAATAAGGGTGTGAGTGCTACACCCATAAGTAGTCTAGATAAAATAAAAAGGAACAAAAGGACACTGACTGTTAATGCCCCTTGTTGCTTTTTGCTACTTAGTGGGTGCCATGAACTGTTCTCCTCCAAGATGCCACCCTGCCTTGGAGCCAGCCAAATATGGACTGAAACTCCTACAAAAAGTGAGCTAACTAAACATTTTCTCTTGTAACCTTGGGTGTCATATATTTTGTCTCAACAAAAAGAGAAAAGTAACTAAGACAAAAGGGATTAAAATATAT
>NW_004524706.1:2698192-2700697 GCF_000260255.1 Octodon degus
ATATATATATATAAAATTCAAGTAGATGTGAAACAATTTTAGAGCTTGCCATGGTGTCAGGCACCTGTAATCCCAGCATTTGAGAGGCTGAGGCAGGAGGATTGCTGTGAGTTCAAGGCCAGCCTATGCTACATAGTGATAACCTGTCTCAAAAAATTATTTTAGAAAATAGCTGTTTCAGTTATATTCTTACCAACTACATATAAGAGTTACAGTTACCCAGCATCATTACCAATAATTACTACTATACATCATTTTAATCTTAACTGTTCTGTTGGGTGTACAGTGGTATCTCACAGTGGCTTTAATTTGTATGTTCTGGGTACAAATGAGATTGAGCGAATTTTCATGTTTTGGGATATCTGAATATGCTTTCTTTAAAATGACCCCTATGAAGGGTTGGGTTTGTTTCTGTGCCTTCTATTCTATTCTGTTCTGTTCTGTTCTATTCTATTCTACTGGTATACCTTTCTGTTTTCATGGTAGAACCATGATGATTTTGATCTATGGCTTTATGGTATTATGGTGTGTTGAAAAATATAATTGATATTTAAATTTAAACATTTATTAGTAAAAGACATGTTACCATTAATCCCTCTCAATATATTCCCCTTTGCTTTGAACACATTCTTGCCACTTTCTAAAGAAGTGCTAGAAGTTTTCTTTTATGTCTGTAGTTGTTCTGTTGTGCTTGCCTCAATGTCCTGGGTCAATTGAAAACACTCACCTTTCATGGTCACTTTGACTTTGGCAAAGAACCAGAAGGCACATGGTGCCAGATTCAGTGAGTAAAGTAGATGAGGACACGCGGTAATGTTTTTATAAACTGGCCTTTCCATTGGATGGCAATTGGCAGCAGCATTTCACCATACTTTTTATCAACATCTCATAAAAACACAAAAGAGGACTTCTATCAGAATGAAGAGATAAGTATGTTCAAAGATGGAATCTTCAGTGGTAAGGAGAGGAAGAGAAGGAAACGTCCACAGCTTGCGCCAGTGCAGCACTGGCCCTATGCAGGAGCAGCACGGATGCCCAATAAGTCCCTGCAGTGCATCTGTGAGTGTCCCCCCGCAGCAGGCTCAGGGCGCGGAGCCGAGCTCTGAAGAAAGCAGCTGTTTTGCCCATGGCTGTAGAATGTGGTGAAAGGATGGGGCTTCTCCCTCGCGAGGCTCACAGTGGCCACAGAGGATTCTGGAGTGTTTGTGTCGCTTGCTGTATGCCCTGAATCTGCTGTTTTGGTTAATGTCCATCAGTGTGTTAGCCCTCTCTGCTTGGATGAGGGATTATCTGAATAATGTTCTGACTTTAGCTGCTGAAACGAGGGTGAAGGAGGCCGCCATCTTGACTTACTTTCCTGTGGTTCATCTGGTCATGGTTGCTGTTTGCTGTTTCCTTATCATGGGAATGCTGGGACACTGTGGAAGAGTAAAAAGAACTCTGTTGCTTCTTGCATGGTAACTTTGGGAGTTTACTTGTCATTTTCTGCGTAGAGCTGGCTTGTGGAGTTAGTTTGGACATAGGGAGCAGGAATTTGTGGCTCCTGTACAGTGGTCAGACATGGTAACTTTGAAAGCCAGAATAACAAATTATGGCTTGCCTAGGTATCAGTGGCTTATGCATGCTTGGAAGTTTTTTCAGAGAGAGTTCAAGTGTTGTCGAGTGGTATAGTTTACCGACTGGCTGGAAATCACAGAGATGGACTGGCCCCCAGATGCCTGCTGTGTTAGAGATTTCTCAGGATATTCCAAACAGGCCCACCAGGAATTTCTCAGTGACCTTTATTAAGAGGGTTGTGGGAAGAAAACGTACTCCTTTTTGAGAGGAACCAGACAGTTGGAAGTACTTAGGTTCCTGGGGATCTCCATTGGAGTGACACAAATCCTGGTCATGATTCTCACCATTACTCTCCTCTGGGCTTTATATTATGATATAAGAGAACCTGGGACAGACCAAATAATGTCCCTGAAGAATGACAATTCTTAGCACCTTTCATGTCACTCAGTAGAACTGATGCAACCAAGCCTTTCAAGGATCTTCGAACACATACCCATGGCAAACAGCTTTAATGTACACTTTAAGATGGAACAATTATAAAGACTGTCAAAGAAGGAAACAATAAATTCGTTTTATTGGACTTGTGCAATTCTTTTTTTTTAAATTATTTATTTATTTATTGTGTGTGTGTGTGTGTGTGTGTGTGTGGCCAGCTCAGCCCACCAGGGGGCGGGGCTGGCTGGCATGTGGTGCTAGGATTCAAACCGCGGTCCCTATGCTTTGTCAAGCTTGTTCCAAGTAGGTGCTTTAGACCACTGAGCCATCTCTCTAGCCCCTGCATTTCTAAATAACAGTTATCTTTCACAAATTGGTAGACTTGGGCTGGTGAGATGGTTCAGTGGTCTAAAGCACTACTTAGAACAAGCTTAGCAAAGCACAGGGACCACGGTTCAATCCCCCAGCACCACATGCCAGCCAGCCCCGCCCCCTAGTGGGCTGAGCTGGCCA
>NW_004524706.1:2709682-2734454 GCF_000260255.1 Octodon degus
TATATATATATGAAAGAATACAGCAGATTACCTGGCTGGGGCAGAGGCTTTAGGCTTCCCCCCAGCTAAAGATTTCTTCTCTTTATCAGTTTCTCCAAGCTACACAGAAGTGGGGAAATATAGGCTGCAGAACAAAGGACCACCTTCTCTAAATCGTGATGGTAGTTACATGGAAATCTACTCTTCCCTGACAACTCTCCTGTCCCTCTCCTTACTCCTTACACTCCCACTTTCTTGCAACATCTCTGCTCCTTACCTATTTTCAGACACACATGCATTTAACCCCACAGATAATAAAAATCCTACACCAATTTTCAAAAGATTGCTCCATCTGTCAGTGAACTTCCCTCAGACTAACATCCATCCTCCTTCTTTTCCTAGCACCAGGCTAAAGGCTGCCTGCCTGCTGAAGATCAGCAAATAAATTTCACTCTTCAGCTGTCCTCATCAACAAGATCAATGATTTATTGGTTCTGGTGGGTACATTTACAGGATGGATAAAAGCCATCCCCACCACCAATGAAAAGGTCCCTACCGTGACTAATAGTCTCTTAACTGAGTTCTTCTGAAGTGTAAGCTCCCGGCCTCCCTGCACCAGATATGGGCCTGAACGTACCCCTCAGAGTTCTCAACATCTGACAAAATTACTTAATATAAGCAGGCATTTTCACATCCTTATCACCTCTAGTCATCAGGAAAGGTAGAAAGGCCAAATGGAATCTTTAAAAACACATTAAACTCACAATCAAACACTAAAACTTTGGATTCATCACCTACCCTAGGGCCTCCTCAGGCTGGGGCTCTCTTCCCTGTAAATTCATCATGCTGCATCCTTTTGAACTGATGTAGGGAAGGCCCCTCACCAACACTTAGACCCAACTTCTCGGGGGACCAGGATCCTTTCACCTTTAAGTCCACTACTCTCATCCTTGGTAAATGCAACCCATACCTCACCTCATTGTGGTCATGTGGTGAGTCTTGCCTTCCCCCAACCAGCCCCTGCTGCCTGGCATATGTAATTGCCAGGCAACCAGGTCTCTCTGTCTCTCTGTCTTTGTCTCTCTGTGTCTCTCTGTCTCTGTCTCTCTCTGTCTCTGTCTCTGTCTCTCTTTCTCTCTGTCTCTCTGTCTCTGTCTCTCTGTCTGTCTCTGTCTCTCTCTCTCATTTTATTAAGGGTTTCACTATGCAGTTTAGGCTGGGCTTGAACTCATTTTGTAGCCCAAGATGGCCTCAAACCCACAGTGATCCTCCTACCTCAGCCTCCTGAGTGTGGAGAGTATAGGCACTACTATTCCCAACCCCGCTATAATTCTAGCAACTTGAGTAGCAGCTAAACTTAAAGGCTATTCTCATTGGGTTCACATCTCTGTTCTAAAACTGCCCAAACCTTCCCTTGTCTGCTCTCCTACAGGACCCGCATCACTCAAAATCTCACCCTTGCAACCTATAATAGGAGAGGGTGACTGAGTAATGCTTTTTCTCTCTAATGTCTTTCTTTTTAAATTTTTTAAATGTATTTAGTACAGGGTCTTCAAGGTTTTACGACACAGATTAGACTCATAGGAATTCTCCTGGCTTCAGCCTCCCAAGCTCTGGGATCACTGGCACACACCAACACACCCAGTCTCAATTGCCATCTCAGTGTGCTCCAGGGGCAGGACCAGCATGGCACACCAGGGGTTGAACCCCTGGTCTCCACATCGGCCCAAGCAGGCGCTTTAATCTGCTGAGGTATCTGGCCGGCCCTTTGTAATGTCTTTTAAGAACATTTCTTGATATTATGGCATAAGAACTACCCTTTTGCTTCTCCCAGAGAGATTTTCTAGAGATTCTTTGCAATCTCTGTTTTCAGAAATGCTTTTGTGATTTTATTCCTACCCAAATAAAGGGGATTTTTCACCCTCTGGTATTCATTCTGTCTTCTCCCACTGAGTAGCTTGAATTTCCCTCACATTTAAAGACCACTGCAGCTGATTTAAGCACTGGGAACAAAAGGTCACTGCCAACAAATGACACAAATCTGGCTAATTCTTGGGAGTTGTCTGATTGAGGCAACTACAGCAAATAACATGGTCATATGCCCAGGCCCACAATGTCTCCCACTGCTGGGTGTGTGTAGACTCCCCACAACTACAGAGGAAGGTCTCCCCTGGCATCTTCCTCCAGCCTTGACTGAAGACTGGATAGCTCTGTCCTGTCTCTCCAAAATATGCAAGGACCTGAGTGGAAGGGATACCACATGGCCATAGAAAAGTTGGTCAAATGAAATAAAACAGGGCAAGCACTCACCAGATATGCTGGCCCCAGTGGTTGGAGATGGGTAATATCTGAATATGTTACCATGATGGACTCTGTTATTCGGTGTGTTGAACTTGAAATGTGTGGTAGGACGGATGCCTAAGCACATGTGTCTCCATATCACATACGTTACTATTGCCCGTGTGTGGTGGAATAGTTCCTGCAGACACTTATGGATCTGTAGCCAGTACTGCTGGCCTTATCTCCCTGCTAATTGGACAGAACAGTGCAGATGGGCACATCCTTATATTCTTGTCTATAATCTCCCTGCTCTCTCAGAACAAGTCCAGAGTTGGAATGCTGTTTACCACCAGTGGCTCCATGTCAAATGGTCCTGGGGGTTTAGCCCCTGGCTGTGATCCTTCCAGGAGTAGCTGCTATTAAGTTAGACTTGGAAGTAGAGGCCTTGGCCTAACACCTAGCTGGTGCATTAAATGCCACTTACCAGGCCGTGACATTGTTAATGGTACTGTGGGGGGTTCTGGGGGGGTTTTTCGGAACCGGGGATTGAATTCAGGCCCACCTACCCAGCCCATGTGACATTATTAATGGATGAAACACACCAAATGAGACAGTTAGTTTTTCAAAATTGCACAGCTTTAAATCTCCTTACAGCTGTCCAAGTGGGCATAGGTACCACACATCACACATGCTGTGCTCTTGTTTCAGATAATCAAGGTAATGCCACTGCAGCTCCTCAGGAGGTAAACACAAAGGTTGAGACATGCAACAAACATCTAAGGACTCCTTGTGTTCATGGCAATCATGGAAGTTCACTATTTTATCTTGGCTTCTTCCCTTTATGTTTACCTGTTCTCCTTTTACTTGTTGTTTATCATTGCCATGCTTCATCAGTTCGTTTCAAAGATTTCTTATCAAGAGGATTGTGGCCATTTCACATGCAGTTGCCGAAGACCACATCAATAGAGTTGTCCTCCTTCAGCCCAAAGAAAACCCTGACAACCACAAGCCCTAACCAGCAGAAAGTAGATAAGGATGAAATGCTGTATCTGTTTTCCTTATTTAACTATAGAATCTAGAAGAAAGGAATCTGACAATGTCTACCCTAGGCCAACCAGGGACTAAGCGACCCCCTTCCCAGTTCTGAACTAAGCCTGTTATTTAGCAATAAGTACTTGTTGCAGAGTTGACATCTGGAAATAAGGTGCTGCTGCAACTAGAACATCAAACAGGCCCTGTTGACATTGCTCCCAAGCAGAAGAAGAGTCTAGAAAGATAGCAAGAAGACAATGTGTCTAGAATGGCAGTGAAGAAACTGTTAAGGGCCAGAGGAAGACTAACTTGTGTTATTATGTGGCAAGATATTTAGCAGCACTGTTACTTATGATAATATGTTATGCCTCATGACCTGATGGATTTGGCGCCAGATATTTCCATGAAGAATATTAAAAATGCTTACTCATGTCTTTTAACCATCTATGATATGGCATGGCCAAAGAAGGAATAGTTGAGGTGGGGTTTTTTGTTGTTGTTTTTGTTTTGTTGTTGTTATGTATCTTGTAGAGGGTTATACTATACAGCTCAGACTCATAATGATCCTCCTGTTTCAACCGCCTCAGTGCAGAGATTACAGGTGTGCGTCACCATGCCCAGGCTCAGTGGCTGGCTCAGTGTGCCCAGGGGTGGGGCCTGTGAGGCATGTGGTGCCTAGGATCAAACCCCAGTCCCTGCACTTGCCTAAGTATGTGCTTAGTCCGCTGAGCTATCTCACCAGCCCTGAACTACTGAGTTTTAAAGTAGAAAGTAGACAAAATATAAATGGCTGAGGCCAGGGCCTACAGCTAGAAAAGATTATGAGAGTAAAACTTGGCCTCAAAACCAATGTAGGGCATTACAGGAAAAATGTGTCCTCAGCCTCAAGGACAAATGAAAAGTACAGCTCTAAGACCTTGGAAAGACTTAATCAGTACCTCATTGACCTGTCCACCCACACAACTGTGATGTGAAATATCAGAGCAATCTGGTGATCTAATACATACAAAATAGAGAGTCCTGTCTCAGAAAGTTGTTTGGATGTGATTTGGGAAGCATAGAGTAAATCTCAACATTAATAAAACACTCACAAAGTTTTAAAGAGAAGTATATTTTATCAAAAGTGAAACCATGGACTATGAGGGGCAAAGAGAGTTTGAATGAAAACTATATGTGATCTTCAACTTTTCTAGACAGAAAGAAGCTTTAAAACTACTCAGAGCAAATATGAGCCATTTCTTATGGGTTAGGAATGTTTCCAGAGCATGAAGCCAAGAACTCGAGGTCAGAAGCAAAGGCCACCGGGAAATATGAATTGTGAAACCATTCCCAGAAAAAAAATCAGAAAATATTCACATCCTCAGGGTAAGAGAACCTGACAATAGGCACCTAAGTAGAACACAGAAGGTTTTTTGTTTTTTGTTTTTTGTTTTGAGATACTATGTAGCCCAAGCTGGCCTGGAAAATCATGATATTCCTACCTCAGCCTCCTGAGTGCTGGGATTATAGGAATGCACCACCGCAAGCCACTGGATCCATTACTATTCTTTCTGTCCTTTTCCTTTTTGTACAGGGGTTTCCAGGAGAGTCATTATGTCTCTGTATCAGGGGGTATATTGGGTGTGTGGAGAAATGGGGAGCAGATGACTTGTTTATTTAGCTCACTGGAATCTGGATTGAAGAAATTGCACATGAGCAGCTAGCTATGTGCAAAGAACTATACTTGGACTTTTTTCTTGAGAGGACTGATTTACACTGTGAGATTCTGGACATTGGTCCTTTGCTGTCATAGGTCTGAGACTTTAAATGGACAAATGAGTGTATTTTATTTGGGAGGAGATATGGTGGGAATGAGAGAGACAGAGAGAGAAACCGACAGACAGACAGACGGAGATACAGAGAGACAGAGACAGAGACAGGAAAGACATAGTCTCACAGAACTGCTCTGCCAACGTTCCAGGCATGTAAGTGGTACTAACTTGGAAGTTCACACCAAGCTTCGAGCTGAATGCAACCACAAAATGACGACTGTCAATAGATGTGAAACAGAAGTATTCCTCAGCTGAGTCCAGCCGATCATGAGAAATAACAAATTGCTTTAGGCCACTAAATTTTGAGATAGTTTGCAATATAACAATTAATAATACTATTAATAATATGTACATATTTGGTACAAGGTCTCACTATGCAGCTCAGACTCATAGAGATCCTCCTGTCTTCAGCGTCCCCAGTGCTGGGATTATAGGCATGTACCACCACACCTGGACTTGGTGGCTGGCTCAGCACACCCTGGGGTGAGGCTGGGACAGAATGCCAGGGATGGAACCTTGGTCCCTGCGCTTGCCTAAGCAGGTGCTTAGTCCCCTGAGCTATCTTGCCGGCCCCAACAATAGATAATTGATATGCTGAAATACTTTGTCAATTTTAATAACTGATATAATTAGGAATTTCCTTTCAGACGCTGGCCTCAAATAACAGGCTGGAATAAACCTCAGCCTCCCTAGTACCTAGTACTAAAGCATCACATCATTCCCAACAGGAAGTTCCTTTCAACACTGATGCTCTGTTTCAAGGATTTTCACTTTCTTCCTTGATGATTAATTCCCAGTTGCAAAATATGTTCTATTTATATCTAACTGTACAAACTTATTGTCAATCTTTCTCTTTTTCATTTTTCACTATCTTGAAAACTAGTTACTCTTTCAATTATTTTCATCAGATCAAGTTATATATAAGATATATCCTCAATCTTTGTGAATCATGATGAAAAATACCTGTTTCGTATTATGCCTAAAATGTCTGATATGAAGACAGATAGTGAGGTTAAGCTTAGCAGCCTAAGTTGTATGGTAATAACAATAAGCTTGTCTTCTGGAGGGTTAACAACCTAAGTTTGCAGACCAAAATTAGAGAAAAAGGAGGGCTTCAAGAAAAGTCAGTATTTTGGCCCTAGCCTTCTAAGGTCAGTTAAGACTCAGGACATATGAGAACTTGTACTGTAACGTCATGTAACTCAGTAATGTCCCAAATTTTCTGATCAAGGAGATTATGGGGCCAAAGAGGAAAGTGATCGATGATGTAGAGAGTGCCTAAGGAGAGTCACATGGAGAGAAAACATTCTCTCAGGCTTTCACAGAGAGCACATTAGCCAAGCAGTGGCCGTGACTCATCCACATGGGTGACACTTACAAAGGTTCTACAGTCTGAGGTACAGGATCTCAGGATAAATCCTGAGGGCATTTCACTGACCTTATCAGACCCAAAAGCTACAACTCTTGTTGCATAGGTCCTGCTTTACCTTGGTCTTGGCCATCCAGCAGAAAAGTATAAAAACGAAATATAAGAAGTAAAGCCATGGTGTTATGTTGAGCTGTAGGGGACTCAGGTCAACAATTTCTGACATTGCCAGTCAAGTGGAAGACCTAATACTATTATGGGCTACTGGACTCTTTTAGAATATTTTGCTGAGTTAACACACCTATAATATTCAAATAACGGAACTTAACCAAAAAAAAAAGGGTATACAGATGAATGTCCATTTTGTATCTGTGTATTCAAAGTGGTTAGGATAGATATATAGTTACATTCTCTGAATGAATAGAGTGATTTGTTCTAATGGTGTTTGTAAATAGGATATCATGTCTGCATCTTGCACAGCAATTGACCACTAGGAGGAATGTATGCAATGTGTTAATTATTGAAACTGTCCTACCAATTTAATTTGAAATTGTCACATTGCTATTTGTTTATCAATAAAATTATGGGAAAAAAACCTTTGTGAATCAGAGATAAAATCTCAGCTGGGCAGGGTGGCACATACCTGTAATTCCAGCATTCAGGAGGCTGAGGCAGGAGGGTGGCCTCAAATTCAAGGCTAGCCTGGGCTATATAGTAAGTTCAAGGCCAGTCTGGTCTACAGAGAGAGACCCTATCTTAAAAACAAACAAACACTAAATCTTCATAACCAAGAAAACCCAAAAGACAATAGTTCAAATAAAATTGAAGCCTATCTTTTTCTCCTATTGCAGTTCAGGGCATAAGCAGTTGTGCTACTACATGGCCACTTTTAGACATAGTAGTTTCCCATCTCTTTTTCATCAGGGGGACTGGATCAATGTATATCTTCCTGAGTGTATGGAGGAGGCCGATGGTCTTAAGTTGCTGAGCTCAGAAATGGCACATAACCCTTCTGATCAATTCTATCAGTAGGGCCTGAGTTCAATCCCCAGTTCCACCAAAAAATAAAAAATAAATTCTATCAATAGCACATTAGTCCACAGATAACCAGACAGGGAACTGACGAATAGTGTCACATTCCAGGCTATCTTTATAATCCCATAGGAAAGGGGATAAGTGGATTTTACTGAAAGGTAAAACTTTTCACCTCATCTTTTATGATGTTTCCAAGAGTGCCGGCAATTTAACTCAAGAATGACTGTGTTGGCTATGTATAAGATTCTGGGGTTTTAATCATCGTATTATAGAAGAGAAGTCCAAATCTAGCCTAATCCTCTTTTTCTAAGATGTTCTTTTTTATGCCTGGAATCATGTAAGCCTTTTTTCTTTATACTTATTTCATTTAGCCTTTTTTCATTTATTATTTACACATTCCACATTGTCCTTCTGAAGTGCACTTGCATCTCTACAATTTTTTAAAAGGTGTCAGCAACTCATAGGCAAATGCTATGTTAGCAAAACTTGGTAAGTGTTCATCCTAAATAACATAAATATAACCTGAAAATAGCCTCATATCAGTTCTGGTCAGGCTTTTCTGCTAAAGGAGTCAGATGAGGACAGGTCCCATCAACTGAAGTACTTTTTTAATGTTTTCCATCTTTTGAATATGAAAATCCCAAAGTATAAATAACTAAAAGAGCAAAATAAAAGCTGAGAGGGCTGGTGAGATGGCTCAGTGGTCTAAGGCACCTACTTAGAACAAGCTTAGCAACACACAGGGACCGCAGTTCAATCCCCCAGCACCACATGCCAGCCGGCCCCGCCCCCTGGTGGACTGAGCTGGACACACACACACACACACACACACACACACACACACACACAAATAAAATTTAAAAAAAAAAAGACTTGAAAAAAAATAAAAAATAAAAGCTGAGAGAAACAGACTATTTACACATAGGAAGGGGGTCTAGGAAAGGAGGGAGTAGGAAAAAGGAAGGTAAAATAAAAAGAACTAAGATGTGATAAGAACATGTACCAACTCCACACTGAATGTATTCATTATGTATTGCAAACACATACTATAAAAAATAAAAACTGTCAGGACCACAATACAGACAAACAAATGAAACAATCATACTCACTCCCTGCCTCCCAGCGTGTGTCCCCTCAGGGGAGGAGCCAGCTATGAAGAATCAAGGCGAGTGCTGGAAACTTTGGGAAGAAATGACAGTAGTCAATTGAGCTGGCAACACAGGCTTTAGGGAACACCCATGGGTGTTGTGATCAATACAGACAATGCATGGTTTAACTAATGGGACTGCCTTCACATTGCAGGCAACAGTTCTATAGGGCTCCCGGGGCTGGCATATGCCATACTATTGGAGAGTGCTTGGTCAGACACCATTCCAGGAAGAGGCTGATTGACTCAAGGATTCAGAAAAGGTAGGGGATGGCTTCACTTCAGGGTCTCCAGTGTTACCCTCTCACAGTGACTGGATGCATCAGTTAGTGCTTACTAGAGAAACAGATTTAGGGACGGGGGTATAGCTCAGAGGTACAGTGCTTGCCTGGCAAGCACAAGATCCTGAATTCAATTTCAGAGAGAAGTAGAGAGAGGGAGAGAGACAGACAGACAGACAGACAGACAGACAGACAGACAGACTGACAGACAGACACAGACACAGAGAGAGAGATTTAATGCAAGATATACAAATCTATAAGAATTTACAAGACTGACTTACACTGGCTGCCTACAAGCTCAGGGGTGGAAGTGTGCAAAAGAGCTGCATGTGCCCTCGAGATCCAAAGGACCCAGTCAAAGGCCTCAAGCTCACTGTAGCATCCCATGAAAGTTCACATCAGGAGGTCAAAGGGTCAGTGCTTGAAAACTGAAGAGTCTGCATTGAAAGCCAGGAGATTACGTCTACGGGGAAGGTGACGACTGGAGCTCCTCAAAGAAACAGAAGCCAGCCTTCCTTCTTCATTTCCCTTTTATCTCCTTCAGGGGACAACAACCCGAGGGTGGGTCTTCTGACTTCAGAGAATCACTTCAGCCACATGCAGAATCATGCTGATCCAGTTTAGTCGGACATCTTTTACTCAAGTTGGCACAATTAGTTAACTATAACACTGGGTGAGGGGCAGGTGTTGGAAACCACTATGGACAGGAAGCAGGCTGTGAAGAAACACCGTAAGAGATTTGAGCTCAAATCCAGAAGAGCACAGGCCATGGCCCCACAGTAGGAGGCCAGGCCCAGCCTGAGTTGTGCTGGGGCTGAGTGAAGCACTGAGAACTTGCACCCTTGCCTTACTGCCTGCATCCAGCTTGGCTCCATGATATGGCTGGCTTCTTATCCATCGGCACAAGGGAGGACATGTCTCATCTTGAACAGAGCCACAGTCAGGAAAACGGAGGAGCCTCTGGAGTAAGGCAGGCACCTTGCAAACCCACAGGTCATAAAGCCAGGCAGAGAGAACAGTGAACACAGGACTCCAAAATGGCAGATCCAGGAAGAAAACCAATCATTTCAACAATAAAGAGGAATTTCTTTTTCCTGTTTTTGAACTTCATTTTCTCCTTCACTGGTTTATACCTTAGCAAGTTTCCTTTGTCTTTTCTCCTTTTTCTTTTCCTTTGTTCTCCTGTTTTCCTTCTTTCTTCTAAATTTTTCTTACTTTTATTATCCATATTGTTTCTTTTCTTCTTTCTTTCCTTTTTAATCTATTATTTCTCATTTGTTTTTCTGTTACTATTATCTAATTCTACAAATATCCCTCTACCTAGTAATAGGATGCTTTGTCTCAGCTCTCATCTACTTTTTCAAAATTTCTCTCTTGCTTTCTCTCATTTCCAACCCCTCTGTCTTCAGTAGTATAACTATTAAATTTTATCACTCTTTAGACACTTAACTCTATGTTATTACTGTTGAATTCCTTTCCATAATTAGTACAGGTACAGTTGTTGCATTTAGTACACATATGCTACATGTCAATATCTGGGTTGTCTTTGTGTTTATACTATAATTGTAGGTTTCTTTTCTATGGTTAGTGGTGCACTAGTGGATCTGACAGTGCACCAATATTCAGTGTGTCTTGGATGGTATTGTTGACAATCTCCTTGATATTGCTAGGGTCGGGTCAAATAATTGTTGCTATTAATGCGTTTTCTCTTCATGCTGACACCTGGATTACCTTTATGACATTCATAATTCTGAGGCTCATTCCTGGAGAGCTTGTTGTTGGTGGTACACTGTATTTTTCCCTTCCAAATCAACAGAGGTGGCTGGGTCTTGAGGCAGTGGCTAAAGACTGTGGTTAGCCACGGCCAGAGCGCATCATTGAAAAGCAGGCTAACGAAAGACATCTCCATATTAGCAATGGTCTTTTCTGTGTAAGTGCTTGCAAATCCACGCCCACACTGAAAAAAAAAAAATAAGCAAAACAAAGAGAAACATGAGAAGACAGGGGAACACACTACCCTCCCCCCCAAAAAAAAAAAAAAAACAAAAAAACTCCAAACTTCCCAAAGCTGATCCTGGAGGCATTGAGAGAGAAAAGCGAAAGCCACACACTGGAATTATTTGAGAGGACAACAGATCAAAGAGGTGTTCAGTGGGATCACAGAAGATAAAGGAAATATATAGATAAATAGATATATAGATTTTTTTGATATATAGATTTTTTTAAATGTATTTGGTACAGGGTCTTACTACGCAGCTCAGACTCAAAGCGCTCCTCCTGTTTTCAGTCTCCCCAGCACTGGGATTACAGGCATATGCCACCACACCCAGTCTCAGGGCAGCTCAGCGCCCCCTGGGGCTGGGCCAGCATGGCATATCATGCCAGGGATGTAACCCAGGTCCCTGTGCTTGCCTAAACAGGCTCTTAGTCTGCTGAGCTATCTCACCAACCAAATAAGGGAAATATTAAGCAAAACAATCAAGGAGTTTATAGAAGACACTAATAAAAAGCTAGCTGAGCTAAACAAAATTACACAAAACATGAAGGCCTCCCACGTGTGACCAGAAATGACATACTAGCTCTGTATTGTTTTACACTCTGGCTACTCTTACCCTCACCCTCACCTTGAGTTCTGCACCACTTGCTCAATGGATTCAGCAATGGGTCTCATTTCTTTCTTTCCATTTTTCTCCTTTAGTTCTAGGCCTCAAAACTTTTCACTGAAGATGCTTCTTTGCCCTTTGCATCTCCTTCTTTTTGATCAAAAGAGGAGGAAAATAATTTCTTCTATGGGTCCCAAAGATCCTTTGGAATATCAATTTGTTCTTTTCTGACTCAGAAATCACCAGATTACCTCTGTCATGTGATCCTGAGGAACAGAACCTCTTCTCTGCAACTTTGCTGGCTATAAAGGACCTCACAGACCTCCTCTGCTCTCTGGATTCTCTCTACTGATCACATTATGTGAGGAGGTCTCAAAGAATGAATTGCTTCTTTGAAAATAAATTATAACACCTTTAAGAAGTAGTGTATACACCATACACTCACCCACTTAAGGTATACATACAATAGATTTTGTAAACTCATAATGTTGTCCAGCGGTACCACAATCTATATTAGAACATTTTCATTGCTCCCAAAAGAAACTCTGTACCTATTAACATTCATTTCCCATTTCCCACTAACTGTATGCAATTATAGTTTTTGTCTCTATAAAATTGCTTATGCTTAACATTTCATATAAGGGCCAGCCAAATTTTCAGCAGATTAAAGCGCCTGCAAGTAGGTACAGGGGCCCAGGGTTTGATCTCCAAGACTGCCAGTCCTGCCCCACCCCCTGGGCGCGCTGAAGGGCAATTGAGATTGGGCCTGGAGGCATGTGCCTGTCATCCCAGCTGTTGGGAGGCTGTAAACAGGCAGATCACTATGAGTCTGGTCTAGTAGTGAGACCCTGAACACCCTATAGACCCTTCCCTAAAACAAACAAAAAAATTTCATATAAGTAAAATTATACCATGTGATCCTTTCTGATTACTTTATTTCACTTAGAAAAACATTCCTGTTCTCTCTGTGTTGTAGCATACACCAGCACTCCATTGATTTTTTTTTAAATTTATTTATGTGTGTGTGTGTGTGTGTGTGTGTGTGGCCAGCTCAGTCCACCAGGGGGCGGGGCTGGCTGGCATGTGGTGCTGGGGGATTGAACCGCAGTCCCTGTGCTTTTTTGCTAAGCTTTTTCTAAGTAGGTGCTTTAGACCACTGAGCCATCTCACCAGCCCTCCATTGATTTTTATTGCCAAGTATTTTCACCCATTGTTTGAACAGACCACATTTTATTTATCCAGTTATAAACTGATGGGCAATGGGTTATTTCCAGTTTTTGTCATAGTGAGACTATGCTATGAATGGTCAGGTACAAGTTTTTGTGGAGGTATTTTTTCATTTCTCCTGGTTATGTACCTAAGAGTAGCATTACTGGAATATATAGTAACTCTTTGTCTAATCATTTGAGTAGCTCACTATACTCCATAGTGTCTGCAATATTTTACATTACCTGTAGGGTGTGTTTAATTTTTTCTTCATTCTCACCAGCATTCAATACTCTCATTTTTATTATAGCCATCTTAGTGGATATGGAGTGATATCTGTATTTTTTTCTCTTATAACTAATAAAATTGAATGTATTTTTATGTGTGTTAACCATTTGCGTGTCTTCTTTGATGAAATATCTATTAAGATGTTTTGCCATGTTAACTGTTTTTTTAATTTTTTTTTGGCGGAACCGGGGATTGAACTCAGGCCCTTGCACTTGCCAGGAAAGTGCTTATTCCACTGAGCCATCTCCCCGGCCCCTGTTTTTTTAAATTATTTAAATTAGTTATTTATATATTTTATACAAAAGATCCTTTTGTATCTGTATGATTTGCAACATTCACCTCATTCCTTGGGCTGCTTTTTTACTTTCTTGACCACCTCCTTTTTAAACAAGATTGCTAATAAATTTATATTCTTACATGTGGATTAAAATAAGAAAAGTACATACTGTATGAAAGGTAAATATTTTAAATAAATTCAATATATGCAAATAGAATATAAAGTAGCAGAGGTCAGTTAAACATTAATCACTTTTTATTTATAGTTTTTTTATTGACAAAAGTGAAGTAATATGAAAGGTGCTCCCAAAATTGATGGTTTCCAGTGTCAGTTTACATTGTCCAGGTCAATTACAGTTTGAACACAAAATCTCTATACATCTAATGTTCTAAGTCATTATAGCAACAAAATTAGATTTTTATAGAGAAGGTTCTAAAAGTGGTATTGGATTACATAAATATTTTTTTTAAAGGAAATTAACACCTAATCCTCATGTTACAAAAAAATAACTACTGATATTCATGAAGTGATAGCCATCATTGAAACCTCTGGGCAAACTCCTGAGGCCTGTGCCTCCAGAACTCTCGTGTATCTGGTAGAAAGCTATAGTACAGCATACTGGACACAGCTTGTGACTTTGTCAAGGTTTCCATTTCTCTAACCATGTCCGTGTGATGTTTAGAAGATTCTAGCAGACAGAATGGGGTTCACTTTTACTAAGCAGGCACTAAATAGTACCATCCAAACCTTAATGTTCTTACATCTAAAACTAGTAAACTAGAGTATCTGAATAAGGTGTTCTAAATGAAAAGTCATAAGACGTATGTATAGCATAAATATAACATTGTATTCAAACAAGTCACAACATTTAAAAAAAGAACTGTATTTTTTTATGCAAAAAATACTCTAGCACTGGCACTAAAGCTAAGGCTTGAGCTAGATCATAAATGAAGAAGCCTTTTGACATAAAATTTACATTTTAAAGAGTACTCCCATATCTCCCTCCGCAACCAGTCGCTTCCCACCAAAATAATGTATTAGAAAATACTAAATTCTCTCTCTCTAAATTTTAAATTTAATTTTTACATAATCTAACAATGCTAGAAAAAGTCATTCTTTAGTGATCAGCCTGTTTACAGCCTCCCAAGAGCTGGGATTACAGGCACGCACCACCACAACCAGTCTCCATTGCCTTCTCAGCGCACCCCCAGGGCAGGCCCAGGGATTGAACTCCAGCTCCTGCAAATTGAGAACTATTTTTTTAGGTTGGTGGGGTGGGGATTAGGGGGCTGGCTCTGGCTGCCTTAAGGGCGAGTCTGGTAAGACATGGGGAGCTGGGGATTGAACTGCGATCCTCTGTGCCTGGCTGGGTTTGCCCCAGCAGGCTATCTTGTCAGTATTGATAAAAGCTTCAACAGCAATGTGAACACTTGATCAAAACCATCTTGTGTAGATGTACACTCCACTTCATCTCATTTTCTTCTTAAAAAAGGCTAACAAAGTTTTTTTAAAAAAATACAGAGTCGAAAGGCAATGTAATAAAACTACTAAAGATTGAATTATAAAAAATAATGAAAAGCAACACTAAAATCAACTCTAAAATTTTGGAATGATTCAAATTCATAAGAAATTCTTGGACTCACTAAAATATTCAGAAGAAGTACATGTTTTCACTCTATTTCATGTTATATACAAATTCTCCTGGTTTATCAAAAGTTGTTTTAGCTACCAAATACTATTATAGAGATGATAGTATTAAATCTGTAGTGTGCAACTTTTTTCAAAACCTTCAAATGAAAAATAGAATTTGCATCATCAACTTTACATTTTATTGCTAGTACTTAAGCCAAATAAGATTAGAACTCATGATCCCAAGACAGCATAACAGTTTTCTAATTTGAGAAAATGTTTTGATTTTGTTTTCAAATGCAATAACTAAATTACACTCTATGTATGAGTACAATCATAAAACATTTCTATGTATATTAGCTGATCAGACTACACTTGTAAAAATATAACAGGATGCCAGGGGTGGTGGTGCAACCCTGTAATCCCAGCAACTGGGGAGGCTGAGGAAGAAGGATCATTGTAAATTTGAGACCACTGTGAGCTATAAAGTGAGTTCAAGCCCAGCCTGAACTGCACAGTGAGATCCTGACTCAAAAACAAAAACAAACAAAAATGTAACAGGATGGTATTTATAAACTCAACAGCTCTATCTTTCCATTATGATCCAAGACTAGTGTAAGTCACTGTGGTTTTTGCAAGTCTTTGTATAGTAAATAAATTCTTTCTATAAAAAAGTTCTCACAGGAATCCCACCCTCCAAAAATACAATTTCTCTTCAATGCACATCTTTCTGTGTCTCTGTCTCTGTGTGTGTGTGTGTGTGTGTGTCTGTCTGTCTGTCTGTCTGTCTGTCTCTCTCTCACACACACACACACACACACACACACACACACACAGAGCTTGCTGAGAGCCTACATGTGCCTGCTTTCAAATGAGGAGCTATAAAGGCTGGCCAAATAGCTCAGCAGATTAAAGCACCTGAAAGCAATTGAGACTGGGCGTGGTGGCACGTGCCTGTAATCCCAGCTCTTGGGACGCTGTAAACAGGTGGATCACTACAAGTCTGAGCTAGTAGTGAGACCCTGAACACCCTGTAGACCCTTCCCTAAAACACAAAAAGAAAACAAAAACAAATGAGGAGCTATAATCTGAACTTTCTTTTTTTATACTAGTCGTGTTGTCTGGAGTGAACAACAGTGGCTATTCAAAAGCAACACCGCTGCTGCTCCTTCTCTGATGAGCTTCGCAGGTTCTTCTCAGGTTTTATCCTTTCAGTTCCTCTTCTTTCTTTACAAGGCTCGGAGTTGGAGAGCTCAAGCTCCTCTCACACAACCCCTCAGACTCCTTGCTGGTGCCAGCCCTGAGGCTGATGGGATTGCTGGTGGCTGAAATGTAACAAGTGTTCCATTTGTGTAAGATGATGAGGTCCCTTAGAGCAAGGAGGACGACAGTGAAGAAGCTTATCAAGGAATTACTTAAAGTTTCGGAGGTTTGCACTACATTTGAACTTGTGAGATCTTTTTTGAATACAGAATGAGCATGGGTCTTTCTACAGTCTGAACCTCAGAATTACAATTTTGAATCCTTGAGCCCTTATTAATTTTTTTCTCACTTTAACTGGCCTATGAAAATTTTGCTGGAATTCCTGTTCATCAGCATTTCATACCACCACCCCCCTTTTTTTTTTTTTTTTGGCGGAACCGGGGATTGAACTCAGGCTGTTGCACTTGTTAGCACTTATTCTACTGTGCCATCTCCCCGGCCCATCATTCCACCCTTGTGACATGAACAATTTTTCTTGGAGTATCTGAGGTCATGTTTTGCTTAGAATGAGTTATAGGTTTTATAGATTTGGATTTCATGGTGGTTTTGTTTCATTTTTTGACTCTACATAAAAAAACCACTACTTGACTGGTTGTTTCTATCATTCTAAAGGTTTACTATCTCCTGAGATTACAGTTCAATACTTTCAATAATATTCAACTTTTTTGAATTTTTAAAAAAATTTTATTTATTTTGGGGGGCAGCTCAGCCCACTAGGGGGTGAGGCTGGCTGGCATGTGGTGCTGGGGCATTGAACCACGGTCCCTGTGCTTTGCTACAGCTGGTTCTAAGTAGGTGCTTTAGACCACTGAGCCATCTTACCAGCCCAACTTTTTTGAATTTTGGTCAAGCACATCACAAACAGCGTTTTCTAAAATAATATCTTCTGGTTCAAAAGCATTAGTACCAACCACCTCTACCTTTGCATTATTAAACTCAGTAGTATAATAATTAGAGTCTGCATCCTCACAATAACCCAATGGCTCCATTTGAGTTCTTTGAAAGGAGTTCTTGACTTTAGCAATATTCATGGCATTCAGTTCCAAATTACACACAAGTCATTTCATCCACTGAACTAGAAAAACCTACAAGATTCTTTTCTGGGTTATTTGCCTTTACACAAGCAACAGCACCAGAAATACCAAGGGGAGATTCAGGTTCCTGAGTAATTTGATTATCTTCATGGGATAATTTTACTATCTCCTTTGAGATAGAACAAGAATTCAGGTCTTTTCTTTTGCTGTCCTTTCTTCAGTGTTCTTACCCATTTTACCTGAAAGGGCATCGCTCTCTTCATCTTCCCCCTTATCTGAAAACTTAACAATGGCCTGCTAACAGTCCTAATTTCACATTCCATAAGAGTTTCAGTTTTCATTTCTTCAGTGGGACACAAGGCTCTGAAAGAAGTGGACAACTTAACTCAGGAAGTGATACACTGGCTTCTCCCTGATTATTAAACTTAGGCCTGGAATCCAGCCCAGTGTCATCCTTCAAGGGAAGATGACACCAAAGAAAGACTTGAGGTCGATACTTCTGGTACTACTTCGATGTGTCCAGTTTGTGTGCTGCTCCTTCTGTTCTCCCTCTGGCACTCAGGTTTCAGTGATGACAGATTTTCTCTTCAACTGACGTCTTTTGGGTTGCTTCATACCCTTCTTTGAGGGCAGACACAGTCTTCCTAGGTGTTTTTTGTTCTGCTTAATTGTGCGGCATTTGAATGCTTCATGATAGTACTTTGTTATGAACTTGTTCTTGGGCCATTTGTAACTGTACATGGCATATCTTGGTACCTCTTTTTTTTTTTCTATTTCCCTCCCCTCCCTTGACCTCCTCTTCCTCTCCTTATTTACAAAGCTTCATTTCTATTTTTATCCTTCTTTTCTCATGTTTTTCTTTTTCCTTGCTTCCTTCCCTCTGCTCCCCTCCCTAGCTCCCCTTTCCTTTTGAACATTTTTTTCCTACTTAGTAACTATTATACTTTTTGGTTCTTTTTTTTTAAGCTTTCAATATATTTATTTTGATATTTATTCAGTTAAGTAATTAAAAGCAAGCATTAAGCTCCTTTACAGTAATGCACCAGTAACAAAAGGTCAATGGAGAAACATAGGCTTGTTTGTCCCTATACTGTAGTCTCTTAGATTTCGACATAGGGTTTCCAAATAAGACTCAACTGCTAACAACCAGTTAAAGAGCATTTATCAACTCTTAAAGCACTTTACTGTATATCTGAAATAATTCAGTAAATCCTCACAATAACTGAAATTTACTTTTACAGTTGCATAGTTAGCAACCATTAGACTTACAAAGGTAGGAAAGATTCTGATTCATAGCCATACTGCTATACTGGTAGTTATTCACAACTTCGAAGATTCATTCCTTAGTTCCTTTGATTCCCATGATCAATCATTAGCCTAGATACACGAAGGGGTTATCCATATGGAACTCTGAAAATCATTAGCATTGTTACACAATTATAGTTGTGGGAAAAACTTGTAAAAAAAATTCAGAATGACCAGAAAAACCATATTCCATTGAAGTATTTAATCTTATAGCATACTTAATAAATCAAACTTTTGCAACAAAAATCTTTAGTTCATACAAAAATAATATGTTTCATTAGGATAAAGGAAACAGACATTCTTATCTGGCTTGCCAGGGAAACGCTTATTCCACTGAGCCATCTCCCCGGCCCCAAGACATTCTTATCTGAATCCCATTATTTCACATGATTTATACCACAGATAATTTCTATGAATGAGATTTCCTGACATTCAAATACTTGCCTACATGCTTGTAGAAAGTTTCTGTAGTCTTTTCTTGTAGCCGCCCGCGGCTGCTACATTTTGCTTCTTACTGATGCTTTCAACTACTCACACAAAAAAGAAAATGCAGTATTTACACGTGTGCCCAATTTATTTCACTTAAGAGTATGGTGTCGGAGTAGGGGAGAAGGCTCAGTGGAATGAGCTTCCCTGGCAAGCACAAGGGTCTGAGTTCAATCCCTGATTCCGCAAAAAAATAAAAATAAAAAAAGTATGGTGTCAAGGGGAATCCAGTCAGCTATGAATGTCTCAAGTTTACCCTTATTTATGGCTGAGTAACAGTCCACTGTATATAAAAAAAATTCATCTTTTTATCCATTTATTGGTTGATGGGCATTTGAATTGTTTCCAAGGTTTAGCTATAACAAACTGCCACTGTAAACATGCGGGTGCAACTATCACTGTGGTATGTGGCTTTTACTTTTTTTTTGGAAGATATCTAGAGGAGAAATAGCTGGGTCACATGGAATCTCTTGTCCTAGTTTCTTTCGAAATCTCCATGCCAATTTCCACAGTAGTTGCACCAGTCTACACTCCCACCAACAGTGGAGAAGGGAACCATTTCCCCTCAGCTTGCAAACATTTGCTACTGGTTTCTTGATAATAACCATTCTTTTTGGTTGGAGTCAGATGAAATCGCCAAGATGTTTTAATTGATGTATTTCAAATAATCAGTGATGTTGACCAATTTTTCTTATATTTATTTGTTGTTTTTCCTTCTTTGTCTGGGAAGTTCAGCTTAGTTGCCCATTTTTCATAGGCTTTTTAAATTTGAGGAATGTGACTTTTTTCAATTCTTTATATATTCTTTTTTTTTTTTTTTTTTTTTTTTTTGGTAGAACCAGGGATTGAACTCAGGCCCTTGTGCTTGCCAGGCAAGTGTTTATTCTACTGAGCCATCTCCCTGGCCCCAATTCTTTATATATACTAGATAGTAGTCTTTTGTTTGAGGAACAGCTGACAAAAAATTTTTTCCCATTCTGTGGGTTGTCTTTTTTCTTTGTTGGTAATTTATCTTGCTGTGCAAAAGCTTTTTAATAAAATTACATCCCAGTTGTTGATCTTTGTGGCAGTTGCTGTGCAATCAGTGTTTTATACACGACATCATTACCTATAGCAATGTCTTCAAGAGTTTTACCTATTCTATCTCCCACAAGAACTAGGGTTCCTGTTTGAACATTTAAATATTAGATATTTTGATTTTAGTTTAGGGCAAGGTGATAACATGGCATGTATATAATTTCAATTTTAAGCATGTGGAAAGCAAGTTTTTCCAGCATAGTTTATTAAAGAGAATATCTTTCTTCCAGTGAAGTTTGGGTTTTTTTGTTTGGTTGAGTTTGTTTGTTTGTTTGTTTCAGTGAAGGTGTTTGACCCTATTGTC
The DNA here is from genome assembly GCF_000260255.1 of Octodon degus. Taxonomy (NCBI): domain Eukaryota; kingdom Metazoa; phylum Chordata; class Mammalia; order Rodentia; family Octodontidae; genus Octodon; species Octodon degus. Next base: position 2,730,086 of record NW_004524706.1, read on the forward strand.
AAAGATAGGGTGGCTGAGAATGTCTGGAGTTGTTTCTGCATCTCCTAATCTGTTCCATTGATCTTAGGTCTAGTTTTGCCAGTACCATGCTGTTTTTATCACAGGAGTTTAGGAGTGTAATTTCAAATCAGGGATTGTGATGTACCCTGCCTTGCTTTTGAGATGTAAAATCCCAGGTCTCTTCTGGTTCTAAATTAATTTCAGGATTGTTTCTCCAATTCTGTGAGATATGCTGTTGGAATTTTGATCAGAATTGCATTAAATCTGTATAACAGCTTTGGGATTATGGTCATTTTCACTATATGGTTTTTTCTCTACCCAAGAGAAAAGGATCTTTCTATTTTCTGATATCCTTTTCAATCTCCCTTTTCAGAGTACTATAGTTTTACATCCTTCTTAGATTGATTTCTAGGTGTTTCTTTTTTTTTTTTTTTTTTTCTTTTTGGATGCTATTGTGAAAGGTGTTGTTTCCATAATTTCTCTCTCAGTGAGTTTGGTATTTGTGTACAGGAATGCTCCTGATTTTTGTGTGTTGACTTTGTATCCAGCTACACAAATGACTTTGGCTGTTAAATCTAGAAGTCTTTTTGTGAAGTTTTTGGAACATTTTGTGTAGACTATCATGTCATCCTCAAATAATGATAATTTAATTTCTTCTTTTCCTATCTTTATTCTTTCATTTCTGTCTCTTGTCTAACTGCTCTGGCTGTTTCCAGAAGTATATTAAATAAGAGTGGTATTGTGGTTGATACAGTATGTCAACTTGAGAATTTGAGAAGGTTAACTAAGTGACTCAATAGGAGGCCAGGATCCTTATTTTGTAAACATCCTGAGGCTGTGCAAGAGGTATGGAAGAGATGGTGTGTGTGTATAGGACCCCCACCTCAGGGCATTAGGCTGCATACAATTAAAGAGAAATGAAGAAAGACTGATTGCTGGCTCTTTGGAGGATCTCCAGTCTTTGCCTTAAGCTTGGTTGTCATCTTTTTGCTTCTGGCGACAACTTTGGCTTCTGCCTGGAACTCTTAAGCTTTCCAGTGTAGACTCTTTGGTCTTTGTCATAGATTCTTCAGTGTTCTGTCACAGACCCATCAGCATCATGATATGGAGTTGCACACAACACTGCCGTGAGCTCCAGACATTGTACTGCACCTTCAGCCATCAATGTGCAGTGTGGCTGACCATTGCAAGCCAAACTTGTAATTTCTCACACATTTGAATATCTTGTGCTACATCTGTTTCTCTAGTAAACCCTGAGTGATACAAGTGGTGACAATGGGAAGCCTTGTCTTGTGCCTAATTTTAGAGTGAAAGCTTTCAGTTTTTTTCCATTTAGTATGATGTTGGCTCTTGGTTTGTTGTAGCTGACTTTTTATCGGATGAAGATAAAGACCATCTATTCCTTTTTTTTTTTTTTTTTTTTTCAGAACGAGGGATTGAACTCAGGCCCTTGAGCTTGCCAGGGAAGCACTTATTCTACTGAGCCATCTCCCCGGCCCCAATTCCAATTTTTTGTATCAGTTTGTACCATGAATGGGTGCTCGACTTTGTCAAAACCTTTTTCTGCATCTATTGAGATGATAATATGACTTTTGTCTTTGGCTGTTTTGATTTACATATGTTGAACCATCTCTATATTCTTGAGATGAATCCCACTTGGTCATGGTGTATAATCTTGATGATTTACTGCATTCTCTTTGCCAGTGTCTTATTGAGGATTTTTGTCGCTATGTTCATTAGAGAGATTGGCTTGTAGTTCTCTTTCTTAGTTGGGTTCTTCTGTAGTATTGGTATCAGGGTAATGCTTTCTCCTAGGAATGAATTTGAGAGTATTGCTTCCCTTAAATTTCATTAAAGAGTTTGAGAAGTAGCAGCATTAGGTCATCTCTAAAGTTTTTGGAGAATTCAGCAATTAATTTTGTAAGAGTGAGGGCATGAGCTTTTATTGTTGGTAAGTTTTTAATTACACCTTCAACTTCATTGACTAATATTAGTTTATTCATAATTTTTGTATCTTCTTCGTTCTACTTTCATGTGTATCTAGGAGTCTGTCCCTTTCTTCTGTTTACTGTCTTACTGGAATACAGATTATGGATGTAGGTATTAATGACCTTCTTGATTTCAGCAGTAGCTGTTAGGATTTCACCCTTTTCATTACTAATTGTGCACATTTGACTTTTTTTTTTTTATAAGGTTGAGTAAGGTTTGCCAACTTTATTTGATCCTTCAAAGAACCAACTCTTTGATTCATTGATTCTTTGTATTTTCTTAGTCTCCATTGTTCTGTTCTTTATAATTTTCCCCTTTGTACAAAATTTGGGCTTGACTTGCTCTTCATTTCTAGAAGCTTGAGGTACAACATTACATTTGCTATTTTTTCAAGGTTCCTGTCACATGGAGTATTGTTTTTCATCCTTTGACTTTCAGTCTATGAATTTCTTTTTGAATTAAATGTGTTTCTTGTATGTAGTATATTGTTGGTTCTTGACCTATTCTGCCAGGCAGTTTCTTTTGATTTGTCAATTTAGACCATTAACACTGATGGTTATAACTGATGTATATTGACTTACCTTTGTCATGTTATTTTCCTATTGTTGCCCCCCTCCCCCATCTAATTGCTTCCCTTGCCTAGGGGATTCATTCTGCTGCGATTCATGAAGTTGTGATCTATGTTACCTCTTTCTAGAATAGTCTTCAGGGGGCCTGCCCATTAGCTCAATTGTTTAACTATCTGCTTAAGTAAAACAGTCAGGCTCAGAATTTTGTGGTTTGATCTCCGGATCCTCATGCCTTACCAGACCTGCCCTTAAGGCATCTTGAGCAGCCCCCCCCCAAAAAAATGCTTCTAGAATATCCTTCAGAAAATTTTGGAGTGCTGGCTTCATGTTTATGAAATTCCTCAAGTATCTCATTTCTCCATCAATTTTGAAAGATATTTTGAGGACAGCCTAGGCTACAGAATGAGTTCAAAGTTAGCCTGAACTGCATAGTGAGACTGTCTCAAAAAGACAAAAAAAATTTTTTTGAAAGATATTTTGTGGGATACATCAATCTGGGTTGTTTACTTTTTGGGTTTGAAATAGTTCACTTCCAAGCTCTCCTTGACTTGAGGATTTGTGTTAAGAATTCTGCTGTAATTCTGATGGGCCTTCTTTTACATGTGATTTATTTCTTTTCTCTATTATCTTTTAATATTCTGTTCTTGCAGGGCATGGTAACAAATGCCTGCAATTCCTGCACTCAGAAGGCCAACACAGGAGAAATGCCATGAGTTTGAGGCCAGCCTTGGTTACATAAGTAAATTCAAAGCCAGCTTGTACTACACAGCAAGACCCTGTCTCCAAAACAAACAAACAAAAAGCGTTCGTTCTTGTGTTGAGTTTCTGGAATCTTGACTGCTATGTATCTTGGTGTAATTTTTTTTTTTTTTTTTATCATGGCTAACTGGAGTTCTATATGCCTATTCTTTTGTATGTCAGATTCTTTTTCCATGCTTAGGAAGTTTTCTGTTATCGCTTTTTTTTTTTTTTTTGCTTTTTTTTTTTTTTTTAAGACAGAGTTTCACTATGCAGTTTAGGCTGGCCTTCAACACACTTTGTAACACAGGCTGGCCTTGAATTCACAGTGATCCTCCTACCTTAACCTGATTTCTGGGATTATAGGCTTATGCATCTGGCCATCTGTGTTAGTTGATACATTGTGTCAACTTGGCTGAATCAGCTCGGGCAGCATGGGGGCCTCACCCTGCAGGTGGACAGGGTCCAGGAATTGAGAAAGGCTTCCTGCCGCCCTGCCAGACTTCCTGCCTCCTGCCTCCTGCTGCCCCGCCCTGCTTCCGTGGAGAAGTCTCAGTCTTCCGAGGAGCTTGGTCTTCGTGGTCGCGCTACTTGGGAGGAGCTCTGATCTTCACGTGGAGCGCTGATCTTCGCAGTTGGCGCAGAAGGAAGAGTGAGGCCTGATGGATGCCGCCGCAGCTGCTGCTCCTCCTCTGCTCTTCATTGTTTTCTGCCGCATGAACTGCTGTCCTCTGCCTTGGAGCCAGCAGAATATGGACTGAACCCTCCAGTAACTGTGAGCAAAGTAAACCTTTCCTTCCTTCATTTTGTGTGTCGGGTATTTGTCCCAGCAAGGAGTAAAAAGTAACTAAGACACCATCCATCATAACTTCTGTGAATAGGTTTTTTATGTCATTTGAGCTATCTTTTTCATTGACTTTGATCAACCTTATGCTATTTTTAATTACTCTTAAATTTTATTAATGTCATAACTTTGTGCATCATTTACAATAAGACATTTGTTTTAAAAGCACTTTTATATATAAACAGACCAGGGGACATTTAAGTAGTTCATTCTTGAAACATTGATAGCA
>NW_004524706.1:2746676-2754554 GCF_000260255.1 Octodon degus
GTGTGTGGCCAGCTCAGCCCACCAGGGGGCGGGGCTGGCTGGCATGTAGTGCTGGGGATTGAACCACGGTCTCTGATGCTTTGCTATGCTTGTTCTAAGTAGGTGCTTTAGACCACTGAGCCATCTCACCAGCCCCCTTTTTTGTATAATTTTTAAAAATAAAGTAAAATTCAACATATCAAAAAAGAAAATTACAGACACGCCAAGAATATAGCTCAGTGGGACAGCACCTGCCTGGCAAGCACAAGGTCCTGAAAAAGAAAAGGAAAGAAGAAAGAAAGAAAAAAAGAAAGAAAGAAAGAAAGATGGTAAGTATTAATTTTCCACCTTTAACCATATGAACTAGATTTGTGGTTATGTAACAAAATCTAAAACAAACCAGAAAATGGAAAACAATAAGTAAGCCCTCAGTATGACGATTCTACCCTGGGGAAGGACACTTAAAAGGGGTTAGGGGAAAAGAAGAGAGAAATAGAAGAGGAAGAAGAGACTGGAAGCAAGGCTGGAGGACAAAGGAAGATCATTTAGTCTCTTGAGAAAATGTTGAAGAAGACAGGACAGAAAAAGAGAGCAAAGAAATAAAAACAAGAACAGAGCAAATCAACAATAAACTACTGTGATTGTATTCATAGAAATCAAGAACAACCAAGAAACTACAAAACAAAACAAAAAATGAAAAGAGAGGGAAAAAAAACTAGTTCAAAGATTTCTCTGCTGTCACTGGTAGACAATGTGGGCAGACAGAGTATAGAACCGAGATTATTAATCCCAGCGAACCAGCCATTGCTCTCTGGCTGAGTACTGGATAACCCCAGCGAGCCTGCACCCTTCGTTCCACTGGAGTTCAGTCTGGCTCTGGCTGTGTGGCTGCAGCTGGATTTGTTTGGCCTGCAAGCGGCCTGCGGGCTTGAACTTGGCCCCAGTTGGTTTGAACTGCACTCCCCGAACAACTGCTGACTTGCACTCACCCATCTGACCCGCACCTCTTCTGAGTTCTGTGCCCAGCATGCCCTTCTCCAGGATGGCTACTGGCCAGTCACCCTGTCCTGGAGAACATCTGGACCATGATAACTCACCAGCCACCGCAGCCCCTGGTATCCACCACTGCATCCCATGGTGCATTTCTCCATGGAGGCTGCTTGGGGTTGTCAGGGGTCACTGTGCCTCGGCAGCTTCAAGCTCCTCCTCCCACGCAGTGAGTCCAGGCTCCAGGAGACAGCACAGCCTGCCACATCCTTCTTCTTTGTTGAAATCTCTCCTCAGTCTTCCCGGGTTTCAGTGCTCTCTTCAAACCTGGCCAGGACCCGCGGGACCCACTTCCTTCCTTCTCTTCCTCACATTGCTATATTCCATGGCTGGACACCAAATCTGGGAGAGGCTTTTTCTCTGCTGCTCACCACTCTGCCATCTTCCTGAGCTCATGAACGTGCAGGATGCAGAACTCGAGTTACCATCCCCTCTGAAGTCTGATTACCAGTTAGGATCCCTGTGACACCACTTACTGATTGCATGACCTGCAAAAGTTACTTAAAACTGCACTTCAGTCTTCTTACCTACATAAGGAGATACTCATGGCAATCTGAGTTTTCTTCTGCTTTGTCCCTCCAATAGCTGTTGGATTAGATCAATTCCTCTTCATCAACGGTATCACTGCCACTTTTTTTAACTCCTTCATCTATAATATCATCAAGACCAACAACCAGCTCCAACTAGGGAGTGCCTCTTAAGGAAGACAGTGGCGTGAAGGAGGGGGCCTTGGGTGCCCCAGAAGGGGGATACATGCAGGACCTTTGCCATAGCTAGGCTTGAGCAGAGGAATGGCCCCTGCCTACACTATCCCTGGCTGCTGACTTGGTCCGCTAGGCCTCGTGGGTGCAGCCACCAGTGCCTGTGCACAGTGCTCCCTGGCCTGATACAGACTGTGGTGTGCTTTGACACCAGCAGCCATGCAACGTGGAGGAGGTGGGGAGAAGGCCCATGATTTCCTTTCCACAAAGGTGTTTAATACCAATGATATACAAGTTGTACTTTTTTGTGATTTTTTTTTTTTGTATAGTGCTAAAAAACTCTGCCTGATCCAAAAAACAATACTTATACCTATATTTTCCTTTGAGATTTTTATAATTTTATTTCTTGTATTTCTATATAGTGTTTGATCCTTTTTGTTTAATCTTTGTACATTATGGGAAGTAGGGGGTCCAACTTCATACTTTTTTTTTTAAATGTATTTAGGACAGGGTCTACAGGGTCTCACTATGTAGATCGGACTCATAGTGAATCTCCTGTTTTCAGCCTCCCAGGCACTGGGATTATACGCATGTGCCATGCACAGTCTCAATTGCCATCTCAGCGCACCCTGGGGTGGCAGGGCCAGCATGGCACTTTGGGGATTGAACCCTGGCCGCCGCACTCTGCCTAAGCAGGTGCTTTAGTCTGCTGAGCTATCTGGCTGGCTCTAAACTTCATACTTTCGAATGTGTCTGTCTACTTGTCCCATAATTATTTGTTGAAAATATTCTTCTTTCTTCCATTGAAATGTGCTTGCATATTTGTCAGAATGAACTGATTGTCAATGTGAGGGTTTATTTCTGAATTCAAATTCTATTTCATTACTCTACATTTATCTTCAAATGTGTCTTATTTTCCTCATTGCTGAAACAAAATATCTGACACCTGAAGTTAAAGGAGGAAAGGTTTACTTTGCTCACAGTTTATAAGGGTTTCAGTCATCTGGTTCCAAGTCAGGGAGATTTGGCTAAGAGACAAAAGAGTCTGTAGCGAGCAGGCAGGAGACAGCAAAGCAGCAAGAGCAGACAGCAACAGCAGCTGCTTTCTTTCTGTCCCTTTGTATTTCATTCAGGTCACAGGCTTATTGATGGGTGCCAACCACACCCAGGGTCAGGCACTCTTCATCCTAGCAGCATATCTTTAATCCCAGTATCACACCCTTAATCCACATTCACAGATCCTAATCCAGCCACCTTCAAAACTCCCCACCATGACCACGTGAGGCCATGGGGATGGGGGGACATCTAGCCACAAGCCATAACAAATGGTACCAGGTTGTCTTGAGTGTGGAATACTTACAGGAAGTTTTGAAATCAGATAGTACTAATTCTATCTTTTTTTTTTTTTTTTTTTTTGTGCTGAGAATCAAACTGAGGACCTTGTGCTTGCCAGGCAGGCGCTTGTGCCACTAAGCTATATCCCTGGTCCTAATTCTCCAACTTTGTTGTCCTTTTTCAAAATTGTTTTGGTTATTCTGGGTCTTTGTGAATTTTAGGACCTTTTTGTCTGTTTCTGTGAAAAAGCTAGCTAGGCTTTTAACAAGGATGTTTCTTCTTGAGTCAGCCTTCATTGTTTCTGCCTCTTGGAGGGAGGACTCACTTATCACGGTGTATCACTCGGTGCTTACTACAGAAGCACACGTAAGTATTTCCAAGATAGGCTTGCAGTGGCCACCTGCAGAGTCAGGTGTGGAAGGGAAGAAAGGGCTGTCTGCACACTGGAAACTGAAGGATCCAGTGAAAGCCCTTGAGCTCATTGTAATATCATGTTGGGGTTTGTATTAGGAGACTAAAGGATATGCAAAAAAGACGGAAGGGTCTACACTGGAAGCCCGGAGAAACTGCCCAAGGTGAAGGTGAAGAGTGGAACTCCTCTGAAGAAACAGAAGTGCGCCTTCCTTCTTCTGTATTTGCCTTTTATTCCATTAAGGCAGCAAGCTGACCGGTTGGTGTCACTCACACCCAGGGTGGAGCTTCTGTCTTCAGTAAATTCCTTCATCCACACCCAAAATGTGCTGTTCTAATTTAGTCAGGCATTTCTTTCACAAGTGGACACAGTTAACTATCACAATCTATCCCTTGTCAACTTGCCAGCTTAAATCACACTTAGTCTCTAGATACAAAGATAAATTTATCATACACCTAAAATGTTACAACGAGCCTGAGTACAAGCAGAAATTCAATAATTCCCTCCCCAGAATAGAAGGCAAATTTCCTGTGGGTGGTATTTACTCCTACCATTTCATAACCTGACCATTACAACATAGCCTTAACCACACCTAAGGACCAATATTAGGTCTATCAACATTATATTACATAGGAACCATATTAAGTGAAAACAGTTATAGTCTGCATTTCCATAACTGACTGTGGAGTTGTAGCTGGCATTTAGAACTATGTTCTACTACCGATTCCGTATTCCCTTGGGCTTTACCAAGCACCTCGTCAGGTCTTGGTTCATGCTCTGGTGGGGTGACTCATACCTTCATTCCTCAATGTTCTGGCCATCTGTCATCCTGCCTGAATTGGGTTGTTGTCATTTCCCATTTACCTTAATAGCAGTAAGATAGGAGAGTAAGGCACAGCAAAAGCTGGCACAAGTAGGCATGACCTGTTAACTACAAGATCCCAGCCACATGCCAGGACAGTTCCCAAGGCCCTGCATGTGGATTTGTCATGAGAACTTGAGTAGGTTTCCAATAGGATGGCCTAGGCCTGCCTCAGCCTGAGGTGTGGTAGCCAAGAATCTCCTGTCAGGACCTACATGTAGAAGTTCTCATGGGTTTCCTCAAGATTTAGACAAACTAAAAAGACGTATTGATGCCCTAAAGACTTGCTGCCGTAGCTTTCCATGATAGCCCACACTGTGTTTCCTGGATGCTCTTACCTCTTTTTCTATTTACACAGCCCCAGCTCGCTCTGCAAAGCCAGTTTGTCTCCCTCTCTTCACTTTTACTTTTTGAATAAACTTTGCCCTGTTTTTCCTCATCTTTTTCAAGACAAGAACCTGGAATCCAACTGTGGAAAGACAGGTGAGTAAACCCAGTAACGTTTAGTTGTTGGGCCACTTTTCAGAAGCGAGCTACCTGATGACAACAGGGCATGGTGATACCAGAAGATACCCTAAGGGATCTCCTGCACTTCATGTACATTCTTCCTTTCCTCCACTATAATGTAATAATCCAATTTGTTCCTTGAAACCTTCCCTGGTCAACCTTCCCTGCTGACACCATAACTCCATTTTTAGCTTGTTTACTCAGAGGCATAAAAAGACTAAAATGAGCAGGGGAAACAGCCTTCAGTTCAGTGCAAACATGGTTCTGCTTCCTGGTACAGGCTGTCCCCCATCTGGAACTAAGACTTCTAGGCCAGCAGAGCATAAGTTTATAAGAATAAGAAACAAAAATTTTGCTAGTGGATCACAGGGGTAATGGTCAGTGGTATCATTCCCAATTCCACCCCCTGATTCTTGGACCCACAAACTGTGTGAATCTTGGCTACGGGAAACACAATACCACATAACAGATGCTGATTCACATACTATACAGCCTTTTGAAGAACCTTGCCCTAGCCCTGCAAACTATTGCTACCTATCATTGTAATTGTGTCACCAAAACCCACCCATTCCATCTTTCTTTCAATCTAGCTACTTCTGGATGCTGAGGAACAAGGTAAGACCAGTGAATTCCATGAGCATGAGCCCACTGCTCTACTTCTTTGGCTGTGTGGAGGCAGTGCTGTGTGGAACGCCATGACGGTAAATAAAGCATTCTGTAAATCCATGGATGGTAGTTTGGCAGAAGTGCTGCATGCGGCGCAGGGCAGTTCATGTTCAGAATAAGTGTCTATGCCAGTAAGGAGGTCAAAGCACTGTCCTTTCTGCAAGGTTCCTTCCTAAGTGGGAGAGAAGTAAAGAAAACCTTTATTGCTCAGCACAAAGGGGCTGCAGAAGAGATACAAACCTCTCGAAGGAGGAGACAGGGAATTTATTGGGATTAGGGTTGAAGCTTGTATGGGCAGTATGGTGTCAAAACAGGCACTGATTGGAGAAACTTTGGTGCGCATGAAAATCAAAAAAGGAAGTTCATGGTTAATCAGGGGGAAGAAAACAGAAGTCAGTCTAGGAGCAGCTCATCACTGGTGTGGGGATCCCCATGCCAGGCTGACGTGCCTCCATGATGACCCAGGGGACCACTGCATGAGAGCAGACCCATCACTTTCCCTGATGGAAGTGGTCCCACCTAATCAACCTGCCACCAGGTTGCAGGCTGATCACCCCAGAGCATGGTGCCATATGAGGGACTGAGCACTGCTATCTGCTGCTGGCATATCTGGCATTCACCAGTGGCTGTAGCCAGATCAACCTTAGTGAACGAATCCATGTTGCTGAACTCACGCCCAACCTCCATCACTGCCACCATGGACACTCTGTTCATGAGTCCTTTGGACACTAATCTCTGCAGTTCCTCTGGGGAGGTGATATTGTTTTGGGTTTACTGTTTTACCAGGCATAGGCAACTTTGAATGGCTTCTCTTTGACCTTTCCAACCATAATAGCCCTCACACTACAGGCTAAGGAATGAATGTGATGGTTCTGCCAAGTACTAAGCCCCAACATCTCAGCCTCATCAGGATCTTCTCAAACATTTCCATCCCAGGTATGCCTATGGAAAAGAGTACAGGATGGATTTGAGGACCTACTGCACCCACTCTAAGTCAGACCTTTGCTAAAATACTATTGATCGTCTGACCATCATAAACCTCTGCTCTTACCGAAGGCTTACGATGAAGTTTTGCATCTCACGAAATCAGTGTTAGTTCAGAACCAGTGTCCAGTAGTCCCCAAATGTCTAGTCATCTCCTTTATCCCAATGTAGTTACTCTGCGGGCCGGGGAGATGGTTCAGTGAAATAAGTGCTTGCCTGGCAAGCGCAGGGGCCTGAGTTCAATCCCCAGTTCCACCAAAACAAACAAGCAAACAAACAAAAAACCAATGTAGTTCCTCTGGTAAATGGCCTTGGGTCCTTTTGGGGAAAGATGGGAGAAAGATTGTCCATAAAAATTTATGGTGTCCAGCTGGGCATGGTGGCCCATGCCTGTAATCCCAGCACTCAGGAGGCAGAGGCAAGAGAATCATTGAGTTCAAGGTCAGCTTGGGCAGCATAGTGAACTGAAGCCAACCTGAACTTCACAGTGAGGCCCTGTCTCAAAACAAACAAATAAGCAAACATGTTTTTGAAAGTCCATTAGGGTCCCTCCTTAAGACCACCCTGCCTCCCCTTTACTCAAGGGGTTCTGGGTCTATAAACCAGTTCCAATCCAGGAATTGATTGAGGGACTATGATTCTGTTACTGAAATTTGAACTATGTTTCTGTTCATTTGCCCTTAATTTCCTTTTTATTATCTGTCTAGTAAAAATTTTATAGACTTCCTGTCCATTTCACTTTTTGGAGCGCTGCAGCTCATCAGTCAATGCCCAGCTCTGCAGGGGTCAGAACTTGTGCTCATTGTTCTGCTTCTACTGTCCATTATGGTAAGCGCATGCACCTCGCCCTTGGTAGTTAAGTGCTGCCCCTTGACCCCGGCCACTCCAGGATCCAATTAAACCCACTGCACTTAAGTTTCCCAATTGAGTAACCATGGTCCCCACGGTAAGGCCTGGCAGACAGAGAAGAGTGATGTCAGGGCTCTTCAGGGATGATGGCGCTCCCTTTGTGAATCTGCTTCTCAAGGTGCTAGTGAAGGGTTCATTTTCTGGATCATCCTAGTGTGGTGGATTAGGTTTAACCTGAGAGATCCACTCCAGCCTTCCCATTTCCTGCAGCCTTTGAATCCTCCCCCATCACAATATACCAGAGAATATCAGGCTTCTGTAACTCATTCACAGTTAGCCACCTTTTGATACATACTTCTGCCAACCAGCCAAACAAGCTATTGACACTTTTTGTTTTTAATTCCACAAGCTGCAACAGTAAATTTAGAATCTCTGCTTAACAGGCCCATATGAACAAACTCAGCTTTCTTTATCCTGCTTGGTCACACAGGATTATTTTCCTCAGGTATGCTGGGGGAGGGCAACACGGCCAGTGT
>NW_004524706.1:2754654-2758694 GCF_000260255.1 Octodon degus
AAGATATTAGCAATTCTATCATCTCTTGAATACTTTTTGTGTGCACATACAAAGATTCTAGATGGCTTTAGTAGACAGCTCTTGAGACTGCTGGCTTCCAGCTTGGCAACAGCTTTGTGCAACTAAAACTAGAATCAAAGCAGATGACACTAGTTAACAAACCAACCAAACAAAAGCCCTTTCAAGGCTAATGTTATCATGAATGGTTCAATCTGAAATTCAGTGGAATAAACTGGCTGATAGGAACAAAGAGCAATCCCAAAGGCATAGACCAAAATTAAAGACGAAAAAATGAAAAAAGAGTTGAAGAGACTGGAAAACAATGTTCTGAGTAGTGAAAGGCTTGAGTAACATGGATTGGTTTTTTGTTTGTTTGGTTGGTTGGTTGGTTTTGTTTTGTTTTTGTGGTACCAGGGATCGAACTCAGGACCTTGTGCTTGCCAAGCAAGCATTTATTCCCCTGAGCTATCTCCCTGGCCCAACATGGATTGTTTTTAATTTTTTTGTCTCTCATATCCTTGGTAATGATGACTTTTTCCTTTTTATTTCTTTACAAAGGTTAGCCATGTAAATCCACCATGGAGAAATGATACAATGATAGATAAACACAACTGATACAATTGGTAATGGTGAGCTGGTGTTCTTCATACACATGGCTGGGGTAAGATTTCCACTGGTTGTGCCAGTGAGATAGCTCAGCCTAATAAGCACCTGCTTAGACAAGCGCAGGGTCCAGAGGTTAATCCCTGCCACCACAGGCCATGCTGGCCCCACCTCCAGGCACACTGAGCAGGACACCAAGTCCAGGTGTGGTGGCACACGCCTATAATCCCAGCACTGGGGAGGCTGAAAACACAAGAATCACTACAAGTCCTAGTAAGACCCTGTACCAAATACACTATAGAAATTAATAATAAAGATTTCCACTGCTTATTTTGAAGGTGACAAATGAATCCACCAGATTTTCTGTTTTAACTGCTAATGATCCCAATTTTTGTCTTAGCTCAGCTACCACCTCTACACTTCTGATCATGATTCCTTCTGGTTCATCCACTTGGGCTCAAGTCCCCATCATTTCATTAAGGCCCTAATTCTCAGAGTGATGCTTCAGCAGTGCAGCCATGACCCTTGAGAACTCGCTGTCCATGGCACACAGCCCTGCTGCTATCTATGCTCTTGAACCATAAGTAGTCTGGGGCATCTTTTTTATTTAAATCATTCAGAAAATTGAAGCCTCAGGAACATTGAAAATCATCACCAGTGATATGAAGATATGCAACCCTGTCTTGGAAGATGCAATGAAACAAATAATTGCCATATGAGTACATTAGTTCATTATTTTTAGAAAATATCAGGCTGGGGAGATAGCTCAGTAGGGCTGGGGAGAAAGCTCAGTAGAATAAGAGCCTGCCTGGCAAGTGCAGGGTCCTGAGTTCAATCCCTGGTACTGAAAAAAAAAAAAAAAAAAAAAGTCTTAGGCAGAATCTGGGTTTGCCTTTAGTGAGCTGGAAGTCTGAGATTGCATCTTGTTCAAGTGTCTTCTCATTTTGTTGTTGTTGTTCTTGTTTTTGTCCTTGTTGTTTATTTCCTGGGTTCATGCTTGTATATTGCGTAAGATAAGTAGATTTTTGGCTATTATTGAGAACCTTTATTTCTTGGTTACTTTTCTCTTGTTACTCGGACAAAATACCTGATACCCCGAATTAGGAAGGAAATGTCTATTCAGCTCAGTTTGGTGAGGTTTCAGTCCATCATCAACTGGCTCCAAGGCAGGGTGGCATGGGGGAAGGGCAACAGTTCACAATAGCAGAAGAGGGCCAACTTGATAGCTTACAGGGTGGCATGGGGGAAGGGCAACAGTTCACAATGGCAGAAGAGGGCCAACCTGATAGCTCAGCAGAGTAAAGCATCTGCTTAGGCAGAGCACAGTGGCCGGATTCAATCCCCGGCATGCAGTGCCAACCCTGCCCCTGGGGCATGCTGAGAAAGGAGATTGAGACTGGGTGGGGTGGCACACGCCTGTAATCCCAGCTGTTGGGAAGCTGAAAACAGGAGGACCACTACAAGACTGATCTGTGTGGTGAGACCTTGTAGACCCTGTCCTAAATACAGAAAGAAAAAAGAAAAAAAAAAAAACCCACAATGGCAAAAGACAGAAAAAGCAACAAGAGCAAAAAGGGAAGAGCGAGAGCATAAGCCTCTTCCCCTCCCTTACAGTGTGTGCAGGCTGCCACCCAGGATGGGTGCAGCACTCCCACCTATAATCCCAGCTTTGGACCATGAATCAGTTACAAACTCTAGAAGCCTTCCCCCAAGACTGCATGAAACTTTGGGGGGACATCTAGACATAAATCATAACACCTTAGGAGATTACCGCTTCTCAGCGGTATCTTCCAGATATAGCTGGCTTTTTGCGCTTTGAGTCTATTGCAAGATCCTACCTCTTCAATTTATCTTCAATAGGGATGAGAAATTTCTGCCTAGCTCACCCATCCCCTGGTTCTTGGGCACTGGCCTGTAGTATTTTTTATGACCCTTAGGCGATCTCTGTGTTGGTATACCAGGAAGAACAACTAGTGAGAGCAATTATGTCCTGTTGGCTAAAGTGGTAATAATCAATAATAACAATAGCATCATCAAGGAGATAGCTCAATGGCATAGTGCCTGCCTGGCAAATGCAAGGTCCTGAGTTCAATTCTAGTAGTGAGAAAAAAAAAAGAAAAAACAATAGAATCAACCATAGCCTGGAAAATTACAGACTTGGCTCGGCCCCTCTGCCCCCAGTGCCCTGACAGAGGCAAACGTGGAGCCACAATCTCCCACTTGGACCAGGGCAGCTGACCCAGAGCCACTAGATGAGATCACCTCTGTAGGATGGCGGAAGTGGAAGAGGCTCCTTTAACCCTCCTCCAGAATTCACCTGCTTCCAGAAGACATGGAGGGAGAGCACTCCCCTGGAGCTCCCATGCCTTGCTGCTTGATGTCCATTCCCTCAACCCCACGCAGCTCATGGCCAGGATCGAGTCATATGAAGAAAGGAAGAAGAAAGGCATACCTGATGTCAGGAGGACTTCCTGTTTGTTTGTGACCTTTGAGCTCTTGTTTGTAACATTACTGTGGATAATAGAGTTCACTGTGAATGGAGGCATTGGGAACACATTGAGAAGGAGGTGGTGTGATAGGACTACTACCCTTCTTATTTTGATAAATTCCTCTTGGCAGTTTTCTGGCTTAGAGCGCTGATCCTTGCATGCTCTGTGTGCTGACGGTGCCACTGGTGGACAATAGTGTTGACAGCAGCAGTGACCAGTGCCTTTTGACTGGCAAAAGTGATCTTTTCAAAGGTTTTCTTGCAAGGGATGTTTGGCTACCCACTGCCCACCATTTCATTCATCCTTGCCTGGATCGAGACATGGTTCCTGAATTTCAAAGTGTCTCTTCAAGAAGCAGAAGAGGAAAACAGACTCCTAATTGTTCAGGATGCAGCAGAGAGGGCCGCCCTCGTACCTGCGGGTCTTTCAGATAGTTCTATTCCCCTCCTGAATCTGAAGCAGGATCTGAAGAAGAAGCTGAGGAAAAATATGGCAGTGAGAAAGCACTTTTAGAACTCTGACTTCTGCTTCGTAAAATGGGAAGAGCCCTCACTGAAAGCCATTGAGAGAAAAGATGGAGATGGGTCTCCTTAAAAGTTGAAATGGTGACTTTGTGAAACAGCTAATTAAGGATTTATTTATGGTGATACCTCGTGGACACAGCCCATGAGGCCACTCAGTCATGGGCTTGTCTTAGTGTTCCTCAGTCCAGGGAGGCTCACTCACATCTGTTAAGGAATAACTGAAGGAAAGTCTTATGCTGTATCTGAATCAAAAGACTTCATAATATGTTGAAATAACACTTTTGTAGCCAGTGAAATAGCTTTTTACTTCAGCTCACAGAATGGAATGTTTTGATTTCATATCTCAGATTTCTTTTGTATTTCTTTTTTACCACCCTACATTTCCCTTGTATCTTTTAACTCATGTGCATGTGCTATGTATATA
>NW_004524706.1:2770544-2774514 GCF_000260255.1 Octodon degus
TTATCCTGCTTGGTCACACAGGATTATTTTCCTCAGGTATGCTGGGGGAGGGCAACACGGCCAGTGTGGAGGAGGGGATGCCTCTGCCACTATGGGTCAGGAAATCTCTTCCTCTGCCAAAATAATCTCATCAGACTCTAGAAGCTCAACATCCTCCGCCTCACCAGGATCCTGCCAGACATCTCCACACCCATTTATGGGGCCCATTCTTTTCCACTCAGTGCCCTCACCCTTCCTTCAGGTACCTTCAAGGCTGTTAAGCTTACTTTGTAGTAAGTTTACTCTCAGCCAATCAAATTATGTGGGGCTGTGTTTGGGCTTCTGCAAGCTCAAACCAGAGGCTAAAGAAGAGGCATTTCTTTCAAGACACATTTAGAAACTTCTAGATTATTTACTAGTGTCTGCGGGTGGGAATTTGAATCTTTTTTTCCTATAATTTTATTGAGAAACAAATAGCAATGAGACAGTTTCAAATCAAATTGGTAGGTCAGTTTCAATAATTAACACATTGCATTCTCTCTTCCTAGTGGTTATTTGCTGTACAAGATGCAGACATGATATCCTATTTACAAACGCTGTTAGAACAAATCCCTCTAGTCATTAAGAGAATGTAACTATATATCTATCCTAGCCATTTTGAATACACAGATACAAAATTGACAGGGAATTTAAATCTTTGAGCTCCATATTCTCCTTTATTATTTGTCCTCACAGAAGACTTTAGATTTCCCATGGATGTCTTGAGCTCATTTTTTTTTCCTTCATTAGTTTGTCCAGAGATGCTAAGAGCAACCCGCCAACATCCTTATATTTTCCATTCTCCAAAACACTCAAAAGTATCATAAATGGAGTCTAAATTCTTTATATCTCACAAGTGGTAAGTTGGGATAATTAAATGGACCTACATTTCCTATTACTTTAAACAGTTCACACCAAGGACCATCGTATCACCCACATTATTAGAGATATAACGTAGCAGACCGTATCACCCATATTATCGAGACACTATGGCATCTTTAGGTCTTATCAACTCGGAAAGCCAACTCCAGGAATCACTAATAGTTTCATTTTTACAATTCTGTTTCTCCAGAGTCACTGCCAGTACCAAAATCTGTATCAGTCAGTGCTTACTAATCAAACAGATTTAATTGAAGATGTACAAATACATAAAAATGTATGCCAAGCACGGGGTGCATGATGGTCTGCGCCCGCGCCGTGGTCTACCGAGGTGGCGAGTCAGCAAGGCGGGGGACCCAAGAACCAAGGGCCGCTCCTAGCGGCTTCCATTCTCCACCTCTCCCCCGACCCCCGTGCCCCGCCCCCTGGGTTAACCCGGAACTTTTTTGATTTTCCACGCCCCTCCGCCAACCCTCCCCCACTCAGCGCCTGTTTCGTCACTACGCCACCCACGTAAACTCCGCCCCCAGCACAATCCCACTCCCACAAAAGCTCCAACTTCGGTCTCCATCTCCAGGGTCTCTGGCTTCTCTTTTGGTCACCCTTGTGCACCCAGCAATAAAGGATTTCTTTGTTTTCACCCGCTCCTCTTTGATACCAGTGGAAAGAACCTTACAAGGCACACTTGTAATGCCAACACTCCGGAGGCTGAAGCAGAAGCACCGTGCATTCATTCGATGCCATCTTGCAAGTTCAAGGCCGGCCTGCGCTACATAATGAGACCCTGTCTCAAAAACAAACAACAACAACAACAAAAGGAATTACAAGATAAGCTTACACTGACAGCCCAGAAACACGTGGAAGAGCGAAAAGGTCTCTGCGCTCACCAGAGAGCTGGAAGATCCAATGAAAAGGGGGGAAAAAAGACTCCCAACCTGCTAGGTGTCTGAAATGCAGATGGTGTGGTCTCTAAAAGAAGAATGAAGGGGCCGGGGAGATGGCTCAGTAGGATAAGTGCTTGACTGGCAAATGCAAGGATCTGAGTTCAATCCCCGGTTCCACCAAAAAAATAAAGAAAAAGAAATAAAAATAAAAAAATAAAAGAGGAATGAATTTTAGGAATAACGGAGGTTAAGAATAAGAAGAATTTATTTTTTTATATTTGTGTGTGTGTGTGTGTGGCCAGCTCAGCCCACCAGGGGGCGGGGCTGGCTGGCATGCGATGCTGGGGGATTGAACCTCCGTCCCTGTGCTTTGCTAAGCTTGTTCTAAGTAGATGCTTTAGACCACTGAGCCATCTCACCAGCCCCAAGAATAAGAAGAATTTATGAGGAAAAAAAAGCTTCTAAGGAGGGGGGGGACCAGAAAGTCACTTGCCCACCAACCCCACTTTTCCAGGATGTTATTGAGCAAAGCCACAAGGTGAAGTGGGTTTAGGATGGGACAGACCTATCTATAATCAGTAAGATTGTAAGGATAGTCACTTAGTGTTATGGTTTGTATCTAGTTGTCCCCCTAAAGCATCACGTAAATCATGCTGCAGTCGCAGCTACAGGAGCAGCAAGTAGCTTGAGGGGTGGGGTCAGAGGACCAGGGCAGAGCTTGAGGGGCAGGGCCAGAGAGGCGCAAACCATTAAACTGACAACCTGTGCTGCACCCTTCCCCAGCCAGCGGACTCCCTCAGAGACATGGAAAAGGTCGTCCTGGACGCGACAGCACCCCAGCCTCTCCTCCAGACCACTCCCCAGGCCTGGTAGCCTCTCTTGGAAGTATGGAGCAGATCATCTTGGACACGGTGGCGCCCCAGCCTCCCTTCTAGACCCTGTAGCGCAGGATGGCAGGGTCTCGAGGTCTTGCTATGTAATTCAGGCTGCTTTAAACTATGAAACCTCCTGTAACTGTGAGCTAAATAAACCTTTCCTTCCCTAAGCCTGAGTGTTGGGTATTTTTCCCAGCAACAAGAGGAAAGTAACTAAGATACCTGAGTGTTGATACCCAACACTCAAGCTTAGGGAAGGAAAGGTTTATTTAACTCACAGTTACAGGAGGTACTATTGATCCACTGGAAAAATCACAGGACGAGTGTGAGGTGGAATCATACTATGATCAACCAATATGAAGATTATAAACATAGTCACTTGGGTAATATTGACTAAAGGGGGACACAAGTCATGCAGCAAGTACACATGGCAGACAAGGATTTTCCTGCAAGGGGTGGGTTAAGGAAGCTTGATCCTCCACCCAAGATGATTGATGCCTATGTAGAATGTCAATTACTGCTGTTCATCCCCAGGGAAGTACATGGTTCTCTTGAACCCCGGCCTCCAGTGAATGCGCCTCCAGCCACAGTTGTCCTCTGCACTGACCTCTCGAGGGCCCAGCCCTGTCTGGCTGCCTACAATATTCCTACCTAATTTAGTTGTTCATAACAGGCCTAGAACTCACTGTAGTGTCCCATATGGTCTCTATCAGGAGACCAAAGGGTCTACAGTACAAGACACAAGAAGATGTCCAAGGTGAAGGTGAAAAGTGGAGCACCTCTGAAGAAGAAACAGGATGGAGCCTTCCTTATTTGCCTTTTATTCTGTTCTGGCAGCAAGCTGATTGGTTGGTGTCACGCATACCCAGGGTGGGGTTTCTGTCTTCAGTAATTTTTTTTTAATTTATGTGTTTGGTACAGGGTCTCACTATGAAGCTCGGACTCCTAGTGATCCTCCTATTTTTCAGCCTCCCCAGAGCTGGGGTTATAGGCTTGGGCCACCACAATGGTCTCCAGCTCAGTGCACCCGGGGGTGGGGCATGCTCAGCATGTGGTCTTCAGTAAATTCTTTCAGCCACACCCAAACTATGCTGATCCAGTTTATTTGGCATTTCTTTCTCAAGTGGACACAACCAGTTAACTATCATACATGGTATATCTTTTCTACTTTCCCAGTGATTTCTTCAACTTTATTCCCCAAAGCTCCTTTTTTTTTTAAAGTTTTATTGATAAACAGCAATGAGACAGTTTCAAATCAAATCGGAAGTACAGTTTCAACAAATAATACACTGCATATATTCTTCTTAGTGGTTA
>NW_004524706.1:2776424-2783420 GCF_000260255.1 Octodon degus
TACCATCTGCAGTGCAGTAGCTTAGTTCACAGGTATCAGTATATATAGTTAGTCAGGGTGAGAATCTTTCCAATTAACTGCTAGATTAAAGATCCCCAAAGCTTCTATTGTGTCTTTAACACCAGCTACTGTTTTTTTTTTTCATCTCCCAGAGCTCTTTCTTTGATCTTGTCATAGAAATTGGTTCTGGTTTTATAAATGTAATAAATTCTCTTAATCTTTAGGCATACTAATTAAAGTTGGGGAGAGTTATGTCATTTTCCTATATTGTCCTTATTTACTCTAGGCTTCTTTTTTCTGATTCTTAGTTTTGGTTTTTTCCTTTCATCTTAAGTGCTTCTTCAAACTGCCTGAGAATAACTCTGGGGGTGGGGGGTATTGGAGGTTGAACCCAGTGGTGCTCTACCACTGATTTTTTTTATTTTGAGAAGGGTAACTAAGTCACCCAGGCAGGCCTCAGGCTCATGATCCTCCTTCCTCAGCCTCTTAAGTGCTGGAATAGCAAGCATGTACCACTGTGCCCAATTTCTGTTCATGCTTATTTGTTTGTTTGAGTACATAGAGAAAAGGGTTACACTAGATTTTTTTTCATTAAAGGGTCTCCAAATGGCTCAATTAAAGATCTTTTCTCTAGGTATTTTCCCCATGGTAGAATTCCTTAACTCTTGCCTTAACACCAGTGGTCTGACCAGTGGTTTAACACATGCCTACAACTCCAATGCTTCAGAGGTTAAGGTAGGAAGATCACTGTGAGTTCAAGACCAGCCTGGAATACATAGTGAGATCCTGTCTCAAAAAAGCCAAATAAAATAAGAGTAAGAGGGTTGCAGTTCTCCTCATTCTGTGTGCAGACTCTCACCTTTCTCATTCCCATTTTCACCCCATTCAGTCTCCACTCTCCCACTGTGCCACATTTACCCAAACAGGAAGTCATCCTGGTCCACTTTCCCTAAGATGAATGAGCAGGGGGAGTTGCCTACCTGTAACGGCTGCTGCGGAGCATATTGAGCATTATCTGTCCCAAATTTAGAGCATCTACCCATTTCTACATTTTCATTCCTGTATCACCACCCACCACCTCATGCCTCTGCATTCTGAGACTTTCTGAAGTTCTATAAAGAGGATTGACCGAGACCGGGTGTGGTGGCACACGCCTGTAATCCCAGCACTGGGAAGGCTGAAAACAGGAGGATCACTGAGTCTGAGCTGTGTGCTAAGACCCTATACCAAAATATAAAAATAAAAATAGAGGATTGACTCTGGTCTAGGGGCACTCCCACTTTGGCAGGGATAGTTCCTCTTGTACATATTCAGCCTTCAAAAATATGTTAAGCTCTTTTATTTTTTTAATATCTCCTCTCCCGGGGCTGGGGAGATGGCTCAGTGGAATAAATGTTTCCCTGGCAAGCACAAGGGCCTGCGTTCAATCCCTGGTTCCACAAAAAAAAAAAAAAAACAAAAAACAAAACAAAAAAAAACCTCTCCCATTATTTATGGCCTTTTGTATTGTGTTTTTATTCCTTTCATTTCATTTTAGAGGAGTTTCAGGAGGAAGACATTTTTAATCAGAATTTAGTTCTGTTAGCTCTACTCCCAAATACTTTTTTCACTGTTTCACTTTCTGAGGGAAGCAAAGGAACTAGTGTCCAGAGGATCAACTTTCGCCACAATGCTCCATACCTGAAAACAGGCCTGTGGTGATTGGAGATTGATCCTGTAGTTGATGAAAAGTCAAGATCCCAGGCAGTCTGTGAGTCCAGTACACCATTCCCATTCACTACCACAGAGAGGCAGGAAGGGCTCTTTGGAGAGGACAGAAAAGCATACAGCCTTCCTCTCATTGTGTTCCGGTGGGTAATAGGGTGACTTTGTTCCACAGGTAACCCATATCCCCTTGGAAAAGAGACTCTGTGGCATGGGTGAAGAGTGTCTCGCTGGCTGCTTCCTGGTGTTACTCATGCCCTTCTTCCTCTCTAGGTTATTGGTCTGGGCCTCCGAGCCCTCTCCCTCCCTTGGTTATATTGGCCTCACTGGCTTAGAAGGTGATTAGGAATTTAATTATTTAGTTTCTCCAGTGTGGTAGATTAATTCCATCCATCACAGGCAGGCTAAGTCTTCTCTCTGTGTACTCTTTCCAAGGCCGCCTAGCCAATTCTAAGAGGAAGTAGCTCCAGAGCTCACTGAGCCTGGAAGCAACGGATGCAGGTTACTGAGGGAATGGGCATAAATTTGAGCCACAGAGTGTCTTTTTATCAATAAGTATAGGCTTTAACATGCTTATCTGTAAAGAATGAGCAATGATAACATTTGGGCCTATTGAGTTCAGCTTAGAGAAGGCCAAGGCGCAGCCTTCTGCTCTCCTGCAGCCAGCTTTATCTGAGAGAAGCTCCCTCCCCTGTACTGTCTATGTGTGACCCCAGTGAAATCAAAGTCACATACTTGAGTTATACTGGAAGCAAAGTCAGTGCCACATCTACCCTGGTCCCAAGATTGGTGATTTCCAATTGGTTGGTGATGCCATTGCCAGGCAACTCTTGATAGGAAGGACTGAGGATAAGAGTGAAACTGACCTGCCAGAACAGACAGCCCCAGGTTGGGGTGCCTCTAGCCTGATCAGCTCCCTCAAGGAACTACCAAGAGATAAAAAGAAACAAACAAACAAAAAACATTAAAACAGAGTACAAGTACCACTTTTAATAAGACTGTCCAAATTGTCAGCAGATATAGAATCAATATTTAGCCAGAGAATTCTGTAGTTCTTTAAAAAGATCCTGGAGTTTGCCTAGTCTGTGGATCACGCCGTTGGCTGCCCCAACACTCATGACATCACAGATGATATTAATGATGGTTCAGTGGGAACGGGGTATAGCTCAGTGGTAGAGCCCTGAGTTCAGTCTGCACTACCCCAAGAAACAAAACAAATAGAATCAGTGGTGTAATGGTAAACCCAGCTACTCAAGAAATTCAGGGGAAAAATACTATGATAAAGAGTCCCATGATAACCAAAAATACTCCGAGTGCTGTGTCTCTCCGGGGTCAGCCTGGAATCCCCTCCTAACCCGACATCTTAAGCTAGAATTGGAAGGCACCAAGTGAGTATGTGGCCTGAGGCTTGTAGTGCTTGAATCCCTGTGGCAGTATTCCAGAATGAGTGTCCAGTCTTAGTCTGCATTCTTTCAACACATTCTCCAGCCATTCTTCCCGTGCAGGATGGCTGTCATCCAGAAGCTTCTAACTGATGGGTCTGTGCCCATATAAGAATCTGCTGCGTCATCATCATGGCAGAGGTCCAACACGGCATGGGAGTCAAAAACAATGTGTCACTCCAAGATTAACTTCTTCCTTCTTCTTCTCCTTGCCTAGCCTCAACTTCTTCCTTTTGCACATACCAGACCTTCCTCCATGAACTTTTCTGAGGATACCTTAACTGCCCCTGTAAGCTCCACCCACCGCCCAGCTCAGCAAATCCTTTGTCTCCCTGTTTCCCCTTCAAAGGGTTCTTGCATTCTCCTGCAGCACTACCCCCCTGGCCAATAAAGCCTTCTCTTATCTCTTATCTCTCTCCTCTCTCCCATTTCCTGTCTCTCAAAGGAAAAGCCTTACACTAACTAAAAGCCCTGGCCAAGCCATTGAAAGTATGTCCCTGCATTTTACCTTGTTTCACTCCTACTGACAAAATTTGTTTGGGGGTGGGGTGGGCATCTTTCCTTTCCTTGGTAACTGAGCATCAGATCATGGAATATCATTGGGCACTGAAAATATAGATGGATGAGATAGCTCTTATCTCTTAATGTTCATGCTCCGGTGGGGAAGAAAAAAAATAAAAATTATTAACAATAGTAGAGGTAGGAGTGATGAACTTGGTCTTGAAGAGGAAAAGTACTGTCTTGGGTACTTTTCTCTCATATCTGGGATGAAATATACAACACCCAAAGCTAAGGAAGGAAAGGTGCATTTAGCTCACAGTTTGCAGAGGTTTCAGTCCATAATCATCTGGTTCCAGAGTAGGGTGACACAGGGCAGGGAGCAACAGTTTGCAGCAGTGGAAAACAGCAAAAGCAAAAAAGAGGAGAGAAAGCCTCTTTTTCCTTCCTTATATTATAAACAGCTACTTGCCCTAGGGCAGGGGTAGCACTCACACCTTCTCCATGTCCTCCTCTTGCACAGGATGAGAATGTTTACAAAGTAAGGACCCCGGCTCCCTGCTGAATCACTTAAACTTCTAAATGTCTGAAGTTCACACAATGTGTTAACCATTACAAGTATCTTTTGGGGATAATTCCTGGGAAGGAAGACACTTGAACTGAGTCAGGGGCAGAGGTAACTCAGTCTGTGCTTCCTCCTTGCCCCACACATTCTTTTGCTACATCCTGGATTTCCCATTCTCTTTTGTCTGGCGAAGCACAGAAATCTACCAAAAAGAACAGAAACTTAGATTTCTCTGAGGCTGGGACAGGGTCAGGCAGTTTCAAACAGAGCTGAGGGATAGAAGGTGCCACTATATAAGCCCAGCATTCCACCAACCAGGAGGCTTCGAGGGATCCAGAGGGCCCCACCCTGCATTGAACCTCCTGTGGTACAGGTCCAGAGGCAAAAGAAGGGCCCTGTTGCTGGAAGCCCCTGTCCTAGGCTCACTGGAGATCCTATAGGACAGTATGGTAACTTAGGAGGCAGTCATAAGCTCTGGATCCCAGGAAAGACACAAGAAACCTGGATCAAAGATTTGGAAAAGCCATTGGCTTGTTCTAACTGGGCAGCTTCGCCTCATGGACCCCTACGATGGGCTTGATCTCCTAGTAACTGCTCTCTGGCAGTCCTTCTGTCTTTTAGCATCCCCATAGCCCAAGGCACAGAGTTGTGAGTGCTTTGGTCACATCAGCCTAGTCATAGATTCTCAGAATAGAGAAGATCCTGGGATACATAAAGAAAGCAAAAGAAGAAGCAAGAGGGTTCCTACTGTGCCAGGTACCATGCTGTATATTATGCAGATTAATCCTTTAGTCTTCACTGCAACTCTCAACTTCAGCACGTTCTTCCTAAAGAAGCACGCACGTTGTTAAGAGCATTTATCTGTGACGAGTAAAACATTAGGAGACTTTGCTCAGTTAAAGAGACTTAGCAGAATAACTTTTTATCCATAGCAAAATATTTCTAGCAGCCTTAATATTATCTAGCTCCCGTGTGTGTTTCTGTGTGGTGTGTGTGTGTGTGTGTGTGTGCGCACTAGGGATCAAACCCAGACTCTCACTTATGTATAAAACACCCTCTTACCATTAAGTTCCACTCCCAGCCCATTTTTTCATGTAAGAGATCAGTCATTAGGGTTATAGACCTGACTTCTGTCCACCTTTTGATTCTTCCCCTGTTGATGCACTGACTTTTCCAAATGGGCCATTTGGAAGATAAATACATTGCATGCGGTTCAGCCTCCAACTCTGGCTGTCTATATGGAGGCAGGATGTCAACAGGGAACACTAGTTTCCTTGGCCTTAAGTCTCCAGAGGCCTGCCACATGAGGACATCTTATAGCCAGCCCAACCTTTCCAGTAATGGAGATGATACATATCTTTCATTTGCCATTTCTTCTGTCCCATTTCTCAAACGAATTAGAGGTGGGGAAGAGAAATGCTAATTTTGGGGCCTCCTTCAAACTCCCAATAGTGTAGAAAGAACAATGAAACAGGAGATAAATGGCCTGGTTTATAATCCTAAATTTGGCCCTTAGGACTTGTGCCCTTGGCAAAGCACTTACCAATTTCCTATCTGACAAATGAGTCTAGGTTCTTAATTATAAGCAATAAAAATGATGCCTGGTTACTTGAAGCCAGAAAAAAAAAAAAAAAAAAGAAAATATGTGTTAAGGACACTGGTAGTTTATAGAATGATGAGAAGCTAAAATTAAAGGGTTAGACAACCAACAGAACTAGAGGTAAGAACAGCCTGATGCATATAATGGACAATGCTAAAATAAACATTCTGGCAAATTCTTTCAGTCTGGACAGGAAAAAACTAAAATAACCTCCCAAATGATAAAAGGTTTCATATACTATGAGTTTGTTTCAGTTTTACTCAACAGCCCAAGTTGGGGGCTCCTGGTCTGGTGGCTGTCCACCAGCCAATGTCTCAGGGACCCGGACTTCTTCCATCTTGTGACTCAGTGCATCTCTGTGTCCACAGAGTCCTCTTCACTCAGCCAATGGATGGGGAAAGAGAGAGCAAAGACCATACGTGGAAGGTTTGTGCAAGTCAAGCCTAAGTTTTATGCGACATTTGTCTAAGTTTTCTTGTTCAGAACTCAAATCACATGGCTGTATGCAACAGCAAGAAAAAGATAGTCCATCTGTACACGTGGATGATAAGGAAGTGGAGTTTGTTGAACATTTGACAGTCTCTCAGGATGTCACTTGGAGAAGATTTAAAGTTCTGAGACAGATCATCTGACTTGCTACAGTCAGGTTATACATTAACCTAATAGCAATATCAGAAAAGAAAAGAAGCCTCACTCTCTCTTTGCTTTGCTGTGATTTGTGTTCCTAATCCCAAAAAAAATCCATGTTAAATTTTTATGTGAGATATTAACACATAAGTCAGGACCAGGTGGTGTCATTTCTGGTTCTTGTTTTGTGGTATTGGGAACAAAATCCAAGGCCTTCACACAAGCCTACATCCCTCACTTTTTATGTTCAGTTTTGAGAAAAGATTTTGCTATGTCACTAAATTGCCCAGGTTGGGTTTGGACTTGTGATTCTCCTGCTTCAGCCTCCTAGAGTACTGAGATTATTGGCATGTTCCACCATGCCCACCTTTAAGAGAGAACTATATGGGCTGGTGAGATGGCTCAGTGGTCTAAAGCACCTACTTAGAACAAGCTTAGCAAAGCACAGGGACCACAGTTCAATCCCCCAGCCCCACATGCCAGCCAGCCCCGCCCCCTGGTGGGCTGAGCTGGCCACACACACACACACACACACACACACACACACACACAAATAAATA
>NW_004524706.1:2793426-2799571 GCF_000260255.1 Octodon degus
TGCGCCTGGGCTGGGACTGGTCCCGCCGGCGCAGGGTAGCGGGAAGCTCAGCTATAATCTTAAGAGATATTCTAAAGCAGTTTTTTAAAACATGGAAATACTTAACACATACCATTGATTTGATTTAGATGTAAATGTAGTCATTTTATAACTTTTGTATATGTGCATCATTTGCTGATATTTGAGGCATTTGAAGTTCTCGAAAGTATCAAGGATAGCCAGACATGGTGGTACACACCTATAATCCCAACACTTGGAAAGCTAGAAAGAGAATCATTGTGAGTTCGAGGCCAGCCTGGACTACAAAGTGAGCTCAAGGCTAGCCTAAACTTCATAATGAAACCCTGTCTCAAAAAGACACGTGCGCACACACACACACACACACACACACACAAACATCAAATACAGTGATTTTAGTTGCATTTTAAATTGGCTAAGAGAATTAAGTTCATCAAACATGATTCAACATTTTGTATTAGGAATATGATTTAAGGGCCGGGGAGATGGCTCAGTGGAATAAGCGCTTCCTTGACAAGCACAAGGGCCTAAATTCGACCCCCAGTTCTGCAAAAAAAAAAAAAGAAAGAAAGAAAGAAAGAAAGAAAAAAAGAATATGATTTAGTAAATCAGACATTAAGCCTGAAACAGCTGTTATTTCTCCGCAGGCATGAAATCTACTCAAGCATGAATTAACCCATGAAAAATACTGAGTCATAGGCATGAGGTAGATAATGTGCTTTTAGTATTCCTTACAAAGAAAGGAAGTAGTAAGTGGGGGAAACTGAAATGAAGGTTGTTACATGAATTTGGGAGAGCATAGCACATGTATTTCCTGAAAAGAGAGATACACAGGGCCTGGGGAGATAGCTCAGTAGAAAAGGAGCTTGCCTGGCAATCATAAGAGCCTGTGTTCAATCCCCAGTCCCACAAAAAAAAAAAAAAGGGGATACATAGCCAATTAATAATTGGTCTGTAGTATGGCAAATATTACTCAAAAGTGTCTGGGAACACAGTGAGAAGAAAAGTTAACCTAGGTTGGGCTAGTCAGGAAAGAAGAGAAATAACTGTATGTACTTGTTACATACCAGACAAATTCTATTATAGAATACTACTTAATTGTCTAGATATTTATACCTAGACTAGGTATCATGAAAACTTCATGACAGCTCACTCCAAGCCTCTCTGTTTTGTTTTGTTTTTTTCTTGAGACAGGGTCTCACTATGTGGTTCAGACTAGCTTTGAACTCCCTATGTAGCCCACACTAGTTTTGAACTGGGGTGATCCTCCTGCCTCAGCCTCCTGAGTGCTGGGATTACAGGTCTAGCCCAAATATTTTTCACAGTGAGAATTAGGCAGATTAACCATAGCTATATAGTTAGGATCTAAACATATCCCTCAGGCCTACGTAACTGGTAGGACAATCAAGAAGTCCATTTGCAAGGGATTTCTGGGAGAAAAATGATGTCAAGGGAGAAACAGCCAGTAGCTCTAGCTGAGTCAATAACTTCAAAGAGAGAGGAAGTGAGATGGAAAGGAACAGAGTTGGGGCCGGGGAGATGGCTCAGTGGAATAAGCGCTTTCCTGGCAAGCGCAGGGGCCAGAGTTCAATCCCCAGTTCCACAAAAAAAAAAAAAAAAAACAGAGTGGATGTCACTTAGACTTGATTTAGCCCCAACTCAGAAGGAGCCATGGCTAGGTATAGGGAAAGGAAAGGAACAGAGAAATAGTAAGGGAGAGGAAGCAAAGAAGAACAATAATCAAAATAAAATGTTTACTAAAATTTCTAACGGACATTAACACTCTTGTAGAGAGTGACAGTAAAGGGCAGGAGATCATCTCTTCACTTTATTATAAATAATCTAGAGGTCCATATAATTAGAGAAAGAGCCAGAAAAATGCTGGCTACAAGCAAATCAGAAAACATGTGGCTCAAGCTGGGCATGGTGATGCACACCTGTAATCCCAGTACACAGGAAGGTGAGGCAGGAGGATCATTGTGAGTTCAAGGCCAACCTGGGCTGTATAGAAAGGCTCTGTCTCAAAAGTAACATAACATAACATAACATAACATAACATAACATAACATAACATAATATAACATAACATAACATAACATAATTGGGCAGATTCCCCAGATTTTACAATGTATTAAATTATACATTGTAATTTGGACCTTAACATTGAATGAATCCAATTCCATTTTCTTTTTTCATTTCAACTTGTATCTTGTCTGTCTATTTCCAATAGGGACACCTGCAGTGGACCCAAGTGGCCGATGCTGTCTTCTACTCCACTTGCCTTAGGATCTCAAGTTGATTCTAGAATCACCATGCTCCCCACTATTGATCTTAAGATTTTTATTTAAAACTTACTTTATCCTAATTTATTAGACCCTACCTGTTCTTATTACTGGAATCTATCCATCCCCTCATTGGTCTCCAACGTAGTCAAAAATTAGCTTGGCTATGCAGGTGGCAACACAGATGCTAAAAGTGGGATGACACAAAGAACACTGGCATGGCCCCTGCGCAGTGATGCTACACCAATGTGGAAAGTGCTCCATTATTTTCGGCTTTGTTTCTGGCCTGCTACTTCCCTCTCTACCACAGGTCCCGCCATAATTTCAACTTCTCATGAGCATTTTCTCCATCTAAGTATTCACTAGGCCTGATGCTGCTTAGCTTCCAAGATAGGTGACCCTAGGATATTTGTATCACCCTGATCTCAGTTTACTATCTATTCACTTTTCATTTTCAATAAGCTTTTGCCCATTCCACTAGTTTCCCATTTCAACGGCCATATTTGAATCTTTTGGTCACTTAAAATCGCACCACTTTTGAAATCGTATATATAGTATTTACATATCCCACATTCTGACTATAGCCTTCTATCTTATTTTTTTCATTCAGTTTCTCCCATGAAAGCTATCCTTCTAAAGCCAGATGTGGTAACAAATACCTGTACCCCTAACACTTGGGAGCTGAGGCAGAAAGTTTGAGACCATCCTGAGCTACACAACAAGTTCAAAGCCACCCTGAACTACACAGTGACACCTTATTAAAAAAAAAAAAAAAGGATATCCTTCTATTTTATAAAGACTCCTGATCCCTTGAACAATCTACTTTCATTGGCTTTATTAATCTCCTTCTGTCTTATTTTCTGTTAATATTCAAGTTGTAATCCATGTCACATCATTCCTTCTAGGCCCTTGCCAAAATTCTCAGCTCTCTCCTGTGGACTTTCTGTTGCACCTATCTGGAAAAACAATACCCCATGTCCACTCCTGAGCTGCCTACAGTTAGTAAAAATTATATAGCCTGCTAAGTAGATGCAAATATTAGTTCAGGGTCTTTAACCTCAATTTGCTTTCCCATGACTTTTGCCAGTTCTTTTTTCCATTCTTTGCATAACTATTCAGTTTCTTTCTCTTAAATCTCTAACTCAGTCAGATATGTGGGCACATGTCTGTAATCTCAGCTACTTAGGAGGCTGAGGCAGGAGAATCACACTTTCAAAGCTAGTCTAGGAAACTTAGCAAGACCTGGACTTAAATTTTTTTAAAAAATTTTAAAGATGGGGGTGGGGTGTGGATGCGGCTCACCAGTATAGCATTTGTATGGTTTACACAAGTCTCTGTACTCAAAAACCCAATACTGTAAAATAAAACAAAATAACAATAAAAATAACTATAACTCTTCCAATGGCCAGCAATATAGCTCAGCAGACTAAGTGCTCGCTTAAGTAAGCTCAAGGGTCAGTGTTTGATCCTTGTTACCACATGCCATGCCAGCCCTGCCCTCGGGTGCACTGAGCTGGGGATGGAGTCCAGGCATGATGGTGCACCCCTGTAATCCCAGCACTAGGGAGGCAGAAAACAGGAAGATCACTACAAATCCAAGCTGCATAGTGAGACCCTGCACTAAAATAAAATAAAACAAAACAAAATAAACAATAACCCTTCCATCTCACAACAGATAAATTGGCTTCCAGTTTCATAGAGAAAACACTATAGACACCATTAAGTAAGAACCCCCACAATTCCCACACCAAACTCACAACATCTTCTGCAGTCATACCTCACACCCCCTCATACGTAGGAGGAAGACTCTAACCGCTACCTAACTCTGTTGTCAGAGCCACGCAGCTCTCAGAACATATTACATCCACTCCTCAACCCATGGGTACATGGCTCCTGCCTTCTAAAGAGAACACTTTCGATAAATCCTTGGATGACTTTGTTGCTACGTCCCATGAATATGTCAGACCTCACTTCATCATTCAAGGGCACGGCGGCTGTCCACCTGCTCTCATCCGCT
Organism: Octodon degus; assembly: GCF_000260255.1. Classification (NCBI taxonomy): domain Eukaryota; kingdom Metazoa; phylum Chordata; class Mammalia; order Rodentia; family Octodontidae; genus Octodon; species Octodon degus. The sequence continues at coordinate 2,797,744 of NW_004524706.1, forward strand.
CTTAAGCCCTCTCTCCACTTGACTTGATGACATCATATTCTCCCAGTTTTCCTCATACTACTTTGGCCATTTTTTACTCCATCTCCTCTTCCTCCTTCCCCTTTTTCTTCAGCGTACTAGAAAGTGAATGAGAGTCTGCACTGAGCTACATCCCAACCCATATTTTGTATTGCATTTTGAGACAAGGTCTCACTAAGTTGCTAAATTGCTCAGGCTGGGGGCTCTAACTTGCAGTCCTCCTGCCTCAACCTCCAAATTCTAGGTATGTGCCATCATGCCAGGCCTCTTAGTCTCTTTTATATCCCTGGTTCTATGCTCTTTGTCAGTATTTTTCAAGCTTTCTCTCTTTGATCCCTTTTTCACTGCACCCTGGGGTACATTTATCATCTTTTTCTATGGTTGTGGTTGACTCTGTGTGATGACTCACAAAGGTCTTTTTCCCAGTTTTCTCTTCTGAGCTGTTTATCTAAGTGCCTGTTAAATATTTTCTTTTGAGTTTTCCACAGCACTTCCAATTCAGCATATCTTTGTTTTGTTTTGTTTTGTTTTTTGTATTTTAAGGAAGGGTCTACAGGGTATTCAGGGTCTCACTACTAGATCAGACTCATAGTGATCCGCCTGTTTACAGCCTCCCAAGAGCTGGGATTACAGGCACACATCATGTCCAATATCAATTGCCATCTCAGCGTGCCCCTGCACCTGCTTGCAGGTACTTTAATTCACTGAGCTATTTGGCCAGTTCTAGAATTCCACATACCTAAAAGTGAATCTACTGTTTGTCCATGATCCTAGAACCCTTAGCTGCTTCTCCTCTATGTACCCAATCTCACAGAATGACACTGTTTGGAAATTGTCAAAGACAAAATGAAGTCACTTATGCCAAACCCTAACAAATAGAGTGGAAAAAACCATATAGGAGAGAGTCTTGTGACACACACTTATATTAAGAACTATTGTAAAGATTAAAACTACCACAAGAATTGTCTAAGATATCAAAAAATGTTCTAGATAGGCTTTGCAGACACCGCTATCCTTCCTCTTAGTTATTTGTTGCCAACAATGGTCAACCCCACCATGTTCTTCAATATCGCTGCCAACGGCGAGCCCTTGGGCAGCGTCTCTTTACGGTTATATGCAGACAAAGTTCCAAAGACAGCAGAAAACTTTCGTGCTCTGAGCACCGAAAAGAAAGGATTTAGTTATAAGGGTTCCTGCTTTCACAGAATTATTCCAGGATTTATGTGCCAGGGTGGTGACTTCACACACCACAATGGCACTGGCGGCAAGTCCATCCATGGGGAGAAGTTCTAATGATGAGAACTTCATCCTGAAGCACACAGGCCCAGGCATCTTGTCCATGGCAAATGCTGGGCCAAACACAAACGGGTCCCAGTTTTCCATCTGCACTGCCAAGACTGAGCGGCTGGACGGCAAGCACGTGGTCTTCAGGAAGGTGAAAGAGGGTGTGAACACGGTGGAGGCCGTGGAGCGCTGCGGGTCCAAGAACGGCGAGACCAGCAAGAAGATCACCATTACGGACTGTGGGCAGCTCTAACGCGTGTGACTTGTATGTACTGCCACCCCAGACCACACCATTCCTCTAGCTCAGGAGAGCACCCTGCGCTCCACCTGCTCAAAATGCCCCATCATCTCCTCTCTTATCGTAGTTCTTTGGGTTCCATATTTTCCTTGCTCCCCTCCCAATGTACCTGGATTATAGAATTAAGCTTATCGTTATGAATAAAACTAAATAACGATTATTTTAAATGTTCAAGATAAATTGCTGGGCTGGTGAGATGGCTCAGTGGTCTAAAGCACCTACTTAGAA
>NW_004524706.1:2799671-2805242 GCF_000260255.1 Octodon degus
CACACACACACACACACACACACACACACACACACAAATAAATAAATAATTTTTTAAAAAAATAAGAGAGAACTATAACTCTGTGTTCAGCAGTGGATAAATTTGATTATGTGATTAATGGGTAAGTAGGTTATCTTGAGAGTGGAACTGCTAGAAAGCCAGTTTGACTAGTTTGGTTTTTGTTGTTTTGTTTTGTTTTGTGTTTTGAGACAGGGTCTTGCTATGTAGTTCAGGCTGGCCTTGAACTCATAGAGATCCCCCTGCCTCAGCCTCCTGAGTGCAGGGATTACAGGAGTGCACCACTGCACCCAGCTGGCTAGGTCTTTCACTGTGTGATCCCCTTCTCCACTTAACAGCAAGGCAGACATAACGTGTTGCCAGCCAGGAAGCCATACCCTTGGGAGCAAAGCAGCCAACTCTGCCAGCAAGAGGTCCATCCCCATATGCAGCCTCTTGGGCTTGGATCAGAAACATGAGCCAAAATACAATCATTTCCTTACAACTCGAGGGCAAAAGCCTTGTGTAAGCCCCAAAGGATGCTATAACTCTCAGAAGAACAACTAGTAGGCCACGACAATATCAATGTTGGAAGAGTGTGAGCAGACTGTGAAAACAGAATGTAAGAAAAATCTGACACAGCAGTAAAACGTTTTAAAATAGAAAGAGCATTTATGAGACTATGACCTTCAAAAGCTTTCCCCTGGATTTGTCACTACTAAAAAGTCCTGATAATGGCTCTAACATTTTTCACCCAACATTCACTGTCATGCATAATCCTAAAATTCTAAAATTGGCTCATGGGGTTATAGTTCGGTGGCAGAATGCTTGCCTCAAATGCACGTGGCCCTGGGTTTGATCCCCAGGATTCCAACCAAAGCACAACAATCCTGTTGGCTCACCAATAGTTTTATCCACCAAAAGAATCTGGAACTCTTTTGCAGAATAGCTGATTTCCGTAGAGAAGGGAAAAAAATCAGTGTGCCTTTGGAATATTTTGTTGTTGGGGGGAAAATAAGATGTTTTAAGGATGTGCAGGTCAAGGCTAAATAGACAAAGCTTAGAGATGTATCCACTGGTCAAATGTAACAATTTTATTTTAAACCATGATTGTTAGAGTTAATTAGAATAAGTTCTCTCAGTTACTTTTCTCTCATTGCTGGGACAAAACATGTGACACCCAAAATTAAGAAAGGAAAGGTTTATTTAGCTCACAGTTTGTGGAGGCTTCAGTCCATACCCAGCTGGCTCCAAAGCAGAGCGGCACATGGCAGAGGGCAGCAGTTCATTACAGAAAACAGCAAAACAGCAAGAGCAAAAGGAAGTGCAATGGCAACATCAGCAGAGGACAGACCTCTGTCCCTTCCTAGATTGCATTCAGGATTTCTGCCCCAGGAAGGTTCTAGCACTGACCCCATAATCCCAGCGCTGGATCATGAGTTAATCACAAGGTGTAGAAGTATGCCCCAGTGACTGCATGAAGCTTTGTGGGACAACTAGACACAAGCCATGACATTCCACCTCTTGCCACCCAAAGACTCATGTGCATCCCTTTATGGAAAAGGCATCTTAGTCCATCTCTAAGAGTTACCAAAGTCCTAACAGTTTCAGCACTGCTGAAAAGTCCAAGTCCAAAGTCTACTCCAAGATCTACAGCACACTCTTAGCTGTGAGCCCCTGTACAAGTGAAAAGTTAAACACTTTTAACATTCAATGGCACAAGAAAAACATTACCATTCCATGTAGAATGATTATAGCCAAATTTATGTTTTAGAAGGAGTGTATACCTGGCTTTTATACTAGTTGATACATTGCGTCAATTTAAAAGTTTAAAAGTTTAATTAAGTAACTCAGCAGAGAGCCAGGGTTCTTTGTAAACATTCTCATCCTGTGCAAGAGGAGGGCATGGACATTGTGTGAGTTCTACACACCACCCCAGCATAGCCTGCTTATGATATAAGGAAAGGAGAGAGGCAGCTGCTGCAGTCAGCGTGAAAGGAAGGGAGAGAGGCTGGCTGGAAGCCATAGCTATGGCTCCTCCCTTCACACTTTGCTGTTTTCCACTGCCATGAACTGCTTGCTGCCCTCTGCCATGCACCACTCTGCCTTGGAGCCTGCCAAGTATGGACTGAAAACTACACTAACTGTAAGCTAAATAAACCTACACTAACTGTGAGCTAAATAAACCTTAAAAAAAAAAAAAAAGAAAAGAAAAAAAGAAAAACATTACCATTCCAAAAGGTACAAACAGGGGGATATAAAGCATTTGGACAAAAATCAAGTCCAAAATTCAGCAAGGCAAACAGTAAATTCTGTAGTTTCATGTGGAATATCCAAAGCAAATAAATTATGAGCTACAAGGACTTAACATGGTTCTACCCTTATGGCACTTCTGGGGGTTGTAGCTACCATGGCTTCTCTCTTAGGCCTGCTTTGCTCCTCATGAATTTCCTTAGATGATCCACATTCCTGGCTTTTCCAGCCCTCTGGGGTCTCCACTGCACTTTAGGCTTCTCACTCACAAGTTCACACACTGCTCCCAGAGACACACTGCTTGCCATTGCAAGCCTTCTGAAGTCTAGGTGGAAGCCCTCCTAACCTCAGAACTCTTGCATTCTGCATGTGCCTAAAGCCAATGCCATGGGGATGACGCCAAGGTCTGCTGCCAGCTAGAGTGGCAGCCAGGGTATCTTCTCTCTTGGCTGTGGGGGTTGAGTGCCTGGATTGCTGAACACTCTGAACTTGATTCTGAGGAACAAATTCTTTATGGCGCTGCCATTGTGGAAGCTGGTGTGACTGCTGCCAACATTCTGGAAAATGGCACTCTGTAGCTTTCTCCTCCAAGCAAAACCTTTCACTTTCGCAGTTTTAAGGCCACAAGAAGTGGAGATTTGCTGCTTCTTGTGTTACCCTCAAGACATCATTTCTACTCTCCCTTACCTTCTCAGCAATCAAGATCTTCTCAACTCTATCTTTGCAACCCACAGTTTTATTACAGCTTCTTTTCTGGACAAACGCAACATTTTAAGTCATCCTACTGGGTTCTTTGCTCTTGATTCTCAACAAAAATCTGACTAAAAGCCCCCCAACAATAGCCATGCCACTGCCTCAACATTGAACTGCCTTAAAATTACTTTTGACAGATTAATCAGTCTGCTTGCTTAATCTTAGTCTCAGGCAAAGTCTCTGGACCTGAGCAAAATGCAAACTTTTTTACCAAGCTATATCACAAATCATCTGGAGTCCAACAACCAATGCAGTCCTTCTTCCCAGAAAAAATCTCTCTAGTCTGGGCATTATAGGCAGGATTTCTATCAGCATTCTGGTCTTCTGAGCTCTTTTTTTTTTTTTTTTTAATGTTTCTTTCTTTCATTCATTCATTCTTTCTTTTTCTTTCTGTCTAATGGGTATTGAACTCAGGACCTTGTGCTTGCCGGGCAGGCCCTGAGCCACTGAGCTATCTCCCCAGCCCTTGATTTCTTGATGATGGCCATTCTTTCTAGAGTAAGATAAAATCTCAGTAATTCTGCTTTTCTCTAATGGCCAGGGATGTCAAACATTCTTTTTCATGTATTTAACTGGTCATCTGTACTTTTGTGAAGTGTCTTTTTATTTCTGTTGCCCATTTTTTGATTGGGCCTTTTATTTCATGGAAACCTAATATTGTTTGAGTTCCTTATGTAGTCTATATTTTAGTTCTCTCTACAAAGTGTGCCTATCAAAACATTCTTCCCTTTCTGCAAGTTCAGGAATAAGTTTAAACTCTGGAAGATTTTCAGGGACCCTGAAAAAGGCCCTGATCTCCTGTCTGATGCTATGATGTAAAGCTAAAAAAAAACAAAAACAAAAAAAAAAAAACAGTGGAAAAATCTTAAAAAGTGAAATCAAAAATAGGGATGGTCAGTGCTTGAGACAGCAAAGACCCTGATGCAACCACACCCATGGTATTTGTTGGCTGTACAATCTACAGAACAGAGTGAGGAGGCCACATGTGATTGCTGGGGCTAAGAGCTGACATTGGCTAAGCTTGTAAAGGAGGGAATAAAACATGCTTGCATCAAGAACAGAAGAAACCAGGAACAGGTCATGGTAATCATTGACTCAGTTTTCAATAAAATAAAACTACAATCCTGGAAAGGACTTTGGGGTAATCACTTGTCTTCAGCTGCCGTATTATCTCATTTCAGAGCCCAGCAGCTCCAGGGACCATGTCTCTGGTCTCTGGCTTGGCCGTTGGTGTGGGTGTTGCTAATCTGCACGCCACCTGCAGTGCTGTCATGAGTCTTGCAGGAGGCTTCCACCCGACTCATTACTTAAGTAGTGAGGTTTGCCCTGCTTACAGCCTGATCTGGGCATAATCAACACGACAGTCTCCCACAGAAAATAAGATTTTTCAAATACTTTAAATGCTCTTAAATGATCTTTGAATATAACAAATGCTTGAAAATATGCTTTGTCTATTAGGGGATGGTTGTGGAGAATTTATAAACCAGAGAATCAAAGCACTAAATGCAAAATGGGATGTGCAGATAGAAAAGACTTAGTAACTGGTTTTTTAAAAACATATATTTTTAGTTAATGTATTTTTAAAGTAATTGATACAGGGTCTCACTAAGCAGCTCAGACTTACAGTGATCCTTCTGCTTTCAGCCTCCCCAGTGCTGGGATTACAGGTGTGCACCACCTTGCCCAGTCTCCATGGCCAGTCTATCACCCTTGGGGGTGGGGCCAGTGTGGCTTATGGTGCCTGGGATCAGACGCTGGTCCTTGCACTTGCCTAAGCAGTCACTTAGTCCACGAAGCTATCTCACTAGCCCTACTAACTGAAATTTTTAAATCTTACTACCTTTCAAATGAGAAAATTATCTGCCTAAAGTAATGAGTTTAATCAAAAAATAAACTGACACAAGTACTACAACTAATAATAATAATGACAATAACAATAATAATAAACTTAAAAATTAAAATGCCTGAGATACAGCTCAGTGCAAAAGGTCCTGGGATTGGATTTCCAGTACTACATAAAGAAAGAAGATAAAGAGGAGAAGGAGGAAAAAGAGAAGGAAGAGGAGGAAAGAAAGAAAGAACCTAAGATTGAAAGTTCTGTGATGCAGACATAAAAATTATTTCTAGAAACAACTTTTAAATTAATAATCTAAGTACCTTAAAGAGCAAAACTAGGTCTTATATCCCAACCAAGAAAGAATTTGTTGATATCATGGATTCTGTAACCTCAATTGCTTTAAAATATTTTTTCTAATAGCATTGATAAGATTCCTGAAATACCAGAAACAATCAGTACATTACCAAAGCTTTAAGAAGATATCAAGGTAAACATAGCTATAATCTTTTTTTTTCCTTTTTTCTTTTCAAAGTTTTATTGATAAACATATAGCAATGATACAGTTTCAAATCAAATCAGAAGTACAGTTTCAACAAATAATACACTGCATATATTCTTCTTAGTGGTTAATTGCTATACAAGATGCGGACTTGTGATCCTACTTACAAACACCATTAGAACAAATCATTCTATTCATTAAGAGAATGCAACTATATATCTATCCCAACCAC
>NW_004524706.1:2814959-2816157 GCF_000260255.1 Octodon degus
CACACACACACACACACACACACACACACACCCATAAATAAATAAATAAATTTTTTTAAATTTTTTAAAAAAAAAGATAAATTGCTTCTATGAAGACATCTCCCCAGCAGCAATCACTGCAACCAATAGGGAAATCACCAGTATGTGCCATGAGCCCCTGTGAGCCTTGAACTTTGTTTCAGGACAATTTGGGTGAACTTTACCTTTTTGCCTTGACCTAACCTCCTCAGACATGTCTATGATCCATCATGACACACATGTCTTGGATTATAATCCCCCCTTATTCTCAGATAAATTCATTTATTTTATTTACTTATTTTATTTGCAATATGGATAATATACCAGAAATAGTACACCTCTGGGTTATATCCCCAGCTCTTTTTCTTTGCTTAAATTTTGAGACACAGACTCACTAAGTTGCCCAGGCTGGCCTTAAACTTTCCATCCTCCTGCCTGAGCTCCTCCTGAGTATCTGGAATTACAGGCATTTGCCAGCACTTCCTAAACTCATGTACTTCTTCAGGTTGACAGTACCATCCACCAGGCTTTCTGATCATCACCTTTGCTCTCTCACATTCATCTATGGTGATTCTTTATCATAAATATTTCTCTAATCAGTTTGTTTCCCCAACTCTATTCTATCCTCCAAGTTTAGGGCATCAACATCTCTGACTTGGATTAGCTGAGCAACCGAGTCCAGGTGTGATGGAGCACACCTGTAATCCCAGTGCTGGGGAGGCTGAAAACAGGAGGATCACTATGAGTTGGAGCTGCGTAGTGAGACCTTGCACACACAAAGAAAGTAGTCTCCATATTAGCAATCATTGTGCCCTCTGCTGCCTTACCCCCAGGAACAACAGATAAAACAATCTTTACAATGCATATCTGATCAAATGACTTCCTTGATTAAAGTTTTCGTCTTGCCAACACCATTACCATTTCCTAATCTGCTTTATGAGGCTCAGCAGGATGGGATCCCAACTACCTCCAGCCTTCTCCTGTGGTACTGGGGATTGATCTCAGGGCTTTTGCACTGAGCTGCATCCCAATCCCTATTTTATATTTCATTCTGAGACAAGTCCTTGCATGCTAGATAACTTGCATGATAAATTTCGGTATGCTGAGTTCATTTCAATTCTTCAAATTGTTCGAATACTTTCTTATCTCTGAGCTATTTATTATGCTGCTTCTTTTCTCT
>NW_004524706.1:2816257-2822112 GCF_000260255.1 Octodon degus
AGGGCAGAATATATTTATTGGGGGAAAGAAAGCTTCTGTCCAAAAGAGGGACACAAGGAGACCTGAGTGGGTTGCCAAGGCATTTGCCTTTTTGTGGAATTTTTATAGAGCAAAACCATGAGGTGAGGTGGATCTAAGGTTGAAAACATGGACACTTACAGAGTGGTCGTGTTTCTAGAACGCTCTTCCTCCTTCTCTTCACTTGGCTCCTCCATCCTACTCAGCTTTCTTCCTTTCTTTTTAATGTATTTAGTCATTACAGGGTCTCATTACACAGCTCAGACTTATGGTGATCCTCCTGCTTTCAGCCTCCCCAGCGCTATGATTACAGGTATGCGCCACTATGCCAGGACTCTGGCTGGCTCAGCCCGCCCTGCAGATGGGTCTGGTGTGCCATGTGGTGCCAGGGATCAAACCTCCATCCCTGCACTTGCCTGTGTTTGCCGAAGCAGGTGCTTTAGTCTGCTGAGCTATCTTGCCAGCCCCTACTCAGCTTTCTTGTATCAATATTCGTATAACTTTTTCCTGGAAGCCTTCCTTAAAACCTTGAAGTCCAGGATAAAAGGTCATTGCATGAGATTCCTGTCACATTGTTTGTTTTACCAGTGCTTCTGATTAGCATTGTGTATTTACACACCCACCCTGCCCAATCAAGATCCATGAAAGCAGGAACTGTATCTCCCCTGGCACTTTTTATTTAAAACAACAACAAAGGGCCAGGGAGATGGCTTAGTGGAATAAGTGCTTCCATGGCAAGCGCAAGGGCCTGAGTTCAATCCCCGGTCCCGCAAAAAAAGAAAAAAGAAAAGAAAAAGAAAAAAGAAATACTCCACCAATGTTTGTTGAGTACTAATACTTACTCAGCACTCATTTCTAGACACTATTTCACAATCCTAAAAAGAAAAGTACTATTCTATAGCTATGTTACACATAAGGGGAGATTCAGAGGTCCAGTGGTACTCAGCTAGCATATAAATGGCAGAACTAGATTTACAGCATACATCAATGTTTAAAATGGGAGGATGAATCAACAAGAAAAGAATATTCTATACTGACTCCTAATCCTAAAAACTAGAAAGAGTTCCTGTTTCAAATGTTACTAACTGGGGGCTTATAGCTCAGCGGTAGAGCATTTGACTGCAAATGTTACTAATTGGCTCAAATTACATGATCCCAAGCCTTCCTTGCAAAAGCTGGGGAAGAATGTCTAATTTTTTGTCCCTCCAAAGTTTGGTATTTGCTTTAAAAGAAAACTGAAAAGAAAAAGCCAGTTTCAAGGGAATGTTTTCAGCACTTGGTCACCTGGACTCATAGCTCAGAGTCAGTAGCCGTGAAAGAGAAACACAGGCTTCCGGAGGCCTGTTTCACTTAGCCATCTGTTCATTAAGATCACGACGCCGGTAATGTCCTGAGTAGCGAGAGCCAGACACAAAACGAAGTGCAGACCAAGCAGAAAGAAATCAAGACCTACACAGAAAGTTTCATTTGAATTTGTTTGATAGCCAACCAGTAAAGCCCAAAACCTATTTCTAAAGCTGTCCTCAGACAGGGTGGTATGCATACTCAGCAAGCTTTCTTTCTTTTCTCTTTTCTTTAGTATAAAGAGCCTTGAGGAAGGAGAAGACAAAGAAAATTACAGCTCATTCTTATTCTTTCTGATGCAGATTACTGTGCTGACTGGCCATTAGCTCTGCGCTACCTAGTGAAATTTCATATTACTATTTTGCATCATCCTATGACTTTTTTTCCCCCAATAAAGTAATGAGGTGTTTTATTTTCATTATAAAAATGATACCTGGTTAAGGTCAGGGATTTATACCTAATCCTAAATATAGATATTAGAAGCATATATTTAAGTTAAAATATAAGGGAAAGAGAAACCCAACTTTAGCTTCATTATCATTCTTTTTTTTTGTTTGTTTGTTTTTATTTATTTAAAAAAGATCTCATGCACAATTCTGGCTGCTCTTGAGAAGCTACCCAATACCTACAAATTAAAGCTCACAGTGTATAAAGGTTTCAGTCTGTAGTTACCTGGTTCCAAGGCAGGGGGGTGTGGCAGAAAGATGTGGCAGAGGAGAAACAGGCCACAGCAGGGCGGGCAGAAAGCAGCAACAGCAGCAACAAGAAGCAAGCCTACCTTTTCCTTTTATCCAATCCAAGCCACAAATCTTGTTGGGTGGCAGCACCCCCACCCAGGCTAGGGTTTCTGTCTTCAGCAAATCTATTCAGCCACACCCAGAACTAAACTAATTCCAATCTGTGAACTAATTTAGTATCACACACCTTTAATCCCAGTATCACACACCCTAGATCTAGTCATCTCCCCAAGTCCCCACCTGTAAGCACATGAGGCTCTAGGAAGAACATCTAGATATAAGCTGTAACAGTCTCCCAAAAGATAAAAGTGATAGGTTTTAACGGTGTCACAGCAGAGAAACATGCAGAAGGAAAGGGGAAAGGGGCTTTCTTATAAAGGAAAAGGGACTTCATTATCTTAGAGGACACAGAGAATTTGGGAAGATAAGGAATTCTCTGGATTGGAACAAAAGGAGGCTGAGGCTTTTATGGCCTTTGCCAGAGGTGGGGCTTGAGGGGGAAGTTCAGATAGACCTGAGGAGCTGACTGGGGCCTCCCTGAGGTGGCGGGAAAGGTGAAAGGAAACTGCATCCTGGGCTGAGTTGGAGAAGAAGAGGGGAGGTGGTCTCTGGGAAGATGAGCTGTTGTTTTAAGGGCTTCAGCCATATTAGATGACCATAATAATTCAGCAATTCTTACTAGGGCCATAACCTATCAAAAAGAAAGGAATACTTTCCAATTCATGTTGTGAGGTTAGAATTACCCTAGTAATGAAACCAAACATAGGTAAAAACAAAACAACTGTAGATCAATAAGTTAGGCATGGTGGCACATGCTTATAATCTCAGCACTCATTGTGAGTTCAAGACCAGCCTGGGCTACAAAGTGAGCTCAAGGCCAGCCTGAACTGCATAGCGAAATCCTGTATCAAAGAAGAGAGAAGAAAGAAAAAGGGAAAACTATAGCTCAATATCACTCATGAATATGGATTTAGGAAAATGTTCAGCTTGGGAATATAGCTCAGTAACAGAGCTCTAGTCTGGTATACACAGGGCTTTGGGTATGATCCCCATGACTGAAAAAAAAAAAAAAAAACACAGCAGAAACTAACCATTTAATCTGCGTACAATTCTATGTACCCTGATGAAATCTCATGCCTTTCTAGTCTTTCCTGCCCAGGACCAAAATGATCCCAATGTCCAATGAATCCCCCTTGTATATACTACCTAAGAGTCACCTAGTGGTTACCCTAGGTATCAAATTGTTCAGATAACTCTTATTTTACTTAATAATGGCCCCAGTACAAGAGTAAGAATGCTACCAATTTGGATACGCCAAAAAGAAGCTATAAAGTACAGGGGTACCTCAGCTCACAAACTTGATTCTTTCCATGATGCTGGTCACCAACCAAGTTGGATGAGAACAGAATCACATTCAAGGGTTAGGTGCCATGTTGACCTTATGGGGAAATTGGAGGATATGGTTCTCGTCCAATTCAGTTTGCAACCAGAATTGTGGGGATAACTGTGTTCGTGAACCAAAGCGCTACTATTTCCTTTAAGTCAAAAAAAGTTCTTAATAAAAAAAGCAAAATCATCTGCTGAGGTTGCTAAGATCATCAATAAGAATGAATTTTATGGGTCGGTGAGATAGCTTAGTGGACTAAAACACCTGCTTAGGCAAGCTTAGGCAAGTGCAGGGACCACAGTTCAATCCGCAGCACCACTTGCTGTGCCAGGCCCACTCCCAGGGTTGGCTGAGCCTGCCACAGAATCTGGGCATGGTGGCACATGACTGTAATCCCAGCATGCTGGAGAGGATGCAAGCAGGAAGATCACCACCAGTCCAAGCTGTGTAGTGAGACCCTGCAACAACCAAATACATTTTAAAAAGAAGAAGAAGAAGAATGAACAAATCTTATATCTGTGATGCTGTGAAAGGTGTCATTTTCCTAATTTCACTCTCAGTGAATTTGTTATTTGTGTAAAGAAAAGTTTTTGATTTTTGAGTGCTGACTTTGTATCCAACACTACTGAATTTACTCTTTAAATTCAGCAGTTTTTAGTGGAGTTTCTGGGGTCTTCTATATAGAGTATCATGCCATGAATGGGTGCTGGACTTTGCCAAAAGCTTTTTCTACTTCTATTGAGATAAGCATATGATTTTTGTCCTTGGCTCTGTTAATATGGTATATTGCATTTATTCATTTATGTATGTTGAACCATTCCTGCACCCCCTGGAATGAATCCCACCTGGTCAAGGTGTATAATTTCCTTGATGATTTTCTGTATTCTGTTGGCCAATATTTTATTAAGGATTTTTGCATCTATATTCATTAGGGAGAATGGCTTGTAGTTTTCTTTCTTAGTTGGGTCCTTCTCTGGTTTTGGTATCAGGGTAACACTTGCTTCCATGAATAAATTTGGCAGTATTGCTTCCCTTTCGATTTCATTAAAGAGTTTGAAAATTAGTGGTGTTAAGTCTTCCCTAAATATCTTGCAGAATTCAGCAGTAAATCCATCAGGGACTGGGCTTTTCTTTGTTAGTAGACTTTTAATTACTTCTTCAATTTCATTGATTGATATGGATTTATTTAGAATTTTTTACCTTCTTAGACCCAGTCCTAGCCCAGGCCCAGTGGGTGTGTGGGAGAGCTTCCGGCTACCCTGTGCCGGCAGGACCTACTGGTCCCAGCCCAGGCGCAGTGTGGGTGAGACCCTCTTCCACCCCGTTGGGACGCCCACCACCACTCCACAGGACCTCCCCCACCCCGCCCGCCGAGTAGGAATTTCTGCTGCATTCTGGGAACCCCCAGACCCAGTCCTAGCTCAGGCCCAGTGAGTGTTTGGGAGAGCTGCCTCTCCCCACTACTCTACCTTGTCCCCTCCAGACTTAGCTCTAGGGTGAAACCCTTCAGTTGCAATCCCTGCAGAGAGTGTAAGGGACAGAACCACCCACCTACTCCAGGAGCAGAACATCTTGCCAGAGGGGCACAACAGGTTCACCCCAAAGGGCAGCAACAGGAAGGAAGTGAGCACAGCAGCCAGACCCAAGGCAGGCACAGCTGGATAAATCCAAACTTTGTAGATCTACACCTGAACTTCAGTAGATGCTAAGGCTATAACTGCAACAAAGATCTACAACAAAGGTCAGAAGACAGTGCTACACAAAATGACAATGAGAAGGAGCAAAATGCAATCTCAGAACCCAAGCCTACCCATAACAAGTGCAGAGGACACTAACACAGAACAAATTGGGAATCACACAGCTGAAAGCAAGGAATCAGTGGCTTCTGAAATAAAGAAACAGCTGCAGAAAGGTATAGAGGAACTCAGATTGGAAATGAAAAAAGAAATCCCTGAATTAATAACATCTGCAGTAAAGAATCAAATGCCAAAACATATGGAGGAAACCCAATGCCCACCCAGAACAAGTGTGGAGGACACTAGCTCGGCTCAAATGCATGAATTAATAGCGTCGATAGTAAATAAGCAACAGCAAAAAGTCATAATTCAGAGCGGAATTCTTTTCTACTAGCTCAGCTCAAATGTACAAATTAATAGTGTTGATAGTAAATAAACAACAGCAGAAAGTAATAGAGGAACTCAGAGCACAATGCTTTTCTGAAATAAAAAAAGAATTCTCAGAACTCGTAGCATCTGAAGTAAAGAATCAACTACAGAAACATAGGGAGGAAACCCAATCTGAAAAAAACACCACAGTAAAAAAATTTATAACTGCTTCTAAAGAAGACATTGATAAAAAAAAATAGAGGA
>NW_004524706.1:2830155-2847843 GCF_000260255.1 Octodon degus
TGTAAATTTTTTTAAAAAAAACATTCAGGACAAAAGGAAAAAAAAAAGAAGAAATCAAGAATTCTCAATAAGATACTGACAAACAGAATGCAGCAATTCATCAAGAAGATCATATGCCTTGGCCAAGTAGGTTTCATTCCAGGGATGTAGGTCATTCAAGATATAAAAATTAATAAATATATCATGTAAGCAAAAGCAAGGACAAAAATCGTATGATTATTTTAATGGACTCAGAAAAAGCATTTGACAGAATCTAACATTTATTCATCTGATTAATGCCATCTAAGACCAATCAACTGCCACATCGTATCAAATGGAGAGAGGCTGAAAGTTCTCCCTTTAACATCAGGAATAAGACAGAGATAGCTGTCATCACCACTCCTATTCAGTGTAGTTCTCAAAACACTAGCCAGAGGTTGGGTGTGGTGGCACACACCTGTAATCCCAGCACTCAGGAGGTTGAGGCAAGAGGATCATAGTGACTTCGCTGCGGGTTCAAAGCCAGCCTGGGCTACAAAGTGAGTTCAAGACCAGCCTGAACTGCATAAAGAAACCCTGTCTCAAGAAAACAAAAAGCAGGGGCTGGGGAGATGGCTTAAGGGGCTGGGGAGATGGCTTAAGGGGCTGGGGAGATGGCTCATTAGAATAAGCACTTCCCTGGCAAGCACAAGGACCTGAGTTCAATCCCCAGTTCCCCTAAAACAAGAAAACAGAAAGCGAACAAAACCCACAAGCCATTAGACAATAGAAAGAAATAAAGGAGATACAGACAGGAAAGAAAGAAGTTAAATTACCTTTATTTGACAATACCATGATTCTCTATGTAGCAGACCCCCAAAAAACCCACCAAAAGACTCCTATAATCAATAACCAAATTCAGTAGCATAGCAGGATACAAAGTCAACATTCAAAAATCAATAGCATTCCTGCACACTCCCATTAAACTCACCGGGGAAAAACATTAGGAAAATAACAGCTTTTACAAAAGCACCGAGAAAAATAAAATATCTAAGAATTAAACTAACGAAAGAGTTGAAAGACAGTACTCTTAAAAGAAAAATATCAAAGAGCACATGAGAAAAATGAAAGACAAGGGAGCTGGCTCAGTGGCATAAGTGCTTGCCTGGCAAGCATAAGGTCTGGGTTTGATCCCTGGTACCAAAAATAGAAAAAGAAAAAATATTGAAATGTATACCTGTTTCTGAATAGGCAAAACAAATATAATCTAAATGGGCTTTCTTCAAAATTGCTACACAGATTTAATCCGCTCCCAATCAAAATAACTTGCATTTCTCACAGAACTGTAGAAGACAATCCTAAAATGCATATAGAACCAGAGAAAATCTGGTACTATTTGAAACCAAAAGCAAGTGTCAACAACAAAGATGAATCAGGGGATATCATAATCCCAGACTTCAACTTCAAAGCTACAGTAGTAAAAACTGCATAAATTAGAAAAAGAAAAAAAAGACATATAAATTGATTCAAAAGAATAGAGCATGTAGAGAGAATTCCAGGCACACTGAGTTATGTTATCTTTAATGAAGGGACCAAATCTTTTCACTAAAGGAAAAAATAGCCTCTTTACCAAATGGTACTGGGAGAATGGGTTTCCACATGCCAGAGATTGAACCTAGACCCATATCTCTCACCCTGCACTGAACTAAAATCAAATGGATCAAAGATCTAAATATTAGGGGAAGTTTTTTGTTGTTGTTGTTGTTGTTTTTGGTGCCAAAGACTGAACCCAGGGATTCCAGCTTGCTAGGCAAGCATTCTACCACTGAGCCCAATCCCCAGCCCCAAAGATATAAATATTAAAACAGAAATAGTTAATCTGATAGGAGGAAAATAGGTAAAACTCTTGAAGGCATAGGCATAGGCAAAGACTTTCTTAACTGAACTCTGAGGGCTGGCCAAATAGCTCAGCAGATTAAAGCACCTACTTAGGCAGACACAGGGGCCAGAAATTGGATCCACCTGCCTGCTGTGCTGGTCCCACCCCAGGGGCGTGCTGAGATAGTGATGGAGACTGGGCTTGGTGGTGCGCGCCTGTAATCCCAGCACTTGGGAGGCTGTGAACAGGAGGATCACTATAAGTCCGATTTACACAGTGAGACCCTGTAAACCCGTCCTAAATACAAAAATAAAAAATAGATAAACTGAACCCTGATTTTACAAGAAATAATACCAAGAAGGGCCGGTGAGATATCTTAACAGATTAAGCACTTGCTTAGGCAAGCTTAAGCAAGCGCAGGGACAGAGGTTCAAGCCCCAGCACCATATGCTGCACCAGCCCTACCCTCAGGGTGGGCAGAGCTGGCCATAAATAAATAAAATGTATAAAGAACTCAAAAAATTAGACCCTTCCCAAATTTAAAGACCCAATCAAAAAATAGGCAGTTGAAATGAAGCCCAGGGCTGGTGAGATGGCTCAGTGGTCTAAAGCACCTACTTAGAACAAGCTAAGCTAAGCTAAGCAAAGCACAGGGACCGCGGTTCAATCCCCCAGCACCACATGCCAGCCAGCCCTGCCCCCTGGTGGGCTGAGCTGGCCACACACACAAAAATAAATAAATAAATAAATAAATAAATAAATATTTAAAAAAAAAAAAGAAAGAAAGAAATGAAGCCCAGATGAAGTACTAATCCAATAATTACATGAAAAAAACATTCACTGGTCATTTGAGAAATCTAAATTAAAACAACAACACTGAGTTTCTGTCTCACTCCAGAAAGAATGTCCATAATCAAGAACTCAAACAGCAACAAATGCTTGAAAGGCTCCAGGGGAAAAAAAAAAAGGAACGCATCTTCATTGTCGGTGGGAGTATAAACTGGTGCAACCACTATGGAAATTCCTCAAAAACTAAAATCAGACAATCCATTTGACCCATCTAGTTATCTTCCCAGAAGAGTTAAAGACATCATATTACAGAGATGCACATATTCCCATGTTTATAGAAGCACAATTTATAATAGCTAAATCTTGGAAGCACTCTGTATACCTAGCAGATGAATGGATAAAGAAACAGTGGCATTCATGCAGAATGGAGTACTACTCTGCCATAAACAAGGATAAACTTGGTTCATTTGAAGAGAACTGAGTGTACATTGCAACCATGATGTTAAGTGAAGTAAATCAGCCATACAAGCTTAAATACAACACGGATGCTCTTACATGAGAAGCCCAACATGTAAACTGAGTACAAAATAAAAAACAATAGAAAAAAAGGAGAAAAAAAGTTATTTTAATTTAGCATGGAGCATGCATCTGAAAGTGTACCTTGATGTAGTATTACCATCTTAGATGTCTTATATGATTTTGTCCTGTTAGTAGAGCAGTTAATCTGTGTTCATGGTGATTAACTTGATCAAGACTTACCAAAAAAGGGGCTGGGGAGACAGCTCAGCAGCGTAAGTGCTTGCCTGGCAAGCACGAGGTCCTGAGTTTGATCCCCGGTACAAAAAAAAAAAAAAAAAACTTTACAAAATAAATAACCTTAAAGCTGGCAAAAAAGGGAGTGGCGAGCCAGAGATACAGCTCAGGACACAGTGCCTGTCCGGCAAGCTTAAAGTCCTGAGTTCGATTCCTGATACCAAAAAAGGGGAAGGATTGAGATGTGTTGTGGAAAAAAAAAGAGAGATACGTTGTGTACATGTACCAATTCTTCACAATGAATATAATCATTATGTACTGAAAACATGTACTAATAAAAATATATAAATAGGTAAATATTTTTAAGGAATTCAATCACCAGTAGTAATGTGTGTGTGTGTGTGTGTGTGTGTGTGTGTGTGTGTTGCTGGGGATCAAATCCTAGGCCTCATACATGCTAGGCAAGTAATCTACATCTCAACCCTATAAGATTTTTAGAAGAACAAACATCTTTTTTCTTTTTCTTTTCTTTGTTTTTGTTTTTTGGGTTGTTTTTTTTTTTTTTTTTTTTTGGTACTGAGGATTGAACTCAGGACTCTGCACTTGCCAGGCAAGTGCTTGTGCCACTGAGCTATGTCCCCAGCTCCTAAGAACAAAAATCTTAATCACTTGGGGTTAGGCAAAAAGTTCTTAAACATCACACCAAAAATGCAATTCATAAGATAAAACTATTAATAAACTGGACATAATCAAAACTTAAAACATTATTTCAAGAATAGGCACTGCCTTAGTTTCTTTTCTCTTGTTATGGAGACAAAATACCTAACACACAGAGTTAAAGAAGGAGAGGTTATTCAGCTCAGTTGGTAGAGGTTTCAGTCCATAATCAGCTGGCTCCAAGGCAGAGTGACACACGGCAAAAGTACATGGCCATGGTAGACAGCAAAAGCAAAAAGAGCAAAAGAGAGAAGACTTTTTGTCCCTCGTGTCTTACCTAGACTGCTGGGATTAGGGCAATGCCAATCCAATCAGTGGACTGATCAACAATCACTCACCCTCAATCCCAACGCCCTTAATCCCAGCATTGCACTAGGAATCAACCACAAACTCTGGATTCAGCTGTCTCCAAAAAAGCCCCCTCTAAAAGCGCATGAGGCTTTGGGGGTACATTGGGACACAAATCATGCAGGCACTGCTTAGAGAATTAAAAGGAAAGCTCCAGAATGAGAGTTTCAATGCAATAAGGAAATTGTTTATTCTTAGTCAAATATGAGTCACCATGGCCTAGGAATACAGATTCAAGTTGACTTGAATGACACAGTGCCATGGGAGAGATTATGTGAGCTTTTATAACTAAGGAACAAAGAAAGTCATAAATATTGAACAAATACATTGGTGGAGGCACTAGGTAGGCGAGCTGTAGCAAAGCAGGAAAATCTTTTCTATAGGTTTCAGATTTTATCTCATGGCATTCTTAGCTTTATAATTGACGGAGTCTACAGTTCTGAATTTAACAATACAGTCTGAGAGGCTAAAAAGTCACGAGAATTGTGAGTCAGATACAAAGGTCAAAAACATATGGCAATTAGCCAATACTTTGGCCCTAGCTTTCCAAGGTCAATTAAGACTCAGGACATATGAGAACCTGTACTGTAACATCATGTAACTCAGTAGTGTCCCAAATTCTCTTTTATTTTTATTTTTATTTTTTTATTTATTTATTTTTTAATGGCAGAAGGATTTTTTTGGGGGGGTGGACTGGCTCAGAATGCCTTCAGGGCATGTTTGGCTGGCTGGAGTTGTGGGGACTAAACCACAGCAACCTGAGCCTGACTGCTTTGTTGAAGCAGCCATTTAAACGACTGAGCTATGGGGCAGGCCCCCCAAATTTTCTGATCAAGGAGATTATGGGGCCAAAGAGGAAAGTGATCAATGATGTAGAGTGTTACTAAGGAGAATCACATGGAGAGAAAACATTCTCTCAGGCTTTCACAGAGAGCACAATGGCCAAACAATGGCCTTGACTCATTCACATGGCTGACACTGACAAAGGATCTACAATTGGAGGTAGAAGATCTCAGGATAAATCCTGAGGGGATTTGACTGACCTTATCAGATCCAAAAGCTACAACTCTTGTTGCATAGGTCTTGCTTTATCTTGGTCTTAACCATCCAGCAGAAAAGTATAAAAACGAAGCATAAGAAGTAAAGCCATGGTGTTATGTTGAGCTGTAGGGGACTCAGGTCAACAACTTCTGACACTGCCAGTAAAGTGGAAGACCCAATACTATTATGGACTACTGGACTCTTTTAGAATATTCTGCTGAGTTAACACACCTATGATATTCAAATGACAGAACTAAACAAGAAAGGGGATACAGACAAATGTCCATTTTGTATCTGTGTATTCAAAATGGTTAGGATAGATATATAGCTACATTCTCTTAATTTAATGAATAGAGAGATTTGTTCTAATAGTGTTTGTAAATAGGATATCATGTCCGCATCTTGTACAACAAATATAACCACTAGGAAGATAATATGCAATGTGTTAATTATTGAAACTGTCCTACCAATTTGGTTTGAAACTGTCTCATTGCTATTTGTGTCTCAATAAAATTATGGAAAAAAATTAGAAAAAGAAACAAAATTAGAGAGCGGGATGTCAGGCTTCTGCCCTAGAACTTTCTTTGTGGTAACGAGGGAAGACCGGTGACCACCCGGCGCGGAAGCTGCAGCAGGTTTAAAAATGGGTGATGTTGAGAAAGGCAAGAAAATTTTTGTACAGAAGTGTGCCCAGTGCCATACTGTTGAGAAGGGAGGCAAGCACAAGACTGGGCCAAATCTCCATGGTCTCTTTGGGCGGAAGACAGGTCAGGCTGCTGGCTTCTCTTACACAGATGCCAACAAGAACAAAGGTATCACCTGGGGAGAGGATACATTGATGGAGTATTTGGGGAATCCCAAGAAGTACATCCCAGGAACAAAAATGATCTTTGCTGGCATCAAGAAGAAGGGAGAAAGGGCAGACTTAATAGCTTACCTCAAAAAGGCTACTAATGAGTAATAGTCACTGCCTTATTTATTACAGAACAGAAATGTCTCATGGTTTTTGTATGTGTACCATAATTTAATCTCATACACCAGAATTCAGATCATGAGTGGCTGATAGAATATTTTTGTTGGACAGTCCTGATTTAAATAAAATTGGCTTGTAGTTAAATGTATATCTTTTTTTTTTCAAGGTTTGATAGTAATTCCAGTTCAGTAAATACTATCACTGTTTTCCCTTCTAAATACTTGGTTGGACTTGATTAGTAATGTTCAACTTTTCACAAAGATTGAGAATATCATCTCAAAACTACTGAAGGTTGGTTTTAGATTTATATAACTGTTATGTGAATATATTTAAATACTAAGAGACTCCTTTCATTGTTTCAAAACCAAGACTCCACTGTTTCAGTTTGTGTTTATTAGCCTGTTAAAGGGAGTGGTTGAAGACAAGAAAGCTATGTCTATATTTTTAGTCTTGACTATGCCAATTTAATTAGAATGCCCTATATCTAAAAAGTGCTACTTTTTACTTATTGAAAGGAATTTTAGTGTGGTGTATGTATAGTACCAAATAAAGAATATTTAACATTTCTCACATTTTATAGTTCTGTAAATTCAGATCCTTTTAAGAGTTAGCATGATATAACAGCAAGTTCGACTTTTGATTTCTTTAGGTCAGACTGAGTTACTGTTCATGGTAGTATTTAAACAGCTATTCAAAAACACAAGACTAAAACTTACTGTTGTATGTGTGATTGGTAGTGGTGCTTCCTGTCAGCTCATTAGAAGGACTAAAGTGAGGAAGGAACAACATGAGCACAAATTTGTATGTGACCATAATACTTAATTAAAAACAAATCAGATTGAAAAAAAGAAACAAAATTAAGTATATATATATAATATATATATATATATATTATACATATATATGTATATATATGGCTTTTATTATTTATTTAGTCTCTTTGAGACAGGGTTTCCCTTTGCAGTTAAAGCTGGTTTTGAGCTCACTTTGTAGCCCAGGCTAGACTTGAACTTATGGTAATCCTCCTGCCTCAGCCTCCTGAGTGCTGGGATTACAGGCATGTGCCACCACAGCTGATATGGCTATTTTTTTAAGGACCTGAGTTGACTCAAGACAATTCTGGCTTGCAACTTGCAACGTTCCCATTCCGCTATTCAACCAATGTAGGATAGTTCTTATTAATATTATTTTGGTGCTGGTTGTACCCAAGACCTTTACACTGCACTACATCCCCAGCCCTTTTTATTTTGGAGACAGCATCTCATGAAGTCACTAAGTTTCCCAGGCATGTCTGAAACTTGAAATCCTCCTATCTCCCTGCCCAGAGTACAAGGATAACAAGTATGCACCACTATACCCAGTTTGTTCACCGAATTTTTATTTTTATTTTTATTTGAGATAGGATCTCGCTATGCAGTATAGGCTGGACTTGAGCTCACTTTGTAGCCCAGCCTGGTCTCAAACTCACAACTATTCTCTTGCCTCAGCCTCCTGAGTGCTGGGATGATAGGCGTGGGCCACCATGCCCGGCCAGAATTTTTAATATAAACACAGCTTCCTCAGGGAACTCCAGTGTTACAGCAATACTTCCAAGCTAATTTAGCCAGAGAACCTTCATATTTGATGATTCCTCTTACTAACTTCCATTAGTGATAGCCAACCTGGCCCATTATTATAAATCCCCAAACACCTTTCTCACAGAGCTGAGCTCACCCTTCCTCACTTCAAGATTGTACTGCAGTCTCCTATGTCCGTAGCCCTCCTTGAATAAAGTTTGTCTTACCATTCTGAAGCTGAAACTCTGGAGAACAAGGGTTCACTAAGATGAAAGGATTTACTAGGCCATTACAGATGCTAGCTAGAAAAAGAAAGGCCCAGATCTTGTACCAAGTTCCCACAGCTACCAGCAGCTTCCAGCAATTCTGGCTGACAATTGAAAAGTTATTTATCAGTTCAGCAGAATAAGTGCCTGCCTGGTAAGCACAAGATCCCAAGTTCGATCCCTAATGCCAAAAATAATAATAGTTATAATAAAATAAAACTTATTTACCAGACCAGAACATTTTTAAAATAAACTTTGAAACACTGTAACCTGACTATATATGTATATATATCTATATATCTATATATCTATATATCTATATATATGTATATATATAGATATATATATTTGCAGAACTGGGGATTGAACTCAGGCCCTTGCACTTGCCAGGGAAGCGCTTATTCCACTGAGCTGCTCCCCTGGCCCCTGTCAAAGTGGTGTTTTCTTTGTTTGTTTGTTTGTTTGTTTTTTCTGACTAGATATTGATAAGAGGGGTGGGAAAAAGGCCTTTGAGATTCACCCAAAGGATAGAAGGATCGTCTAAAAGAACATGCAGTACTTGTTTCTCTGTGTCTGGCCTGTTTGTCCAGTTTTACCCACTTTGTTGCTGGTGACAGGATTTCATTCTTCTTTATAACTAAACAATGTAAAATTTCCTTAATTTATTCCCCTGTTGATGGGCACATAGACTGATTCCACAGCACAGCTATTGTGATTGCGGCTGCAAAAATAATGGAGTACAGGTCACTCAGTCAGTCTTGGTCTCCATCTCTGTCTCTCTCCCTCTTTCTGTCTATCTGTCTCTCTTCCTCCTTTTCTTCTTCTCCCTCTCTCTCTGTCTCTCTCTCTTTCTGTCTCTGTCTCTGTCTGTCTCCGTCTCTCTGTGTCTCTGTGTGTCTGTCTCTGTCTCTGTCTCTCTCTGTCTCTCTGTCTCTCTCTCTCTCTCTCTCTCTCTCTCTCTCTCTCTCTCTCTCTCACTAGATTTGAACTCAGGTCCTTAGCACTGAGGTAAATCCCCATTCCAGCCTCCTTTTTCAGTCAGGGTATTGCTAAGTATCTAAGTTGCCTGGGATGGGTTTGAGCTTGTGGTCCTCTGACCTTATCCTCCCAGAGTATTGGAAATATAGGATTACACCAGCACACCTGGTCCAGGTATTTCCTTTCCATGCTAACTTCATTTTCTTTGGCTATATAACCCAGAGTAGGATAGCAGGATCTATGGTAGTTCTGTTTTCGTTTCCTGAGGACACAACATACTATTTTCTATAGTGATTCCATTAAATTTATATTTCCATTAGTGACATATAAGAATTCCTTTATGGAAAAAAAAAAGAATTCCTTTCTCTCCACATTCTTTTTTTTTTTTTTTTTTAAATAGGATATTTGAATATTTTGAATACTCACTGTGTAGTCTAGGCTGGCCTTGAACTCACTTTATTCAACCTAGGCTGACCTCAAACTCACAGGGATCCTCCTGCCAGAGCCTTCTAGGTGATGGGATTCAGGCATGTGCCACCACACCTGGCCTTCTCCACATCCTTGCCATTTTTGTTTGTTTGTTTGTTTGTTTAATATTTACAGTAGGTTCGGCCAAGTAGCTCAGCAAACTAAAGCTCCTGCTCAGGCAGGTGCAGGGACCAGTGTTCGATCCCCAGCATGCTGTGCTGACCCTGTCCCAGGGGCGCACTGAGATAGTGACTAAGACTGGGCATGGTGGCACGTACCTGTAATCCCAGCGCTTGGGAGGCTGCAAACAGGAGGATCAGTACAAGTCGGATCTGTGTAGTGAGAGCCTATAGACTTTGCACTGAATACATTAAAAACATTCATAGTAATAACCAACCTAATTTGGGAAAGGTGGTATTATACTGTGGTTTTCTTGGTTTTGGGGGGGTTTTAGAGGGATTCTATTTTGTTAAAGTTTCTGTTGTTTTGTCTTTTTGAGACAAGCTTTCACTATGCAGTTTAGGCTGGACTTGAATTTGTTTTGTTTTGTTTTGTTTTTCTGGAACTCATTTTGAAGCCCAAATTGCCCTCAAATTCAAAGTGATTCTTCTGCCTCAGCTTCTTAAATACTGAATTTTTTTTTCTTGTTCTTATTTTTGTTTTATTTTTGAAACTGAATGTCTCTTTCCTGCCCAGGCTGGCCTCAAACACCGAGGCTACCACTGATGCTCTTATCTCACACTCCTGAGCAGCAGGGACTTCGGGCAAGTGTCACCACGTCCAGTTCTCACCATTGTTTTGACTTGTTTTCCCCTTGCGGCAAATAATATTGAGCTTTTTTTTTTTTTTTTTTTTTTTTTTTTTTTTGCAGAACCAGGGATTGAACTCAGGCCCTTGAACTTGTCAGGTAAGCGCTTATTCCACTGAGCCATCTCCCTGGCCCCGATATTGAGCATTTTTTCAATATTTATTAGTCATTTATATTTCTTCTTTTGAGAAGTATGTTTTCTCAGATCACTTGAGCATTTTAATAGGATTACTTCTTTTTGCTAATTTTTTGTAGTTCTTTCTATAATCCAGATCTGTTATGGTTTGTGTCTAGATGTCCCTCTAAAGCCAGTGAGATCATGGGGATTTTTCTTTGGAGGCAGCTGAACTTAGAGTGTGTAATTGACTCGTGGTGCAATACTGGGATGCTAGGATTAAGGGCGAGTGATTGCCTGATCAGTCCACCAACTGGACTGGCACTGCCCTAGTTCTGGCAAACTGGATACAATATAAAGAACAGAAAGAGGCTTGTCTTTCACTCTCTCTTGTGCTTTTGGTGTTTCCCCTGGCATGAACCGTTGCCCCTCTGCCCCGCGCCGCTCGGCCTTGGAGCCAGCTGATTACGGAAACCTCCCCAAGCTGTGAGCTCCATAAACCTTTTCCCCTTACAGCGCTGGGTGTCAGGCATTTTGTCTCAGCAGCAAGAAAAGAAATTCAGACAAACTCAGAGGTGGCAAACTTATGACATGTGTGCCGCAGCAAGTTGTTGGTATCAATGAAAAACTCTAAGAGATTCACCACCATCAGTTTACATATTAACCCTCTGTAAGATGAATACCTGGCAAAGAGTTTTCTCATTCTACAACTAAGTTACAACCCTAGCCCTGATGATTTTTCATTTTCAGACAGAATCTAAGTTTTACCCAGGTTAGCCTTGAGCTTTTAATGTACCTGCCTCAGCTTCCTATGTGGCTAGAATTAAAGATGTAAAACACTCGTAGCTTAATGGAGAAGCGTTTTAGTGTAATACAATCCCATTGTCAATTTTTGCCTTTGTTTCTGTCCTCAAATGTCCTATCTAAAAAAAATCATTGCCTATGCCAATATCTTGAAGTGTTTCTCCTATGGATTCTGTCTTAGTTAATTTTCTTGTTGCTGAGACAAAATACCCAAGTGTTAAAGCAGGAAATGTGCAAAGTTAAAGAAGGCAAGGTTTATTGTAGCTCAAAGTTTGTAGAGGTTTCAGTTCACGGCATGGCTGCAGGAGTCCCTTCCAGGTCCTCGTCTCAGTCCAAGAAGCCAATATTTGTAATCCCAAAATTGTTACATTATTGGAATCCCATCAAGTTGATTCCAGTCTACCACTTTCAATGCAACCCACGGCAAAAATAAAGACAAGAAATTTTATTTTCAATCATTGGAGAGTCACGGGGCTCTAAGTCCAGCCACAAAGATGGCTTTCCGGAACCAAGAGAGCAACCCAGGGCCTCACCCGGTTTTTATTCAGAGGGGGAGTGGCTTGAGGAAGATTGACTGAGAATTGTGGGAAGTAGGTGAGTACTGTGAGCTGAGCTAGGTGGGGGGTGCTACATTTACCTCTGCCATACGCAGAGAGGATATGCAGAAAAATCTGCTTTATGTTATAGAGATAGTATCTGATGTTTTGGAGCATCTGGTGCTTCAGCTTTGATGTAGTCTTTCAAGCCCCAGGAATTCACAGCCTCTGTCTCCAGGCTTGATCCCAGCTGGCAGCACAGAGCATTAGCTCTTCGTCCTGTCTCAACCCGGCTCACATTAAGGAGCGGCAGGTATAGGTTAGCAGGGAAACACGCATGCCACCTTCAAAGACTGTCACCAGCACCTCAGCTAGACCAATACACATTGCTTAAGGCCAATTGAAGGATAAACAGAAGTCCTAGCCAGCTCTGTGCATAACAATACGAGGAAATAGGGTCAGGCTCAGTCAAAATGGTGACAGTCACTCTTCTTTCAAGGAGAGCTGCACAGGTGGTCCTCCACACATGGGGAGTCACAGCAGAAGGTAAATGGTAGGCAGAAGGTAAAAGGTATTAAGCAGCAAGCTGCAACAACATGAGCCTCTTTCTGTCTCTCATATTTTATCCAGGCTACCTGCCCTAATGGTAGGGCACCCTTAATCCTACCCAGAACTATGTCTAACCAGTCAGTGGACTACTTCAGTAATCACACAGTCTTGATACCAGCACTGCACACTCCAGATCCAGTGACCTCTGAAAAGCCTCACCTATGATGACATGAGACTTTTGGGAAACATCTAGACACAAGCCTTATCAAGTTCCTCTAGGAGTTTCATGTTCTGAATTATGCTCTTTAATGTGTCTTGAATTGATTTTTGTACAGGATGAGAGGTAGAAAGAGAGAGTCAAGTTTTAATCTTCTACATGTGGATACCTAGTTTTCCAAGTACTATTTATTGAAAAGGCCACCCTTTGGGGCACCTTTGGTGACAATCATTTGACTGTAGATGCGTGAGTATATTTCTGGCTTCTCTAATCTGTTGCACTGGTCTAACACAGTGGCTCCACAGTGGGTCTTAAAATCAAGCACTGTAATGCCTGGAGCTTTGCTCCTTTTGCTCAAGCTTTTATGGCAGGCTGCAGATATAACTAAGTGCTAGTGTTTGCCTAGTGTGTGAAAGACCTTAAGTTCAAACTCACAGAACACCTTAAAAAATGATTTGGCTATTTGGGAACTTCTGTGCCTCCATATGAATGTCAAGATTGGTTTTCTTGTCTTATGAAGAATGTAGTTAGTATTTTGATGAGGGTTTCATGGAATCTACAGATTGTCTTGGGTATTATGGACACTTTACTAATCACCTTCTTCCAATCCATGAACAGGAGAAATCTTTTCCTCTTTTAGGGTCAATTTCTTTCATCAATGTTTTGTGATATTTTCACACATGTACCACTATGATAGGACAGAAAGTTGGGATGATAAAATAAACCTGGGGGTGGGGGCAGCAAGATAGCTCAGTGGGGGCTGGTGAGATGGCTCAGTGGTCTAAAGCACCTACTTAGAACAAGCTTAGCAAAGCACAGGGACCGCAGTTCAATCCCCCAGCACCACATGCCAGCCAGCCCCGCCCCCAGGCGGGCTGAGTTGGCCACACACACATAAATAAAATTTAAAAAAAAAAAATTTAAAAAAAAAAGATAGCTCAGTGGACTAAAGCACCTGCTACAGATAACAATGTACAATGTATTAATTATTGAAACTGTCCTATTGGTCAGTTTTGAAACTGTCTCATTGATATTTGTTTCTCAATAAAATAAAATAAAAATACATTTAAAATAAAAATTAAAAAAATAAAAAATAAAATAAAGCACCTACTTAGGCAAGCTTAAGCAAGCACAGGGACTGCAGTTTGATCCCCAGCACCACATGCCACACCAGCCCCTCCCCCAGGGCAAGCCGATCCACCGAGAGTCCAGATGTAGTGGCTCATGCCTGTAACCCCAGCGCTGAGGAGGCTGAAAAGCAGGAGGGTCACCACAAGTCCAAGCTATATAGTGAGACCCTGCAACAAACAAATACATTCAAAAATAAATAAATAAAATAAACCCCTGGTACAGTAAACTATTATGTCCCTTTACAGCATGGCATGTTTCATCTGAGACCCTGATACAATCACAAAAGCAGAATGAGAAATTGCTACCAAGAAAAAAATTCCACTAGCTTTGCTGTAAGGTAATACCTCTGATATGTGGTTGATATTACAATGGTAATTTGATATTGATAATAACAGTTGCCACGGTTACTTCCCATGGATCCAAAGGCTGATTTTTGGTAAAAACACTGACCCTTCCATTAAACCTATACAAACAAGATCGGCAGCTAAAACCAGAGAACAGCTTCGGTATCTCTATATCTGACCTCCTTGCTAACCCCAAGCCTGGCTCTGTGCTTTGTTTTCGTTTGTTTTGTCTTTGACATGGGGCCTTGCTAGGGAGTCAAGGCTGGCCTCGAACTTGCTATGGAGCCCAAACTGGCCTCAAAGTTGCCAACCTCCTGCCTCAGCCACTTTGAGTACTGGAAATACTGGGTGTGTGCCACCGTGCCTGATTCCTACATTGTCTTAACAGTCCTTAGCTCTGTACATAGACATGCTGTTGTTGCTGTTGCTGCTGCTGCTGCTGTTGCTGTTGTTGTTGTTGTAAGGTCTTGTCCTGGAACTCACAGAGAGTTCCTCCTGTCTCAGCCTCCTGAATGCTGGTATGATAGCCCACAATGTCTGGTAGACTGATAATTTTTTAAATGTGGTCCAAGACTGAGGTACAGGGTTAATTTGGCCTATTGCCCATTGGAGTCAGGATGTTGTGTTTTCTTTTCTCCCTACTTTTTCTCTCACCCTTTTGGACACCCTTTTTGGACCATGCCTCTCACCAATGGAAATTACCAAACGCCAACCCACCCGAGCCAATTCATAGAATCTCCCACTCTCTTTGTTCTGTGAACAACAGCCTGGTCACTTCTTAAGTAGCTGGGGTTTGAACTTTTGACTCTCTTGCTTTAGCTTCCCAGGATGCGAGAATTCTAAGTGTGCACTACCACAATGAGACCTTGTCTCAAAATTTAAAAATGACTGGAGGCTTATCTCAATGGGAAGACCCTGGGGTTTTTTTGTTTTGTTTTTTAAGATTCTAGATTTTTCAATCCCCAATGCTAGAAAGAAACCCTAAGGCTGGGCTATACTTTAGTGGCATAGCACTTGCCTAATACATATGAACTGGTTTTTACTCTCATTATTGTGAGATAGATAGATAGATAGATAGATAGATAGATAGATAGATAGATAGATATATGTATGCATGTACATATGTAGAGGCCAGGCATGGTGGCACACACCTACAATCCCAGCACTCAGGAGGCTAAGGGAGTAGAATTGCTGTGAGTTTGAGGCCAGCCAGGCTACATAGTGAGTTAAAGGCCAGCCTGAACTGTAGAGCAAGACCCTGCTTCAAACCGGGCGTGGTGGCATATGCCTGTCACCCCAACACTCAGGAGGTTGAGACAGGAGGATCTCTGCAAGTTCAAGACCAGCCTGAGGTCTACAAAAGTGAGCACAGGGCCAGCCTGAACCGCACAGCAAGACCTTGTCTCAAAACAAAAAAAAAGCATAATAGCAGAGAGTGATCAGTGATTCCTAGGCATTTTAATAAGGAAAGATATGACTACAAACAGGGTTTTATGAGATAATGATGTTGTATTTTGACTGTGATAAAGGTAAAATGAATATATCTACCTCTGCTAAAGTATAATGAAATAATTCTATTGTGTGTTAATTGAAAAAACAAAACCAGACATGCCTGCCCCAGGTATGTGGGGACAGAAGAGACCATTAGGCAGGGGTAGAATAATGGATACAAGCCCTTTTTGGAGGGTAAAATAAGCGGCCTTCATGTGGTTACCAGCAGAAAGCAGTTTTCAGCAGTTTTGTGGTTGGAAGCCCATCCCTGTGATTCTGACCTCCGCCCCTACACCCTCTTAGTGAGGTTGCCATGCCAACCACATTCCCCCTACTAGCCCACAAGACCAGACTCCTAGCAACAAGCCCAATATCCCATCAGTCAAGGGTTTCCCCTACCCTTAAGCAGGACTGCAGCTCCAGTTTCCGTGATGTCCCAGCTCTGGGCCATGCCACTCTTCCAGAGTGGCTCTTTACCACTTCCCCTCTCAATACCTATAATAAAATTACTTTTGCTTTGCACTTGTCCTCTGTTCTGACTCCTTCTTGTCTTTCTAGTCAAAGATAGAAACAGGGATGTTATGAATGAGTCTGGGGAAACCAGAATCCCCAGAGCTATGGGATTCAACAGAGCTTCTTTTTTCTTCTTTCTTTTATGCTTGAATTCCCCTGTCTAGTCCCACCAAGAACTGGGATAAGCCAGGTGCATGCCTTTAGTCCTAGCTACTCTGGAGGCTGACATAGAAAGATTCGAAGCTTGGCTAACTTGGGCAACCTAGTGAAACCACTCAAAAAATAAAGCAAGGCTGGGATGTAATTCAGTGGGAAAGCATCTCTGGGTTTGACCTGTAGGACTGGAAAGAAAATGGAATTCCAGTATATCTTCTTGAGAATTTACCTCAGGCAGGTTTTGTTCCTGAGTTGCTTTCAGAGGTGTTTTTGTGGTGCTGGGGACTGAACAGATTTTGATTCTTGCTCATACCATTGAGCCTTTGGTAGGAGCAACTCTCAATTTCAATCAGTGGTAACCTCTTGGCTTCTAAGCAGTAGCCATGCAATGCAAATGTAAGAAATAGGAGGGGGTGGGTCAGATTTATTCCACACGGTTCTTACTTTTGGTATGTTAGACACACTTAAAATTTTGTTTCCATTGTGTATGTAGTGGTAGGTGGGGACAAACCCATGGCCTTGAGATGTCCTGCAAGCGCTCTGTCACTGAGCTGCCCTAACCCAAGATGTTTCCAAGCTTTGTTTGGTTCATTGTTAGGTTTTTGGGAGTTTTTGTTGTTGTTGTTGTTTTTGAGACCGTTTCTTGCTGTACAGTGCAGGCTGGCCTTGAAATTGCTATATAGCCAAGGTTGGCCTCAAATTTATGGCAATCCTCCTGCCTCAGCTTCCCAGGTACTGGGATTAGAGGTCTGTTCCACTGAGCCCAGCAGTTCAATTTTCAAAAGTTTCATCTAAGACAACACATTTTCCATTCACAATATAGTTCTTATTTCCTTGGGAGACAGTTTATCAGAAATACCAAGAGGAGATGGCTCAGTAGAAAAAGCGCTTCCCTAGCAAGCGCAAGGGTCTGAGTTCAATCCCTGGTTCCACCAAAAAAAAAAAAAAAAATTCCAGAAATACCAAGAGTAGAATAAGACAAGAGTTTACTTAGATTGGAGTACACTGTCAAGAGGACAGCTGGCAAAATTCTAAGTAAAGAATCAAACCATCAGGATAGAAGACTGATGTTTTTATAGGCTTTGAGGGTGTGAGAGAGATATGGTCTGATCAAAAAAGT
Organism: Octodon degus; assembly: GCF_000260255.1. Lineage (NCBI taxonomy): Eukaryota > Metazoa > Chordata > Mammalia > Rodentia > Octodontidae > Octodon > Octodon degus. Next base: position 2,847,666 of record NW_004524706.1, read on the forward strand.
GTCCTAGGAAGGCTTTCTTTAGATCAGCTTGCACTATGGTGGTCTCACAGGAGTAGCCATGTTACATCAAGAGCTATACATTGGGCTGGTGAGATGGCTCAGTGATCTAAAGCACCTACTTAGAACAAGCTTAGCAAAGCACAGGGACCACAGTTCAATCCCCCAGCACCACATGCCA
>NW_004524706.1:2848733-2855081 GCF_000260255.1 Octodon degus
TACATTTTCCAGCAGGCTCCTGTCAAGATTAGATGAGAAGGGGCTGGTGAGATGGCTCAGTGGTCTAAAGCACCTATTTAGAACAAGCTAAGCTAAGCTAAGCAAAGCACGCGGACCACGGTTCAATCCCCCAGCACCACATGCCAGCCAGCCCCGCCCCCTGGTGGGCTGAGCTGGCCACACACACACAAAATAAATAAATAAATAAATTTTTAAAAACCTGCTAAAAAAACTTGAGTCCTCCAGTGTTTGACTGTGTGGTTTTTCTTTTTCTTTCCTTTTTTTTGGGGGGGAGGGGCAAGGTGAAGGCAGTACTGGGTATAGAACCAGATTGTGGTTCGTTGTTGTTTGCTTTTGTCTTTTTGAGACATGGTCTCACTGTGCAGTTCAGGCTGGCCTTAAACTCATTTTGCAGCTCAAGCTGGTCTCAAACTTTTAACAGTTGTCTTGCCTCAGCCTCCCAAGTGTGGGATATCAAGTATGCACCACTCTGCCCTGCAATTTGTTCATTTTGATACTGGATCTCACTAAATCACTCAGTTGCCCAGGCTGGCCTCAAACTTGTGATTCTTTTGCCTCAGTTCCCCTATATTAGTCAGTGTTTGCTAGAGAAACAGATGTTATGCAAGATATACAATTATATCAGAATTTACAACATTGGCTTACAAGGGCCACCCATCACAGAGTCAGATGTCTAAAAAGAGTACAAAGGGTCTGTCTGCACACTGGAGACCACAGGATTCTGTCAGAGGCCTGGCGCTCGCTTCAGGGTCCTGTGCATGTCTTGTTTTTGTTTTATGCTTTTTTAAAAAATGTATTTTGTTTGTTGCAGGGTCTCACTACGCAGCTCAGACTGGTGGGGGGTCCGCCTGCTTTCAGGCTCCCCAGCACTGAGATTACAGGCGTGAGCCACCCATGATGAGATAATGTAAAACTGAATGTAAAAAATTACTCTGCTCAATTTTCTGTGACCCTGCTTCCTTGTAAGACCGCAAGGAGGCTTGGTGTACCATTGATAAATCACCAATAGACCGAGTTCCCAGAAAAACAATGCTCCCAGAAAAAGTGTATACTGAGTAATGGTCATGCTGTCCCTAAAGGTACTGCTCTATGTTAAATGACAAATTTGTTTGCCAAACAGGATACGGTTTATTCCTTTAAAACCTCTATATTTCTAAGGCTCCTGGCCATTTGTCCTCTCCTGTGTGAGTATGGTTAAGCGGTCCTGGGACCAGTAATAAAAGGCTCATATTTTAATGTTAATTTGGACTTAGGTCTAGTTCCTATGTTGAGAACCCATAACACCACCATGCCCACTCTGGCCAGGCTGGGATCCAACGGCAGGACTTTAGTCCTCTGAGCTCTCTCTCTGGCCCTTGTTGTCTTTCTGAGACAGGGTCTCGCTATGAAGTTCAGGCTGGCCTTGAGCTCACTATGTAGGCTGGTCTCATACTCGCAACGATCCTCCTGCCTCAGCCTCCCAAATGCTGGGATTACAGGTGTGCGCCACAATGCCTCGCTGCCTTGTTTTGTTTCTGTGCATGTCTATATCAGGAAATCCATGGGTCTGCAATGGAAAGCCGGAGTCTCAAGCTCTCAAGTATTAATTTATTACATAAAACCATTTAAAAGATACCATAATTTTGCCACACACTTTTGGGCTTATTTTAATTTCTAATATCCCTAGAGCTCCCCCAAAATCGCTGAATTCCATACTGCTGCCAGTAGGTGTGCTGGGAATGTATTATGTACCTGACTCTTTGCTAACACTGCAGGCTACTCACAAGCCTACTTAAAGGCACTATAATTATCACTATTTGAAGGATGAAGAAGCTGAATTGAGAAACTGTCGGATCCCTTAGAGCTTCTAAGCGACTGGGCCATCTCTAATCAGGAAAACTTATCAACCGACTCTAGCTCTCAGTCACTCAGACGCTCGCAGGCTTTTAAGGACCTAAAGGTGGGTGGCAGCTACAGAGGACTTCAAGGACAAAGGACTAACCGGAGGGCCGGCCCTTCTCCTCCCCCCTCCCGCCTCCTCGCCTAACCTAAGGTCGCCCTTCCCGAGGCGCGCAGAGACCCCCGCCGGGACCCGCCGCGCTGCGCACGCGCGGCCGCAGAGGACGGCGGGAGAGGGGCGGGGCCGCCGGGCCGCCGGGCTGGGAGGCGCGTGCGCGCGCGGGCTGAGCGTTCTCCGGAGAGAAAGTAGTAAGCTTCCTTCTGCGGCTCTCGGGCTTTACTCCGGCGCGCTTCCAGAAAGGGGCCGAGGTGCTCTTGCGGGAGAGAGGGGGTTGAGCTTGGCAGGGCCGGGATTCCAGGACGCAGGCCCGAGTCTCGATTCTGCAGCCTGGGGGTCGGGATCCGCAGGCCGAGCCCGGCGGCGGCCGGCCACGTTGCCCCTTCCATCCTCCGCGGAGCCCCGGGCCCAGCGCCCTCGCCCCCGGCCACTCGGTCTGCGGCTCCCGCGCCCTAACGGGAGCGGCTTTGCCTTCTGAAGCATTCATTCAGCCAGTTGTACTTGTGATTCCCCTTAAGCGGTGATTTTTCTAATCAAAAAAAAAAACAAAAAAAAAAAAACCGAGAACAGCTTTTGCATACAGAATTGTGTATGGGACTCCAGCTGAAAGGGATAAAGTAGTTCTCTTGGATTAGGATTTGAAACTCGGATTAGACGAAGGTGCGGTATTTGGCTTTATGGAGAATGAAGCCACACGTACACAAGCGTTTGCAAACGTAATTTAATCAGCGTTCTCAGGATGTAGTGTCAGCCCACTTTTCAATTAAACCAGAAGCTTCATAATACCGGGAATGCGGGCGTGGGAGTGGGAATGTGGTTCAGTGGCAGGATGCTTGCGTAGCAGGTGGGAGGCCCAGGGTTTGGGCCATAGCTGTGCCCCCCCCCAAAAAAAAAATCCAAAACAATGAAGTGGACAGTTTTAGCTTTAAGAGATACTTGGTATTAACTTGTATTCCTCATCACAGATATATAATCCCCCAATGTTTAGAGCAAGGCCTTTCTTTTATAGCACTCCCCATTTTAACTTTTAGATTGAGGCAGAAGCATTCAAGGAGTTACTTGCTAACGTAGTGAATTTAAGTCTAGTTTATGTGGGTGACCATATGCCTAGTATGTATGAGCCCCAGGGTTCCATTCCCAGCAAAACACACACACACGTAATAGTAGTAGTAAGTATAATGAAAACAAATAAGAGGAGTCTTTATCTGTTTGGGGTTTTATTTATTTATTTATTTATTTTGTGGTGTTCTTACCGTACTACTCTCTTCTCTCCCTCCTCTTTCCTTTTCCTGCTGGGAACTTAACCCGGGTCTTTACCATGCTAAGTACGGGCTCTACATTGAAATACCTCCCCAGGACTACTCTCGGTTCTTGATTTGTACTTGAGAATTATGTTGCAAGCTCCACAAAAATCCATACAGGGATTTTGATCCACAGCTAAATTCAGGGAAAGTTGGCCAAAAAGTTGAGTCTTTGAATAGCATTGTATATCTTTTTTTTTTTTTTTTTTTCTTTTGGCCAAACTCCATTTATTTTGATCTTCCTTAATTTCTCTTAATAGTGTTTTGATTTCAATATACAAGTCTTAACCTTTTTCATTAGGTTTATTTCTATATTCTATGGGGTGTGTTTGTGTGTTACGTACTCCTGGGGATGGAAACCAGGACTTTATGAGTGCTAGTCAAGCTCTGCCACCAAGCTACATCCCAGACCCTGTGTTGATATTTATAATGTTATAGAAAACTTTTTAAAAAAATTTTTTAGTTGTAGTGCAGAGAAATACAATCAATTTTTAAATGTTGACCTTGCTAAATTTGATTATTTACAGTTTCCTGTGGATTTTCTCTGTATACAATCCTGTGAATAAGGGCAATTTTGTTTTTCAAGATTTGCCTTTTTTCTTCCATTATTGACTGAAAGTCCTCTTACTACGGTGTTGAAGAGACATAGTGTGAGGAGAAGTTCTAAAATACCAACCCACCTTACTTGTGGAGGATGCTTCTTTTGGTACCAAAAATCAAACTGGGGACCTTGCGCTTGGCAAGCTGGGGCTCATGCTGCTGAGCTATCCCCAGCCCTGTGAAGGGGAGGACTCCCAGTGGATTCCTGAAGCCTAGAGCAGAAGGAAGCGCTTTGCAGCTGCTCCTTGGCATATCTGAATGGCCAACATTGCTGCTCCTCCACGTTAAGTAAAATAAGTGTTACTTGAACACAAGTATTGTGACAGCACGAAATAGTTAACCTGCTAACCTATAAGGGGCTACGGGAAGACAGACCCTTTCAGTGTACTTTTGTTTTTTCATTTATGTATTTGGTACAGGGTCTCACTACACAGCTGGACTCATATTGATCTTCCTGTTTTCAGCCTCTACAGCGCTGGGATTATAGGCCCGTGCCACAAGGCCCAGACTCTGTTGTGGGCTCAGCACGCCGCAGGGGCAAGGCCTGCAGGGCATGCAGCACCCGGATGAACCCTGGTCCCTAAACTTGCCAAAGCAGGCGCTTAGTCCACTGAGCTATCTCACCGGCCCTTCTGCGTAGTTTAAAACTTCAGAATTGTTTATTAAAACTAATGAATTGTGTACTTTTGAAATTATTTAATACTTTCACACCATAGCTGACTTCAGATAATTGAAGCCAAGGAAAGTGAAACTTAAGGAAGAGTACTATATTTACTATATTCTGTTAGTTTCTTTTTAAGGTAGGTTGGGGGAAGAGTCTCTAGAATTTCTATATACATATGCTTATGTTACCTAAAAATAAAAACTTCTCTGGCTCTTCTGCCAAATTCTCACCTACTATTTCAGTTTAGCTTAAAGAATTTCCTTTAACATTTCTACAATATAGGTTTGCTGGTGATAAATTTTTTTGAAAATGTCTTTGTTTCACTTTTTTTTTTTTTTTTTTAAACCAGGCTCACTGTGCAGTTGAGACTGATCTTCAACTTGCTGTGTAGGCCTAGCTGGGCTCAAATTCGGATTCTTCTGCTTTGGCCTCCAGAGTGCTGGGATTACAGGTGTACACCACCACACCCAGCTTAGATAGAATTTTCCATAGTACTTTATTGCTATTTTTGCAGTTTTATAGATTAAATCTAAGGTCATATGCATGTTAAACATGTTCTTATCCTCCAGCCTCATAATTTTGAATCTCTGGTTTTTTAAATTTTTTTGGTTTTGTTTTCAGCACTACTGAGTAAACCAGGATTTTTGCACTGAATTACAATCCCCGCTTCCACACTCTTTTTTTCCTTCTTTCTTTTGAAGCAGGATCTTGATGAATTGCCCAAGCTGGGCTCAGATTTTAAGATTTCCTTCCTCAGCCTCACAAAGTATTAGAATTGCCAATCTGTGCTATGTCACACTCAAAGCTTTATTTTTATTGGACATAGAGTTTAGATTTTTTTTTTTTTTTTTTTTTTTTTTTTTTTTGGTGGGGGGAGTCTGCAGGGTGTTCAGGGTCTCACTACTAGATAGGTAGAATTTTCTATAGGACCTCATTACTGTTTTTGTGGTGCTATACATTAAATCTATGGCTATGCATGTTAGACATGTTCTTATACTAAGTTGTCCGACCTGACTGAAAACTCGCAATCCTCATGCCTTGGCCTCCCAGAATGCTAGGATTGTGGGTATATACCACCATACTGGCTTTGTTTTTGTTTTTAGTCAGTTTGGGGATTTTTTTTTAAATTATTGGCTCATACATTTATACTGTAGTTTGTATTCTGCTTGTGATGGATGCAAATTCTTATCTAGGTGTAGTTCCTTCAGGGAACTGTTATTTCATATAGGCAGGCAGACAGCAAATTACATTGCCAGTGTTGAGCGTTGGCTTTTTGGTTTGCTTGTTTGAAATTGTGGGGATCAAACCTATCCCTTATACAAGGTAGACAAGTGCTCTGGCCCTGTACTGCACGCAGCCTTGACAGGGTGATGGTGTTAGAGGGTTGGTTTTAGACTTTGGTTGAGATGGTCTATTTTGCTTTGCCATTCCTTAGAGGAAATAGTCTTGTTGCCAGGGTAGGGCCCCCCTAGAACTTCTACTGAAAGGTCAAGTCTTAGGAGTATGGGGCCTGTATCTAGGCCTTTCTCACTGAACTACGTCCCCACTTTTTTTTTTGCGGAACCAGGGATTGAACTCAGGCCCTTGCGCTCGCCAGGGAGGTGCTTATTCCACTGAGCCATCTCCCTGGCCCCCCCCCTTTTTTTTTTTTTTTTTAGACAGGGTCTTGCCATGGAGTTCAGAGCAGTCTTAAACTCACTATGTAGGGGCCCGAGCGCTTATTCTACTGAGCCATCTCCCTGGCCCTACCAAAAAAAAAAAAAAAA